>NC_050605.1:17933345-18255845 GCF_013368585.1 Megalops cyprinoides
AAGAATGTGCCAGTTTAAAAGGAATCAGAGGTTTGGCATTTCTTATTTTGAATTTTGGTTGGAATGCTCTTATGTTTGACAGTATATAATAATAGTATATTGCAATCACAGTATGTGGTAATTGGGCTATGATACCCTGGTCATGAATGCAGAGAGGGCTGCTGGCTCAGAGACTTGAGATGCGACATCAGAGTGAAATGTCACGCGCTGCTAGTGGACGCATCTCTGTGCAAATCTCTGCCTCAAAAGCTGAAGCATACAGATGTTCCGCCGTGGATTTCCAGCTGTTTTATACCTCTGTAGACGTTTTCCAGTCCTCAATACCTATCCTACTGCCCATTTTCTCTCCCTCTCTCTTTCCGCCCCAGACCCCTCTCTTTCCTCCTATTCTTTCAGATACTTATCTGTCATCTCTCCCTCTCTTTTTCACCAGTGTATACCTTCCGTCTCTCTCTCTGTTCTATACATTTCCTGGACACTGCTGCCTTCTTTACAAACATGTCCTGTGGTTCTCCTGGACATGTGGTGTGCTGCTGGAGTGGAAAGGGTTAATGCTACAGTACAGCCTGGTCTCCACTGGTGTGTGCTAATTGTGCTAAATGCTGCTGACCCCAGATCAGTCTTAGTGGTGATTTTGTTTTGCTCTGGTATCTAAGTGAGAAATAAATATGTAAATAAATGAGTGAGTGAGATCACTCCCCAGATTTGTGCATTTGCCTGTTAGCATATGATGGAGCAAATCTTCTCTGGGCTCCAGGCCAACGCAACTGTCGACCTAGGTCAATTCACCATGGAAACACTTCTGTCTCACCTCAGGTACGGCTGACCTGCTGCCAATGAGGTTCAGAGGAGACGTTTCCACCTTGCTGCAGGTGTAGCTGACCCAAAGCTAAGGCTGGTCAGAGGAGACGCGGCTTAAGCTGTTTCGGGAGTTCTCCCCAGACCTCTTCCTCTCTCGGTTCCAGACCACCCCGTTCCCTCCGTATCTCTCTCTCCGCCCTCTCGGTGTGTGGTGTGAGTGACGCACATCCCCGTGCGTGTGACAGATAGCAGTGACCAGGGTGGGAGCAGAGCCCAGACCCCCCCAGTGATGTCACTGGGTTATCTCCCCCTGCCGCTCCGTCACGGCATAATCCAAGCGGACACGCACACACACGGGCGGCCCTGCTCAGCCCCCCTGGCCAATTACTGAACCACCTGCCCCCCCTTCCCCCCTCTCCACCCCCCCCGCTCCATGCATCACTTGCCACTCGCTCTGGCAGAACCCCCCTGTGCCAAATATGGCAATACGCGCGTGAGCCTGAGATCTGTGTGTGACGCACGGAGAAGGAGATGGGGTGGGGGGGGGGCGGGGGAATGGGGGGGGGGGGGTGCCTGTGGGCTTTGCCGCGGCACAGTTCTCTCAGCCTGTGAGTGCTGCTTCTCTGCCCCATGGGCTCCGTAAATCTCCAGAGGTGGCAATGTTAGAGCACCCCAGAGCCAGCACCTCTCTGCTGGCTCTGCAGCTAAAGCATGAAAAACGGACAATGCAGGGGAAACGGGCAGCCCCTGAATCACACACATCCTAAATGCAGCATAGCGACGAATTATGATAAAAACTAAAACATCAAATCTGATTGGTTTACGTGGTAACAAGCGTGCTGATAATGACGTATAAGCAGACGGCAGCAGGAAGCAAGACATCGCTCGAGCTGGGGATCATTCGGCAGACAGGTACCAGGAGCAAGACCGCTGACGCTAATCGCCACGGTAGCTAATTAAGCTCGTTAGCACACCCCGCTGATCGTCCGTAAGGGTTCGCCCTCCTGTTGAGCAGGCGTTCAGACAACCTGCAGTCTGTTGGCTTTGAGCACTGCGTATCGGGGGCAGGTTTATCCACCACACATGGACAGACAGGTGAACACACGGCCATGCCAAATTCTACCACATCGACGCAGCTTATGACAACACTTGCCTTGGGTGTGCTTTTCCCGCTTGGCTGAAAAATGACCAAATGTTTTCTGCCATTTTCCAGTCATGGTCTTACTGAGTAGCAGACACTGTTCAACAAGACCAAGCAACTATTAAAATAGATGGCCACCTAATCTTTATCATCCCAGCTGCATTTCATGACATTTGTGTGAGTATTAATGTGAAACCCTTTCTCTTCTGGTAAAAGAGGTTGTTGCACTGGAATTCTATTTCTTATTCATAAGGGCCATTATCTTAAACTGTATCTATTTATAAAGCTGGAAGTTATCCGAAGGAGTTCACATTTAGGATCCTGCTGAAGGCTACAATAACCCGCTGGGGACATTAACTTTAAGCCTTATAAGGCTAACCCATATCACAAGCCCCTGTTCAACAGAGTGACTAAAGAACAAAGAACACACACACAGGTAAACCTGACATCAGTACGTCAGTAACTGTGTAAAAGACGTTTGCTTGATCAAAGGCAAATGATGTCCCTATCGGCTACGTTTCCGAAGCACGAAGCCTTTTCACCGTGTTTTGAAATGGTTGGGCCTGAAAATGTTTTACAGGGGCCTGGGCCAATGAATATGTTATTGTCCTCTTTTAAGCCCTTAACTTTAACCTAAATGAAAACTCCCACTCACTGGATATCATTCAGGACTTTACATTGTCTGTTGTCAGTCGAGCCCTCAGCTTCGCCACAGTGGCCTTTTTGTTAAGGTGCAAATTCAGGTAAAAGGTAATATTTACTGTTAAATTGCTCCCATGTGGAATTTTCATCTGTCTTTTATCAAGATGGTATCCAAGAAACATTTTCAGGCAGCATGGCGAAATGAGGGAAAATAATTTTTCCTTTATTAGCAGGCAGTGCTGATTTTACTTTTCAGGCTGTGATATATATATATATATATATATATATATATATATATATATATATATATACCAGGGCATTTCTTTCAGTCCCTTCCCCCTCAGAACGTAGTATGTGTTTCCTGCGCTTTTGAAAATCTGGATCCGTCGGAATCTCTCACTCGGCAGACCCCAGCCCTCTCTGGCCAAACCACAGTCCCCCAGCTCTGCGGGAGGACCACCATCATCTGGTGCTCTGTCTTTCCTTAAAAAGTGAGACACTGATATCCAGCGCCAGCAGGCCTGGCACTATGGGGGTGCTTAGGCATGCAATGCACCCCCAGAGGGACCTCAGTGCACCCCCAATTGTCTCCTTATACATTGATGTCTACATAGTATTTATGACTTTTTGTGCACACCCCATGGATTGCAATTGCACCCTTTTTTCCTGGCACCGAGCCCGAGTGCCAGCATCCCTAATTAAGTAATTAAGACTTTTCAATCCCTGATCAGGTCTCTGAATGGGGTGAGTCTGTCCTGTTGTGTCGTGAATGTCGAGCAGCAGCTGGGAAAAGCTGCCGGTGGTTTTGGAGGGTGTTCAGCCAGCCGATGTGCACTCCCGCAGTGCTAAGGGGTGTTTTCTGTGAGCTGCGCAATAAACTCGGCACCCAGGTGCATCGGTGGTGGACAGGGGGAGACATTGCACAACAAGACGAACTTTCAGAGTTCAGCTGCGCCCCTTCCCAGAAACACTGACCTTAACAACGCTTTAGCTATTAGTCACATACCTCAGACCTCCGGTGTTTCATAAGCTCTTTTCAATAGAAATAATATTATATTATTTTGATATAGGCATTTTTTTTTCCCCTTGGCCTGAAAGAAACAGCCTGTAGAATTTGACAAACAAGCAAACCACACGCATACTGAACGTCTTCCAAGGCTACACATGTACAAATATGAAAAACTCTGCTAACAAAAGGCTTTTTGTGCCGCAGGTCTTGTTTGAACCCTTTCTCCTTCTCCCGTTACAAAACGAAACACCTGCTGAGGCCGACGGTTTTGAGGCAGCCTGGTTAAGCAACATGGGAGGTAAAAACGCAGCAGCACCGCCATTGTTTGAGCATTGTAACACTGGGTAAATGGCCTGCTTAACACATCCAGTCACTTTTAATGCGAAACCCCAGTTTTTATGGATTGCTGTTCTGTTGCAGTGATGAGGTTTAACTATCTATTCCAGGGGTGATTTATATGAAAAACCTGACATGGTATCACTATGCTGTCCATCCTCATGCCCTGAGTCAGGAACTCTGTGTTTGTCCTGGAGAGTGTGGCACTTTGTGGTGGTTTAGTACTGTATTAGGTATGAAAGTGAGCACTTCTTAAAATTCTGGCACATTGCTTTTTTCTATGTTGTGGCGACTGCCAAACTTGTGACGTGCGTGATTATAGGAAGAAAATGTCGTTAATCAAAAGTTAATAAGGACAAAGCATTGTTGTTAGATTGAGTAGCTCCCCTAAGTCACTGTGAAACATTACGTTATTGTTGTTTAGCAGATACTCTTATCCGGAGCGACTTACATAAGTTACAGTTTTTGCACGTTATCCATCTATACAAATCATTACATTACATTATTGTCATTTAGCGGACGCTCTTATCCAGAGTGACTTACATTGGTTAAAATTTTATCCCTTTACACAGCTGGATATTTACTTAGGCAATTCTTTGTTAGGTACCTTGCCCAAGGATACAGCAGCAGTGCCCCAGCAGGTAATTGAACCAGCATCCTTTCGGTTTCCACTATGCTACACTGCTGGGTGCGCGATGCGTGCGGTTTGACAGAGAGAGCAGCGCCTCACTGCTGCCGTTGTTGTGGATGGACTCGCACCTGATCGGGCCACCTGCGCAGCACAGAGCTGAAGTGCTCATACGGTTCTCTTCGTCTTGAGAAAGAGTTTGTGTTTTTAGCAAGTGTGCACAAAGGCAGCTTGCTTCTGCGCTGCTGTTGCTGAATGTAGCAGACCGAAGAATGTAGGAGTGTTGTGTGTGCATTTGCATATTTGTGGGTGTATTTGTGTATATGCAGTCTTGTATGCGTGCATGCAGGTGTGCGTGTGTGTGTGTCTGCATACCTGTGTGTGTTTGTGTGTGCATGCCTGTGCTTGTGTGCGAGTGTGTGTGTGTGTGTGTGTGTGTGTATTTGCATACATACGGGTGCATGAGCGTGTGTCCTTGCATGTATATGTATGTGTTTGTTTCTGTGCCTGTGTGTGTGTGTGTGTGTGTGTGTGTGTGTGTGTGTGTGTTTGTGCAGAGCTGCTGCGGTTGTCACAACAGAGAGGCCACAGGCAGTGTGGTTGTGTGGTTGAGCTCGGTCTCCGTGCGCTGATGTGTTCCGTCTGCCTCTTCCCCTGCGTCCTCACTCTCAGTGACCTAATATCCGCGTGCAGGCCTGTGTCACCACAGCAAATGCGCAGAGCGGAGCCAGGGGCTCAGACTGCAAGAAGCAAGAAGGCACTGTGTCTGTGTGTAAAGTGCATTCTTTTCCATCCTCTGGTGTACGCAGATAGCGGAGAAATGCGTCTCTGTGTGCGCTCTCACATTTGGACCGGACTGCAGCGCGTATCCCAGAGGAGCGATGATGTGACCTGTGCCTGAGACAAAAACGAGATAATGGCCTTTTAATGTGCTTTTTCTTTTTCTCTTGAGAAAAATCATGCAGAACTCGGGTTTTTTTTTTTCGGATCGGGGTACGACCGTGAATAGAAGCGCACATTTGCGTCGTGGTTTATTGAATTCAGCTGGTAACAGCGGTCGGAAACACCCCGTGCCTGATCCCGGGAGCGCAGCAAAGCGCGGCGGTTTCCCTCTGCAGAGCGGTCTAATCGGAGGAGGGAGGGGTCTGCAGCTGGGATGCTCAGTTTAACAGACGGTACCGTTTATGCCCTTGCATGCAATTTCATGATCAGCTATAAGTGCCCCCCCCCCCCCCCCCACAATATGGAATATGGCAGGAATAGGGGGGGAAAAAATCAGTGCTGAAAGGTATCATTGCTCTACAAGGTGTTGAAAAGCTCTGTATTTTCTGAGTGTTCGCGGCTAAATGGAAACCTAACATTCTATGCATTTGAATGTAGAGCGTGGTGAACAGAGGGGGCTGTCGAGAGGAGGGGTTGGATGGAGGTTTGGCACGGGTTCGAGAGGGGCCTCCTGGACTCCGCCCCCCCACCCTGCGCCTCACATCACTGCCAGCTGACAGTCAAGCCTCCCACTGGGCACTTTTTTCAGAGCTCCATCCATGCACCTCTTTCAGCCCTGCAGTCTGCAGGGTCAGGATGTGGAGCGCCACGCTTCTTTAAATCACAGCCATCTGCCAATAGAAAACTATTTAGGTCAGAATTAATCCAACTTTCCCTTTGTACCTGATCGCGAGCAGGGAGTCTGCCAATGCCTCTCTTTTTTATGCTGCCTGTGCTACATTCTCTCTTATTTTATTTCATTTTATTTTATTTTATTTTTTTTCTTCCCTCTCTGAAATGATTGGCAAGAGGCCATGTCGAAATGAGCCTCAATTACCCAGCAGGCAATTCAGCGGCAGAAAAAAAAAAAGAAAGACAAGTGCTGGGTCAGCACTGGGATGAGCGAACTGTTAAAAAAAAAAAAAAAACAGGGCTGGACAGGGCTTGTTACAGGAGGACTGTCTTTTGAGCTCCGTTTAAGGAGGAATCAAAAAGTTAAAAAAAACTCAAAACTTAAGATAAATAAATAGAACCCCCGAAAGTGGTCTGTAATCTCTGGACCCCAAGCTCAAGTTGTTTTTCCTGTGATCTTAACACTCTTATTCCTGCCCTTCATGTCTGCCATGAAAACCTGCAGTGTGACTGCGGCCGGAGCCACACAGCACTTCTTTCTTCTCTTTCTTCTTCATTAGCTGGCTCCCATTGGCCAGCTCTCACCGGGCTCGGCCCTGCCCCCTTTTATGGGAAAAGCGCTCCGGCGAGGCCGGCGGCGTGTTAATGTTCCTGCTGTGCAGGGTTCAGCGCACTCCAGGCATGGCAGCTGGAGGGAGGGCTGGAGTTCAAACCGGCGGCGGACTGGTTAACCCAACAGCCTTGTGGCACGTGTGTTTCACGCCTGTTGGCAGTTTGGTGGCCGGTCTCAGCTGCATCCCAGCAGAACAGGGGCAGTGAGGCGGGGCAGGGTGGGGCAGGGTGGGGTAACGACACTAATCCCACCTCATGGGTGACTCCTCTTGCACATACGTTTAGCAGCACCCCCCCAAAATACCCCTGAGAGGTGGGGAGTGGAGCGTTCGCTGTGGGACAATAGAGGCCCTGTCACACGGTCAGCAGCGGAGTTTGGTGGATGATGTAGCCAGGCCAGGCCCTTTGAGCTTGTGTTTTTGGTGGATGCTGGCTCACACCTTCAGTGGGATTTAAGCCCTCCGAGGTCAGGGAGGACATCTAGGAGGGGTCGGGGTGGGGCACACATGGGATGTATTACAGACAAAGGGAGGCGTGGGACGGTCCCGCGGTTGCCGTGGACAACACACTACAGAGGCGACGGGAGAAACGCGTCAGCGTGATGGATGCTCTTCCCCTCTTTTCCCGCCCGTCATTGTATTACATCACACAGCCGTGATGTAAGCCCTTAATACATGGGGCTGACTGCCCCCCACCACCCCCCACCCCCCCCCGTTCGGGACATAATGATCGCCATGACAACACTTTAGCCAGAGAGGGTGCCGCAGCGGATGACGGTCGTGCCGCTCGCCTCCGCTCCATTAGCGCTGCTCTTACAGGACCGAAATATGCCCAAACCAATATTTCACAGCGTTTAAGAATTAGTCTGGAGAAAGGGCCGCGCATTACGCAAGCGGAGCTCGAGTGTGCACTCCTCGTCTTTTTTTCGAGCAGAGGCAATTTCAGCCTGTTCCTCCCGTTTTTATCCCCCCCCCCCCCCCCCCCAGTGCCCCGCCGCTCTTTCAGGACCTCGCGGCTGGCTGTGCTGTAATTGTTGCCCCACTGTGTCAAACCCGCAGCACTGATGACTAAATAGACCTGTGTGTAATTCCCCCGCCTGTGGCCCGGCGGGGCATTAGAGTGTATTTCAGGCTGGCGAAGTGTTTAGGAAGGGGCACGGTGACTCTGTCCCCGGCTCTGCCACTGCGATATTATTTACAGCACGCCCTCCCCAACACACACACACACACACACACAGACCCCTGACATTCACATGGTCACCACCGGGTTTTCCTGCACTCCCACTAATATACTAAGATGACATACCAAGATACACCATCATGCTGCTGTGTCTCAGCAGATACTGCTGTGCAATGCGCCCATCAGATCAGTCGCCTTTCTCTGGTGGATTTCTCATGTTTCCTGACCATCTCAGAGACACACGCCGCAACTGGGGCCTTCTCATTACACAGATTATCGTGTCCGGGTTGCCAGGACCCACACTCAGCTTGCTCTCATTGGTGCATAAAATCATGTCTTTTTTTTTTTAATAATTCGGGCACTTGCTGACGTCAGCAGTGCAACGCTGGCAGCTCATCCCAGCTCGTCACACTGGATTGGATCTGATGGTCAAGGAAAATCTCAAGAAAGGAATTATTAGGGAAAATGCTGTTGTGTTAATGTATCTATCCGTTGCTGGGTGTCTGGCCACTCAGCAGAGCCAGAGGGGGGGCGGTCACCATGGACTGTTGTACGTTTTAGGAAAAAGAACAACAGTTTTGTCCTAGTAAAGCTTGAGGACAGACGAACCCAAGTACAAACCCATGGCTCAAAATCCCCACCCATCCCATTCTGGTGCAGAGATGTAACTCTAACTTGTCATGTTTTCCCATTACCCACCATGCCGCTGGGTGATCCATGGGCGTTCAGAGGTGAAACACACAAAGCGTGATGCAACATCTGCACAAACAGCAGCTGTTTACAGCCTGCAATTGCTTTCGAAATGGAACCAGTGAATGCATGGGGTATTATCCCACCAGGGACAGGGCAAGGACAGGTCTCCAACATGAAGAAGCTCAGTCGTTTATCCACGGTTTCCACGGAATTTCATTTTAATGTCACCACAGACCAAGAATTAGTCATCGGAAGTCAAAAAAATAGTTATGCCTTTGAAGTGTAGAGTTAGAACAGATCTTGTTTTCAATCTTCCTCTCAGAATACGATTTCATAATTTTTTCATTTTCATTTTGTCTGATATTCTCTATGGTGACATGTTGGTGTCCTTCTAGGTATTTTCATCAGCTGTTTTCCTTAACACACGCAATGCCTCCTCAATGAGTCTTTTAGAGTGTGTCATATTAGATTGTATTCAGCAGTGTATTTGCAGAGACAGAGAACAGAACGCTTGAGAGATGTGGTGGAGTTTTTAAGGGGCCACGTCAGTGTGGCTGGACAGCATACGGCCTTACAGAGAGAAAGAGTGAGCGAAGCCACAGCAGTAGCAAGAGACCACGTGGTGAGAAACATCCTCTTTATCTGTTATCAGAACTCTTATGCAATAAACAGAGGCTCCATGAGGCTGCTGCTTAAATTTAGGCATCCATCATAAGATTGTATAAATTATGAAGTGAGACGGTGGAGCCTCGCAATAAATAAGGAGCATCATTGTCACAACAGATTCGGATCATTTCTTTTAATTTATGTTGCAGAGCCGGCTCGTCATCCTGCCTGTAATAAGTTTATAGAGTAGCTCGCGACTTTGCGGTATAGATTATGGATGTTGACAGCGGATGCTCATGCATAATAATTCCGCCTGTGACACCATAACCCCCCGAGCTGAACAGAGCCAGGGTTTGTCAACAAAGGATTGCAGGTTTGACTCCCAGATGGGGCACTGCTGTTGAGCCCTTTGTCGGAGGTAGCGAGCGAGATTTCCCAGGATGACCTGAGGCGCTGGGCTTACATGATTGATAACGATCCCTGATGTCATCTCGTCGCACGCCATTTGGATGAAGCATTTGGTGTTTGTTTCAGGCGGTGCATAACTTTGGCTGAGACCATTAATCTGTGTTGGTTTGTCATGTTCATATGAAAGATACAACCGAGCGTGTGTTAAGCATAATACAGATGCCTTTGTCTTTGTCAGTGGCTTGGTCCTCAGTCCCCGGAGGAGCTAAGAATTAATTTGACATATCAATAAGTATATTCCAACAAATGCACAGGTGGAGCTGGGAGACTTGAAAGCCAGACCAATATTCTTATTCGATGTTTTCCAGCTCTGCCCTGTGAATTATGGGTAGGAGATCTGCTCGCCGTACTATGTGTGGCAGAGTGCAGTGCTGTTTTAACACCACTACAGTGGACCAGGCCCCGATGTTTTACCATGATTTACCATGATATCCCATCATGCAACTGTGGCTCGGCAGACGGTGCAGCACCCTAAGTTCACCGGATCAGCTGTCTCTCTCTCTCTCTCTGGTGGATTTGGCAGGTTTTGTCATGTGTGTTGTGGAATGCAGTGCTGTTTTAACACCACTGCATTGGACCAGGCCCTGATTAAAATATCAGCACCTGGAAAGAAACGCACATGGAAGCCAGAAAATGTGAACGAGTCACACATCGCACTTTAAATCTACTCTGGTTTCAGTTTCTGTCAGAAGGCTGCTAGTTCAGAGCTATTTTCTAACGTGAACACTGTGAATAAAAATGTGTTGGTAAATATGGTAGTGTTTCACGTTGTTATTACTACCCATTTAAGATGGAGAATTACACTCTGCTTCTGACCATAGTCCATCTTTGAGTCCAGCAGCTGATGTTTCATCAGTCTGCGCGAAGTGAAAACATGTAAGAGTGAAATCCTTCTCTCACATCCCTGCGTGGTGTTTGAATTATGGAAGAGAGATGAAAAATGAGATCCCACTCCAGAAGAGTACAAAGCTGTGACCGTCGAATGATTAAGCTTCTTTTAATTGGGGGTGGCAAAAGAAACCTTCCTTGACATGATAGAAGTCCATTCTCCGCTTCTGAAAAAAGGCTCACAGAGAGGAGAGATTACAGAGAAATGTACCGAGAGAGAGGGAGAGAGAGAAGGAGGGAGAGAGGGAGAGACCAGTGACCTTGGCTCACATTTTAAGGATCATTTACTTTTGCTCTGTTATAAAAATTAAAGGGGTCAATGAACAATGGAGCAAAGAAAGAAAAAAAAAAATCCAAGGCCATTAGTAATATTCTCCCAGCTCCAAGACCCATCGCTGGTCACTATATTTAGAGATTAGTGGTCTGAGGTATCCATATCTGCTGTGGATCTGGGCACGCTTCCTGCCAAGGCCAGTGAGGTTGTTCCAGAGCTGGCAGCCAGGTTTGCCTCACTGTGGCAGATACGCAAAGCAGGTCCAGAACATTTACAAACACATGCGGCGGAGAATGCTTTCTTCATCCGTTTTTTCCTGGCACTCTGGACACGATGGACGCCGGCGACCCCTCTCTCGGCGAGGGGGTTCTGACTGCACTGCAGGTTGGAGTCAGGTTCGGAGGCCTTCGCCAGAACTAAAATTCATAGGAGCCGAGGAAAAGAAAAAAAAACCCAACCCCCCAATCCACCAGCGTGTTCAGTCGCCAACCTGAGCCACTTTGAGTGACGGGCATCTGATGGGAAAGAGGTCCGTCGGCCAACCGATGCGGGTTTGTTCTAAAGACATTTTTTTGAAACTGGCCCTGGATCTGATGACTGGGTTTGCTGGGTTCGTTCTGGAGGCACGAAGCGTGAGAAAAAGAAAGGGTTCATATGCCGTCTGCAGCCGTGAAGCCCAAGCCATCCGCCCCGTCAGGCTGGTGTCTCCCGGCTGCACTGCATTAGGGATACAGCAGCTGGAGGTAATGTAATGATTTCCCATACATTTCAGGCATTGACTGTTTTTATGCAGTCTTGCATCATATTCAGTCTGCTCACCTGTTTTTCTGCAAAGAAAAGGGAATTCACAGGCAGAAAACATGCTGTTAGAGTGATGTGCAGCACAATCGTGTGCTGTAAATAAATTTGTCAGGCTAATTTGTCATTAGTGGCAGCTCGTCCCATATAAACAGGACACTTAATACTATCTGTTTAAGACAGAAAGATACACACCAGTTATGATGTGTGTCCCTAACCAAAGTTCACCTGCGACGGTTAATTTATCATAGCCACCATGACAGTACAACCCATGTGAGTTTTGGGCAGGCCCATGAATGGTTCTGTGAAGCCTCTGAATGAATGCCCACCTCGGTACTCTCTGTTAGCGATCACCAAGCAACAAGGCACGAATTGCATCAAGCTGCTTTGCCTGTGCGGATCAGAAGCAGAAACCACAAAACGACACACGCCCTTGTGGCCGAGGTGTGTGTGGTTTTGAGGACCCCGCTGATTGCAATGGGATGTGGTTTTCTCACGCGCTGAGAAAATCACACCTCGTAGTTATCCCTCACCAGGGGCCCTAATACTGCCCATTGTGCTGTTCTGTGACTCTGGCCTTGTGTAATCCGCCACCGACGGGACAGGAGGCAAACAGTGCACTTCCGTCTTTCCATCCCAGTTTACTTCCTTCCTTTTTTAAAGCTTTTGTGTTCTGGTGACTTTGTCCTTGACCAGTGCCAACTGTTGCTTGTTCTGTTTTAATTGCGAACTTGAATTTTTACAATGGATCTGGTTATAAATTAACTGGAGATCATCACTGAGATCAGCCCGATGAGCTCTGAGCTTATATTAACGTATAGCCTCGGTTGCCTTTAACAGAGTTTTTTTTTTTTTTTTTTTTCTTTTTTTATGGCTCTATGTCTCTGTTCTAGGTAGTACTGCTGATAAAGATGTGGAGATAGGGAAATGGGGGATAATGGTAAAACCTTCATGTGCGATTGATTTGTGTCTCGCCCTGCAGTTTGTGGACCTTGTAAGCCCTGAGCCCCACCGGCCACCCTCTTTACAGAGTGTCTCAAGTAAGTGGCACGGATTGATTCACTAAATCCTTGATCCCCTCCTCGTTGTAGCCTTTAATAACTGAGTTGCAAAGGTCCTGTTCAAGCCGCATTACCAAACAGAGCCATCCTTTACTTCACAGCCAGGAGAGGCTAAAGTTTTAGTGACTTCTTATCTGACTTGACAAGAGCAAACTCAGAAATCATTAACCCATTCATTAAAATCATCACTTAATGTGTTTTTCTGTTCTTTTCCCCCCCAGAGCAAAGCTCAGACCATGGGTTACATCACCCTAAACACCTGGTACTACCAAAATAAATCCAGTCAATCATTCATACCAGTGACATACTTGGGTACGTCAGGATCAAGTGCAAGTTTGCTTGACATGTGTAAACCTGGTACTGAATTGCTTAAGTGAGTCTGGATAGAAATCACTGTCCTGTCAGGGGATTTCAGCCAACATCTGCAATCCCAATGCCTCATGGCAGCTCCTACAAGTTGTGCCGCCTCTGTGCAACAACTGGAACAGCATTGCATCATTTGAAAGTAGAAATTTGGCTCTTTTCAGAGGCTGTGTGTAAGCCTTTCCCATACAATTAGCCGCGAGTGTCCCCTGCCACCCGAGGGGGGGGGGGGGGGGGTGGGGGTTTGGTAATGAGCCTGCTGCTGGTGTTGATTAATTGCTCCTGTGATCAGCCCATTTGTGGTGCCTGGATCAGAGGCCGGGGGTGGGGGAGGGGGGGTTAGAGCAGAAGCAGCTTGTTTACCACCCTCATTTGCCCAGATTCACCTGTCAGCGACCGAGAGCTCCCTCACCTCCACAGGCAAGGTGCATGTTTGCCGATTTACCAGGCGGCAGATCTTAAGGCATCTGCGATTCTTGAGCTCGAACCCGAGACGGATTGGCAGCCAGGTATAAAACACATTTTTATCTCATAAGATACGGAAATGAAACTGGTTGGTAAAAAAAAGAAAAAAAGCTGGGGTGGGGGTGAAAAAAGCACTGAAACTGGTTGGTAAAAAGCCTGAGATCTAGAAAAAAAAAGCGTTGCTTTCCCTCTTTCATCCTTTGATAGATATGAGAAATGAAGGGAGTGATGCTATGTGCCTCCACAACTTAAAAGGCCTCTTCGTGCACCCCCTCCACCCCCCCCTCTCCCTCTCTCTTTCCCTCCCTTTTTCCCTCTACCCCCTCTCCCCCCTTCCTCTCTCACTCCTCCCTCAGCTCTCTGTCTCTCCATCTCCCACTCTCTTAATTCAAATTCAAGTCTAAATTTAGCTTGTTTGGCGTGACAAATCCAGGGTATTGTATTGCAAAGCGTATCAATAACAAAAACATTACAGAGCGGGGGGAAAAAGTAACAACATTAATCATCATCATCACCATCATCATAATAATAACAATAACAATAATAATGGCAACAGTAATGTATTTTTCAGACCATGAGGTGCTGTAGTTGCCTGCCCACTGCCCCTCAAACTAAAACACAATGCCAGTGGAGCTGTGTCCCTCCCCCAGTAATACTGATCCTTTTTCTTCTTTAGAGGAGGGATGATTATAATTTAGCAAACTAAGTATCCCTTGGGTTTTATTTTATAGCAAATTCTGCAATACAGAAAAGGTTCATCTTTGTTTTCACCTCACCTGTCTCACAGTGACCAACAAGCCTTTCCTGCTTTGATAATCATGACTTCTTATATGGGCCTTTTTCAATCTTTAGTCAGGATTTGTCCCATACGACCTCTCTATTTCAAAAGTATTTCTTTCTTTCCAGTCATGAAATTTGTAGAGACACTTTGTACGCTGTTGCAAGTGTGTGATGGCTCTGACCAAAACATGGCATAGTACTTCACTTATCAGAGAACTAAATAATGCAATGCATTCGTGTCAGTGCATTATTATTAGTGACTGTGATGTGATCTAGTGACACGGTGATGATACTAAACTTCCCTTGTCTAGTCAGGTTGCACAAGTTAACTTGTAGTAGGGCTTGAATAGTGTTATGCTCACACTCACTGGTCTGGGAGTATTGTTAGCCTGGTCTGACACTGTTGCTTAAGGTGAATGCAAGTCACTAGATCACATCACAGTGTACAATGTAATGTAATATAATGTAATGTAATTATTAACCGCAGATGATAACCTGGCCTGCTCATTCCCAATCTAAAAAAAAAAAAACTTTTACCTCATTACAGCGTAGCTGAGCAATGAATACAACAGAAGAGTGTCGGTAAAGTAACTGGGCTGAGCCAAAACAAGTTATCAATAAAACAACAACAGAAAAAGGCCTCTTAGTTTGAGGGCAGACTGATGTGTTTCAGCTCGACAACCAACTGGGCCTCGCGAGTTAATTTGACAGACTAATTTTGTTAAGCTTTTAAGTCTGGCTTGTAGTGGCGTTGCAGTATTTCTGAGGTAGGGTTATACAGATCGGAAATTTCTCTCTCTTTCTCCACTTCTCCCTCTTTCTCTCTCCATCTCTCCCCTCCCTCCATGTCTCTCGCTCTCTCTCTCGGTCAGCCTGCGGTGCAGTTTCGCAGCTGTGAGTCTGAGCTCCCGCGGAGTTGTCGCTCCCTCACTGTACTGTAGCGCTAAGTCTGCGGTCATGTAATTCAGTTAGGCGGTACAGACCACAGCACAGACAGGATCCGGTGGCAGCTTTAGGGACAGGGTCGAGGGAACGAGAGAGAGCAGGACCTTTGTTATGGTTGTGTTTTTGTTCGTCCTGCGCTCGCCCGGGTCCCGCGTTCGTCCCCCGGTGCTTTTCCAGCGGGGTGAAAACGGCGGGACTGAAAGAGCAGCGAGAGAAGGGAGCACTTAGTGAGCGCTGTGCAGCGGCCCGACAGACGAGGCTGTGAGGTGGGGGGGGGGCAGTAGGGCGGGGCGGGGCGGGGAGGGGAGGGGTAGGGGTTCAGTCAGGGACGGGGAGGAAGCGCAGAGGGGACAGCTCTGTCAGTTACAGTAAGATCAGCTTGGCTGTTAGGTCCTCAGAACATGTTTCCTTTCAATACTCATAAATGTCAGCGGCCTGTTTGTGTCCTCTGCCCGTACTCCCAAGAACAGGGGTGGGAAAGGGGGGGGGGGGTTGGTGGGGTCTACCGGAGGATGTGATCTAATAGGACATACCAAGAGATGTGCCACTCTTCTCCTCCCTCTCTTTCCCTATTGTTTAAACTCAGATGATTTAGAGGCAGAGAGCACGTCGTCGCTGAGAAATATTTCCGCGATATTAAATTACAACGTGTCTCAAGCGTTGATACGCGCTTTGGAGATGTACACGTGCAGCGGATGGGGCGTGTTCCACCCCTGCCAACCCCGATCCGCGCCGTCCCTTTTTTCGGGGGAGGGGGCATCGGAGGATGCGATGATGCAGCCGCTGCGGGATGATGACAGCCCGGGGAACTGGATGTACTCTGTGGACAATGACGCTGTGTGGCTGCAGGCCCGGTCTGATTGCAGCCGATTGATGATGCCGTGAATCGGAGCTTTTACTCAGCGCTGCTCTGACGTCGTCCGTGCATCCCCCCCCCCCCCGGTCAGAGTTGGACAGTGCTGATTTCAAACGGCTCCATTTACATAGTCTCATGAACTAATGATTGAACAGTGCGTGACGTAATCACACACAGCTGTAAGTCATAGAGTAATGTGATTGTCAAGCCTTGCATCTCGGTATTGTGTGGAGCCTGACATGTCGAAATGGAGGAAAGCAGCTTTGAAGTGATTTACCCCGGCGCTGATCTCGCGGCCCGACAATCTAAAAATGTAGTGGACCGCACACACGTTTTTTCCAGAGCCCTCTCTGTGACGCTGAAAATAAAACATGTGGACGCGGCTGAGTTTTAGGATTTATCCTCAACAGACTGCGTTTAAGCCGTGGAGGGAAAACATTTTGATAGCAGATATATTTATTCCCCTGGACCGTGGAGCGCAGAGAGAGTCAGACTTCTGATTTGGAATTTCCTTTTCAAACCCCCTGTTCATGTCATCTTCTTTCATTTTATCTGATTTTGCCCTCTCGGCTGCCTGGCGAAGGCTTTCCACTTGAACTCCGGTCCCCTGTAATTTTCGGTCCTTCAGTCAAAAAACCTTAAAACCATCTCCCCTTTTACCCGCTGGCGGGCAGGGAGAGGGATGGTATGAGACGGAATCTGGGTGGGATAGCTGAGCGGGTCTGATGGATAAAACACAAACGGCCACGTTCCAGAGTTCGTTAAGAAGTTTCCAGAAGGGTGACCTCTGCCTCCCCACCCCCCCCCCCCCCCCTCCTCTCTTTTCATGAGGCTCATTATGCCACGGTAACGTTGATCTCAACGACTCAGCCAAAGCGCATGGAAAAGAAAAAGAAAAGAAAAGCATGAGCTTGAAGAGAAAATCGTTCTCTTAAAAAGGTTTATTTCCACCGTTTCCACGTTACCGCCAGGTCGGGTTATGACCTGGCAGGAGGCAGCAGTACCTCAGCCTGCATGGAAATGTATAGCAGTGAAACACCCCCATCCGGCACACGCCCGCTACGCCAAGATTTCCCAAACCCTCACAGTGTGTTTTTTGCTTCTTTTGACTCTTGTCTTGACTTTGCTTGAGTCCTTATTTTCTTTTACCCCTCTTCTCATCAGCACGCCTGTCAGTCAGAGGGCAACGCCCTGTATTTCCATGGCAACGAGGGGACCGGGCATAGTTTCGCCTCCACCCGGGACGTGGACCTGCACCGCGAGGAGGGGCGCAGCTATTGGGAGGAGGACTTTGAGAGCCCCCCCTCAGGGTGAGTAGTGATGATGTCTTCACCCATGATGCTGTAACTCTGGGGTTTTTTGTGCAGATGTGGTACTCATTGTGGTGTTTTGATTAGTATGTAAGCATTACATTACATTATTGTCATCTAGCAGACACTCTTATCCAGAGCGACTCATATAAGTTACAATTTTTACACGTTATGCATTTATACAGTTGGATGTACTCGGCAATTGTGGGGCAGTGCTCCGGGGGGGGGGGGAACGGGGGGAGGGGGGGGCGAGCCTACTCCACTGCAGCACCCAGTACTCTCTGACCACATGGAAGAAGAGTGATGACTACCCTAGCAGTCTCTGCAAAGGAGGTGGAAGGTTAACATTAAACCGGCACTCTTTGAAATAAAGAGGGAAGGTGAATTAGTCTAGGACAGGGAATACAAATGAAGGAAATAATCAAGCACCACAAGGAGAGGTCCTTAGAAGCTCTCCAGCTCCCAGTGTCAGAAATCTCAGGTTGATTCAGGGTTACTATATTTCAATGAAGGCTTTAAATTGCAGCTAAAAGGAGGCATTGGTTCCTCTCTGTTTTATTCCTTCAACATTTTAAACTAAATTTGAAAGTGGAAAAATTGAAATTGAACTGCACCTTTTAAATGTGAGAAACAAGATATCAAAAGCGTTAAGGATGTCATTACCTGCCCCTAAGTTAGTTCTGCAGAATAGTTGCTTTTGCACTCTCACTAGTATTTGTACGAAGCACAGTTCAATATGAGATGGAACTGACTGACAGATATACTGTTGGATATTCTAGTAGTAACTTTGCAAATTCTGGCAGACTTTGAATTTATTTGGAGTTGCATATGGATCCAGGGGACATCCTGGCAAACTGACGTGAATTATGACCTGCCAGCGGCTAATTGGGTCTATCAGTCAATTTTAAGGTCATTTATCAGCAATATATATAGAATAGATTAAAGGGCACGAAAGGGGTTCAATTAGTTATTTCATTAAATACCTTGTAAATCATTTCTCCCATCACCTGGCTGTCAAGGGTAATTGATGTAGAACAAAAGCTTATTGTTATTTCTCTTGATAGGGAATTGCTCTGCGCTAATTGTTCAGTGGCAATGCGTGGCGGAGGTGCTGTATGTAGCCGCCATGCCTTAAATAGCAGCTGTCAAAGCTGTAAATATATGGTTGGAGGGACGTTTGTTTGATGACCGTGAATGAGCTTTTTGACCCGATGCACGCCCTCACAGAGGAGAGGGCTTTCAGAGAATCCAGGACTTTCTCCAAAGTGAAGGCGGATTGGAGGAAAACACGTATCAACAAAGTAAATAAACACCCATTGAAATCTGCAACCCAGAGGAAACTGGGGGGGGGGGGGTAATCCAAGGATTTCCAAGGATGTGGCAGTGTAGCATAGTTTTCAGGAACTATACCCCTAAGAATGTTTCAGGTTCAAATCCAGGATGGAGCACTGCTGCTGTACACTTAAACAAAGTGTACCACCTGAAGTGCTTATAAACATAAGCAGCAGTATGACATGTACATGGTTAATATGTAGAAGGCTATTTTATGTCCTTCTAAGGGCAACCACAAAACAAGTAGTGAGCACACTTATTGTCATTGACCAATAAAGTCCACAGTTATGACATCACATTGCAGTGTGATGGCATCATCAGGAATGTTCTGTGACATAATTAATCTGTACTTGAGGTCTGTGGCCTGCCTGGAATGCATTGTCATATCCATGTTTGCGCTGTGCTCTGTACAAGCTTTCTTTTTGAGGGAGATGGATAGCGAGGAAGTGTTGTAATTCTCTGGTTTCAGTGCATGGGTTAGTGCGTGATGTCGACATTCTGACTCAGAGCAGTGCTTCAGTGCTTCCCTGAGCACAGAGTGCACAGGTGTGAATGGGAACTTTGCGGTTATGGTCGGACAGGAGGCGTTTACGACCGGACTGTCAGCTTACTGGCACTGCTGATAACATCCAAAGCCCCTGTGCTGTTATGGTACGGTCAGGTCTTTGTTCCCATCATCCCTCTACTCTGACACTTTAACGTCCTGCTGTACTTGTGCAAACTTCTGGTTTAATCTTCCCCCTTCTCTCTCTCTGGGCAAAGAGGGCCGGTTACTGTAATCCATCCATCCATTATTCATTTTTAAATCCCCTCCACCCTCCTCCCTCCTGAACAATGGGTCAACGCAACCGTAATCCCTTCACTGATTCTTTCCCTTCGGAATCCCCTCCATTTGCGCTTCCCATACAACCCCTCTAACCCTAACCCTGACCCTAACACCCTACACACACACCCCTTCTGGAACCGTCAGGAGCTGGCTGCCTCTTTTTAGGAGTTCCATGGGGTGGTGGGAATAGGGTTGGGGTTTGGGTGGGGGCAGGGATAGGGGCGGGGTTTGGGACAAGGCCAAATTTATCAGGAGAGGAAGTGGCATCGACATGTTTTTCCTGAAAATGTATTTATTAGGCTTGAGATTTATAGGCTCTCCACTCTTTCTGAGTCACAGAGAAAAATGCAGCACACTGTCGGAGCGGTGATAACCTCATGGGGTAACTGACTGACTACATTGTGGGGAGGAAAAAAACAGCCTCCCGCTCTGAGGGTGATATTTTTATAGTTTTATGAATATGATTTGGAGTCTGTATGAAATTTTGTCTGGTTTGGAAGCTTAAACGGGCAGATGATTTTCCTCTGTATTAGCCAGTGAAACTTTAGAGGAACTGCTCCCTTGAGCTGGACAGGCTCACATTTTTTTAAAATGCACCTCTAAGAGGGCCTTTGCCTCTCCACAGACTGTAAGGTGTGCCATGCTAACGCTTTTCATAGGACATCCAATGGCTGGCACTACATCAAAACAACATCAGATCACAATGGGAGAGAACAAATATCATACATGTAACTCCTTTCTGATTCTTCTAATTTTTTATTTTTCATTCATAAATTGACAATGTTAACCAACAGGAATTGTCATCATCTTAGAGTTGGCAAATGGCATGAGTGCATTAGCGTTTTATGTCTTGTTCTTTGATGTGGGATCCTCAGCTGCTTGGCAGAGGCATGGCCACAGAGGGTAGTTTATAGAGCTAAACTCTTCCTGCTTGACCCGCGTTCTGGGCCACAGTTGTGTAGTGGAGCGGCATGGGTGTGCAAAGTGTTGAAGCTTACCAGCTGTGTCCACCTCCGGCCTCAAGTCCAACAGGCAAAGGACAGAGTTGTTTTTTTATCACATGGGGCAGCAGTGTAGCATAGTGGTTAAGGAGCAGGACTCATAACCGAAAGGTTGCCAGTTCGATTCCCCACTGGGGCACTACTGCTGTACCCTTGGGCAAGGTACTTAACCCACGTTGCCTCAGTAAATATCCAGCTGTATAAATGGGTGACATTGTGAAAAATTGTAGCTGATTTAAGCTGCTCTGGATAAGAGTGTCTGCTAAATGCCAATAATGTATTGTAATCGCTCTCCTATTGTCACTGGGATATCCTGAGATTTCTCCTTGTGACCTGTTTCACCTGCAGGGTCATGACATTTGAAGGTTTGAAGGACATACCGAACCTGCTTCAAGGAAACGTCATGGCATCCAGGCCGACGTAAAACAATTGCAAGTTGTTTTCCCTTTAACCCGGGTTACAAGAAAGACACAGGAAGTGCTCATAATGTTCTACTGATTAATTACTGGCCCTTGCAGGGTGAGCCAGATGCCACACCTTTGTATTGCACGGAACACTGAGGCACTATAGTGCTGGTTAATAAATAGCTTTAAAAGACAGTCTGTCTATAAGAATAACTGGCTTTACAGCTTGATTACAGTTCTATCAATGTCGGGGGCGGGGGCGCTGATTCACATGTAGCGTTTGCACATTGATTTTCCCACATTATATCCACTCATAACTGCTCTGGGGAGTTTGTGTGTGTGTGTGTCTGTGTGTTTGGGGGGGGGGGGGGGGTAGGGCAGAGGAGATTAATTAATTCTGGGTGGGGTGATAATGGTTAAAAGTGTTCTGTTATCTCAGGCTATCTCAGGGTATTTCAGGGTAGCTCACGTAAACAGCTGTTCAGATTTAAGTACCATGGAATTACAATAGCTCTATACCAGTTCAAAGTGTCATGCCCACTCAGAGTGACTTACATTGGTTAAAATTTTATCCTTTTACACAACTGGATATTTACTGAGGCAATTCTGGGTTAAGTACCTTGCCCAAGGGTACAGCAGCAGTGTCCCAGCGGGGATCGAACCGGCAACCTTTCGGTTACGAGTCCTGCTTTTGCCTGTTTACTCTGTGGTACCTGTAGTCGCAAAAATGTAACTAGACATGGCATCTTGCTTGACTCCCTGATGGTGAAGCCTTTCCGAAGTTGGAACCATTAGATATCGAACTATCCCGCAACCAATCCGCAATGTCGAGGTCCAGAGCTTCTGCCGAGACACACAAGGCTGTGATGCAATCGCACCGCCGCTCGCTGGAGTTTTCCGTTTCACTTTATTCCTCTGGCATTACGCAACGGTGGAACGACAGCACATTTCCGTGGGCATGATTCCGCAGAAACGGTCAACCACAAGTAAGCCCCGCAGGAGCGATGGGGATGATCATCTGTCAGCGCGCAGGTCCGAGTTCAGCCGCGACGACGACTTTAGCGCTCGAAGAATGCACGCTGACTTCTCACTCAGCAGCAGTCCCGTTCTCTCGTGTTTTTGTTTTTCATCCCTAACCCAGGCGAAAACAGCACATTCTTGGTTCCTGTTTTTCATTTTCTGACGTAACCCATTGAGGTTTTTATTCAACATTTGAACATTTGAGCTGCTCCTTGTTAAGGGCGTGTGCAGAACGCTATGCTGAAATGATGGGTCGGCACAATGCTGACTAACGTATGGATTGCATTACATCGTCATTTGGCAGACACTCTTATCTATAGCGACTTACCTAGGTTACAGTTTTTACAGATGAATATTTGCTGAGGCAAATGTGGCTTAAGTACCTTGCCCAAGCATACAACGGCAGTGCCACAGCGGGAAATCAAACTGGCAACCTTTCGGTTACGAGCCCCGCTCCTTACCGCTATGCTACACTGCCACCAGTGGATGATCAACATCAGCAGGATCAACGGGCAGCCATCTGGGAGGAGACACGGCTAGAATGTGTGTTATTCAGAGATTCTGCTTCCCACAAAAACAGAGTGAATTGCCACACACCGCATGCTTAGGAGCAGATGTGTAGCGTGGGGGGGGGGGGGGCCGCATTTTCCTCCTCTGATTTAGTGTCTTTCCTTCTCTCCAGAGCCTGACAGGAATATGGGACGTGCTAATGTTTTCTGTTTATCGTTATTTGACAAAAAGAGATGAAGCTAGAATCCTCAGAGGCAGAAATGCTGAAGCTTGAAGGGGTATGATTTGTACGGAGGACCAGCCAGAGCGGACCAGTGGGAGGAGGCTGCAGTGCATTCTGGGAGTTGTCTCTTGGGTAAAGATGTTGCTTAAGTATCAGAAAAGGTGAGAGGTGAGAGGAAAGTGTGGTTTTGGGTGCACATATTGTGGCTTGGAGGGGAAAGTCATGTTGGAAGCTGGGAAAGAGAGTTGCATGCATAAAAAATTCAGATGGTCTGTAAAAAAAAAAAAAAGAGAAATTAGGAAATATGGGGGAGTATTGAATGGTACTTAATGACTTGGTGGATTCAAGTTGCCCAACACAAGATTACAGGGAGAAAGACAAAAAAAGACAGCGATTAGAAAAGAAGATATTTGTATCTTAAGTTTCATATGGGGGTAAGTAATTGAGACTAAAGGCAAAGTCAAATCACAGTGACGACACCATTATCGTTTTGACATATGAAAGTATAATGATGAAAATATGCCATAAATCCCATCATAGCTCATCATATGCTTATATAGAACAGTAAATATAATTCTGTTTGGAGTTTGAGCTTGAAGGAATTCCATTTAGTCATGATTCTAAGAAAAAAAAAAAAAAATTCTAGACAGTGAGATATGTATTCATGTCCACCTGAACCCTCTTGTCCTTTTTGGTCCACCATATTGATCCCCTTTGCATATGAGTTTCAAATACTTCAAATCAAATCTCCCTATGTCTCTCATTACAGTGCAAAAAGCAATAAAGTGCCTTAAGTCTCTCTTCATATGTCATCTGTTTACATTTATTCATTTAGCAGACGCTTTTATCCAAAGCGACTTACATAGGTTACAGTTCTTTACAATGTTATCCATTTATACAGCTGGATATTTACTGAGGCAATTGTGGGTTAAGTACCTTGCCCAAGGGTACAGCAGCAGTGCCCCAGCAGGTAATTGAACCGGCAACCCTTCGGTTACGAGTCCTGCTCCTTAGCCGCTATGCTACACTGCTGCCACTTTTTGTTTAAGACCTGTAACCACTCTTATTGCCCTCCTCTGTACTTTTCTTTAGAGCTGGTGCGTGTTGTTATAATGGCTGACCAAGGCTGGCCTGAGACATTGCATTATTTCATTATGGTTCCCTTTGGCTGGCAGTCTGTGCTTTGTGCTGCTCCCCGCTCCCTGTTTCTGTGTTTCTCACAGGAGCATTGCAAATGTGATCCTAAAAACACGTGTTTGGCGCTAACAGCACTTCAGCATTTATTGATTGTTTTTTTTTTTCCCCTCTTGTGCATTAGGGATAGAGTGATGATGAGAGTCAGATGAAAGTCGATGAGGAGTGACTCTCTCTCAAAGCAATGAAATCTGGGAGGGCTTCTTCTTTTGATGGCGTGTCTACAGTGTGTGTGTGTGTGTGTGTGTGTGTGTGTGAGACTGAGGATGAACTCGCTTGTTGATCTTTCATGAACAAAGTGAATTATTTATCTGCAAGTCATGATTTACGCCACAACTCCAACTGCTCTGAATATGAAAGAAAAGTTGCAGTATTTGCTTTTTTGGTGTCGTAAATCAGTTTGAACCACAAACAAAATCTAGAAGTAATTATTATGCAACCGAACAACAGATAGAGAGTAAGACAGGAAAAATGCTATTGACAATTTGACAACAGATAATCAGTTCATTAGTGTCAGTTAAAAGTTTTAATTTTTGAACACCTTTAAAAGTTACACTATTTAAACCTTTAAATATATTATAAATACTCAACACATTACACTGTTCTGTAGTTCTGTTAAATGTTATCCAAGAGGAGAGGCCATTTTAGTGCATGACTGTAATGTACAGTATGCCTCCTTGGGAAACACAGTAATTCACTCCTTGGCCTGAACAAGATCTAAAAAAAAGAAAGAAAAATCGTAATTTCTGTCTGAACAGCAGAGCTCAGCTCCTGTCGTCTGTCTGCCTGCAGTCAGTGAGTCAACGGCTCGCTCTCTCAGCAGCTAATTACTGGTCATTGGTGTTTCTCCCAAACTACTGTGTGGTGCGGCCCCCGCATTCCACCTCCTGGAGTGGAACACGCCGTCATTCATCAAACAAACGGCCTCATTCTTGTAATATTATCTCATATGCCTTCAACGATGTGTCTTTTAACACCTGAACGCGACTTTACTGGCAGGGCTTTATCGGGTTTGAAGTTTTTCCCTCACTTTACCAGCGGGCTTAACAGACTAATGGCCTGTGTAGTTGTTGTAAGAAAATAGTCAACTGCAGGCCAAGATAGAAGATCCTTGTTTTCAAATCTTAAATAGGATGGGTGAAAAACACAGATCCCTCTTATTTCTTGTGCTTTCCTGCATATACTGAATGCTGGTCTTTGTCACTATGGATTACAGCAAAAAAAAAAAAAAAAGATCAAAAAAGATTTTGTGAATTTTATTACACAGCATATTTTTTGAATAATTCAACAAAGTCACATTACAAACCTGTTAAATAAGATGAATGATTTTTATTGATATCGTTTAACTAGCTACCCAGTTGGTTTATCTGTTGTACTGCTGGGAACAGCAGTTACATTTTCATGTTTTAAAACTTTATATCAGTAATATCATCATTAATATATAATGATGATATATAATGATATTAATATATCATTAGTAAATGCACATCACAGGTTTATAATACTCAATAAAATTCTAAGGACTATCCATATCTTGCAAATTTTTTTGTGATTATCTGGATGAAAGTAATACTAACCATTTTATTATGAATATTATGAATAATTATATACATAGGATAGGTTCCCATTTCCAAGGCAGTAAAGGGTAAATCAAATCAAGTTAAATGTTTAAAATGATTGCTAATGTCAAGTACGCAACTACATATATAACAAGCAAATAAAATCAATTCATGCTAAAGACAAATGATTCATTGATCGGAAATCATAAAAGAGGAATGATAAGCTGAAATCATAAAAAGACTATTTAGAAAGGCAACTCTTAAAAGATGATTTGACAACAAGACACAGACTGGGACTAGCAGGCCACAGTCAAGGATTAAGTACAACTGAATGCTTCTAATTGGCTCTTATTAGTTCTCATTGGTTGCCTGAATAGCCCTGAATTTGGATGTGAAGATTGAGAAAGGAGAAGGGGTGCGTTCATGTGAAAGCTCCCAGAGGTATGCTAATTTGGAGTCATTTATTTCTTTATAAGTGGGCACTAGGACCTTTGAATCTACTCTTTGCCTTATGGGGAGTAAGTAAAGGTTAAAGATGGCAATGAATATGTTATTATTCACAAAACTCCTTCAGGATGTTATCAACCACCATATACAGAGATGTTGTATCTCAATGGAATACAACAGAAGGTTCCATAACAATTACATGCATGTAATTATCAAGCAATAATAAACTAATCCGAGGTTTTAGGAGAGGGGTCAAAATGTGATTTTGATTTTCCCATCGTCAGAATGTTCTTTGGCTATTGTTTTGCACGAGACTTGTGAAAAATGTTGACATTTGGTGTCACATATTTGGTGTCACGTTTTAATAAGTTACAACAATATTACGCCAATACTGTAATCACTTCTGGAACAAATGTGTAAGATTGTAAAATAAGACCCCATATTAACCCCATGCCATTGCAGATGAAAGTGGTGGATCTGAGTTGGCAGATATATCTGAGAAAATTGTTATTATTTTAAATAACAATGATTTATTGCTTTTAGGGATAACCTGTTTTTAAATATTTGTTCTACACTGCACTAGCCAAGTTAATATATGTATGTATGTACGTATGTATGTATGTATAATATTAATTTTCCATCTTTGATTAATTAGGAACAGAAACATGAAAAATGTATGTACTGCATGATTTCCAATTGCTCAAGAAATGCAAACAATGTTATGCTTAATAGCATTGCACAGAACAAAGTCATGTTCTTCACAAGTAATTAATTTTATTGTAGATAACAAATATTCACATGTAATGGGGCATGAAGTCTATTTTCCAAGGCTTTAAGTAATTGTATTATGCAATTATGAAGTGTGAACTGTTTTCCATAATATGTACAGGCCATCATGGTTATCTAACTTCACACTCACCAATGTGGCATATTTAGTTTTAAGTTTTTAAATTGTAATGAAAAGATGATTCTAAACTGTTTTACATCAGTAGAAATTTCAGTGCAGACATGTGGTTCATTGAAGACCCTTGAAAAATGTATTATATTCAAATGTTATGTGTTCTGGAGCTTATTTCATGTGAAACTCAGACGTGTTTTTGGTTCCTATGCTAGACATCATAGTGGTGAGGAGCCGCTGCTGGGCTTTACCTGCCCTGTAAATAATTGCGTGGTAAAGAGGCTTCAGGGACCACACGCAAATTTTGTGTTGGAGAGGCAGGACCCTTTGAATAGACTTCAGCTCTGGTTTTTAGCGAATCAATCTTGCTACCACATAATCATGGGGGCCGATTTGCAAAGCTACCTCAGATCGGTTCCCAGGAGCATGCACACATTTGAGACATATAATACACGTGTAAAATGTTGTAATTATAATATTAACTAACTACTGTATCATATAATGTATAGTGTATATTACTGGGGGTTTTTGTAATGTGGTTTAACAAAGGCCTTTTAATGGAATGTCACCCCCCCCCCTTTTCTACACAAGTCCATGCTGGAGTCTGTTGGAGTCACTTTCATTCCATCTTCCCCATCCTACGCCAGGAATCTCTGATATTAGACTGAGTGGTAGGCCCAAGGCTTTATCCACGTATTGTGGAATTTGAGGGGGATTTGGTGTTTAACTGCTGGCGTTATCTTCCAACCATTTCTTTCTTGCTCATTTGAAGCATGATCAGCTTTTTTTGTTTCCTTGTTTTTTTTTTAAGCTCGTCTTGGGAATTGTTGAGATTTCATACCCGTCTCTTCAGCTCACGTGATGCATGACCTCCACAACAGAAATGTAGCCTAACAGTTGATCTCATTCAGCAAAACTTGTGAAGTTTATCAGCCACACACACTGGTGTTCTGTTGATAATAACATCAGCACCAACAGCTGCTGATTGCCCGCCTTCCAAAAAAAAAAAAAAAGTCTTGTTAAACACCATTATGAAAGTTTTGATAGTTTGAATAGCAGGGCACTAAGTAATGGGCCTGTAGGGAATTCCTACGCCATGTGAACCAGCCGTGCCCTCATGTCCTTCGCCTACTTTCCAATATATATACTGCATAAATCACTCTCAGGTTCCGCTTTGATAACATATCTGTGGCAGGAAGGCTGGGAGACCATTGCTCACTTGAAGGCCTGTCTCCTGGGTTTAGTTTAAGGCCAGATAACATCTAGGAATTTCACATTTCTGTGGCCATTTTAAATGGCAAGTTCCCTAGGAGAGTTTGGCAGGCAAAAACAGCAAAATGAAGGGGAAAAAACGAGGTTAGCGGACTCACTGTACGCACCCATGCATGCAGATGCTACACTGTGTTAAACAGTGTGTGAGACAGTGTTTGGAGGGTTAGCATGTTAGCATGCTCTCTTTAGGATCCCTTTCTGCACTGGTTCTTTGGGCACAGAGACATCACTCTTGTTCCAGACTCCTCAAAGCAAAAACTGAAGAATTTCTCATGACCATTCATAACCTCAAAACCCACATTTTCAGACAACAGCTTGGTTTCCAGAACCAGGACGTGTCCTATGCCTAGATACTAACACCTCACACCCCTCTCCAGCACTGAAATATGATGAACTGTTCCAGATCATCATTAAGTTCTGTTAGTATGCTAACATTATGTAAGCTGAAATGGCTCTTCTGTTGTTTGCATTGATGGTTCTTTCTTTGATGGTTTGTTCTTTTCTTTGAGGAGATTTTCCTAGCAAATATATTTTATTAGCATTATGTGAAGAGGTATTCCTTCAGATCATTTTGAAATTGCTATGTAATGCTGTTTATGTACTCACCCTGTACTTGATTGGTTGTACGCGGGGCTGTGCATCTCTCTGGAGGACAGGGACTCAAATTTAAAACAGTGGATGGATTAGCAGTGGTTGATCTGGGAAGAAAAGGCACTTTCAACTTTAGTAATAAAAAGGCAGGGTCTTGAGCCCCCCAGGTTGTATGCTTAAATCGCTGGTCTTTTTAGCTTAATTCTATACTGCTTCCTACACACTATTCAGGCTGCGTTCTTTTTCAATTTTTATGTATCGCACAATGAGCTTTGTTTGTTGTTCTGGATAAGAGCAAACACCAAATGAACGAATAAATCTCCCTCCCTGTCGGTTTGTAGGTTCAAGAGTCATTTGGCTGGAGTAGACTTTATGCAGGTGTGATATTGTAGTTACTTTGGGGACAACAGTTGTGTAACAGCCCATTGATATGTAGCATTGATATTGGCTCCAACCACACTGTATCCATGTGGTACAAAGTTGTGCAATTACACTTTTTATCTGATTACCCTCTGCCCTCCACCTAATCCTGACCTTAACCCAAACCTCACCTTTACCCCTCACTCAGGTCAAACCTCTTTAACTTCTTACTCTGACCCTTTATCTAACAATAAGTCAACCCTAACCATTTATGTCATGACACTGCATAGGTAAGAATGTGTCACTATGTTTCACAAGAACAAAGCATTTGATTGCAAGTATATAGTGCATAATTTAACTACAGTGTAATAACTGTGTTAAATCTCAACCTAATAAAAAGAAGCACCAGTGGTTATGCATACAAGTTCAAAATGAATAGGTTATCATTCATTATGCACGCAATATGCAGCTCTGGGACCACTATTAATTGTAATTTTATTTGCAATTATGTTCGTAGTAGGTAAGCCCTTAATAATAACATCTATGGCACTTTGATCTTAATTTTAAGCAAGTGTTAATTTTTCTCTTTTCTTACACAACTAAAGGCTGATGGTCACTATGATTAAAAACATTGTGTAGATACAATAACAAAATGGGATACTTGCTGAGATGCATGACTCACAGTTCATGGTTCATGGTTAGTTTGAAACCCTTTTAGAATGAATAATTCCTTAAAACTGTAAGTGAGAGAAGGAAATGTTTAAACTGGCTTTAGTTACATAGTAGTATAATTCAGTACAAATGAAGTTCATTTTTCTTGTCATGTTATAGCTACACTAACTTTATAAAGATGCGTGATCAGTTGAGTAATTTTTTGTGAGGCCTCTCAAGAATAAAAGGAGCTTCCCATGACAACCCATCAATTGTACAGGACATGATGATTTATATTTTTGAGGAAGGGGGTCACTTCAACCACCTGTGCCTTGTATATTTATTCACAAATTCCTGGATTACTTCAGAGATCTGCCCTGCGAATCTTGTGTGGCATCATTTAAAGTAGATTGTAATTACTTTGTGTCACTGGCACGCACCCAAACAATAAATAAAAAATTTTCGCCCATGGGGCCGTGCAGTAGGTTCAATGTTTAATGAGAAATCATTCATTATTCACTATTAATCTTACCGTGCTAGCGCTGGCCGGGTGTTGCAGAGGCTCTGTTTCGCCGTGCTTCCAGCTCACGCCCTGAGCTTCCTGTGTTATTATTAGTGCAACTCATACCAGTTCCAAGGTGTTTACATTACTACGCGCTTCCATTTGAAATGAAGCGGAGTGTGCGAAAGCATGTGATCGGGGCTGTGTGCATCACAAGGCGGCTAAATCTGAAGAGGTATGCATCTATCGTACAGTAAAGAATATTCCTATTATATTGGCCTGTGTTCTTTTTGAATTACGTACTGTAAGATGTTTTCTGCGTGAACAGAGACTATTTTTTGCAGGCGTATACTGAAGATAATGCACATATCATATGGTGAGTACATTCCTCAGAAGAATATGACCCCTGCAGTTTTTTGTGTGTGTGTGTTTTTTTTTTTTGTCTCCAGCTTTTCTGAATTTGTGTCACCGAGAGGAACATGCAAGTTCTCTCTGGTTATCCGGTGGTTTCCGTGTGAACCGATTATGACATCAGAGCCAGATGCTGACATTTTGGAATGCAGGCCAAGTCTGTCACTGTGTAAAAGCATGGAATGTCCTGGGTTTTTTTTTCCCCCATCAGGAAAGAGAGACACATTGAACAAGCAGGCTTAGAAGCATGAAGCCCCAGATCAAAATTCGTCTGTCCCTCATTTTCTGAGGATAGTCCAGAAAAATGTTTCAAGAATCAAATCAAATAAAAAAACTCTTTCAAAAACTCCTCCATAATAATATCCGCTGTTTCTTTGATTAGGTAAACATTACAGTGCATTGTTTACTCTGTTGTTATTAATATTAATAAACTAACTCCTCTCTGTAATTATACTGGTGATATCCCTGGTGTAGTCACAAGGCCTGTTTGTTTTACTGAAACAACATTCCACTGAAATCTACCATAAATATTTAAAGTGTGGACAATGGACCGCAATAATAAACTCATTTTTAATCTAAATTTCTGCATCTTAAAATAGTTAAATGGAATCTGACGTAGCTAGTTTATCAAAATATTTCCAGAAATTACATAACATTTACCAACTTTTTATTGGAAATGTATGAAATATTTCTTTTTAAAGTAGCTTTAGTAGATATCTGTTTTTTTTTTAATTTACTTTAAAACTGTTATATATTTTAAGCAGTTAGAGGGTATGTGCAATACTTCCTTCAAAACAATTGCAAATTATGACCACTGGCAAATGTGTCAATACCAGTCAGCAGAAACTGAAGTCTTTAGGAGGACTGTAGCCTTTGACCTCCTTTATTGCATGTAGAGGATTCAGATATAAATCAATCACCGTCCCTTAATTCCCCCTGAATTCAGCCAAAACCTCAACTTTGTCTTCAAGGGAAATTCAGTAATGTTACTGAATGGGGGAAAAAACATCAACAAACAAAAGCAAAGCCCCTAGACTGGAACCAAATTACTATTAAATGACCCCTGGATTCAGTCAAATCTGCCAAGCCATCTCAAGGAAAAATAACTTTGTGCCAGATCAATCTGAGGAGGGTTTTTTTTTATATTATAATATATAATTTTTATATTATAAATTATAATAACATTATAATAACATTAACATTATAACATTTTCCATTTAGATGACTCTGAGGTTTAGATTGAATCCAAGGATTGTCTCCTGACTGAATCTGATGCACACCCTTTGCCCTCATTTGAATTAAAATGCCTGTAATAGAGTATCTACAAACCAAAAGTTCAGCCAGAATGAGGGTTTATCTTTTAAAATCAGTTGCGCTTATCCGATTTTGCTGACGGCAGAAGGACAGAGCTATCAAAGGAATCAAAATCAGCCATTCCTTCTTTTAAAGTAAATTTCTCATTGTTGTAACAGAGCTCACAATGACATCAGTGGTTTCACCGACTCGTTTCATTTCTAGAGAAAAATGGTGATGACTATGTATGAATCACTGAAAAGACTAAACAAAGTACTGTGATTCAGTCAAATCACTGATAACAAATGATAGCCACACCCATCTTGAGGTTCATTAAGCCTCACTCTCCCATAACTAGCATTCAGGCTGTTTATTATCACATACAGTGAACATTGTGTTTGACTTTGGCAATTGATCCTTTTTTTCCCCTCAGCAACTGATCCTGAGTCGGAATCAAAGTGTTACATTAACCATTTAGGGTCAGAAATAGGGGTTGGCAAGCTGATCTTAGATCTCTTGATAAGAGCAGAAGGTACTTAAAACCCCCAAGGAGGAGGATCATATCACACCTGGCCATCAGGACAGCAGGGTGGCCCAGTGGTAAAACTACCCAAGGGCTGCTGCTCATTTCTCAGGTTGTCGTACCCTTAGATGAGATACTTAACTGCTTCAGTAAAATCTAGCTGTATCGCAGTGTAGCAGAGCGGTAAGGAGCAGGGCTTGTAGCGGAAAGGTTGCTGGTTCAATTCCCCGCTGGGGCACTGCTGTTGTACCCATGCCTCAGTAAATATCCAGCTGTATAAATGGATGACATGTAAAAATTGTAACCTATGTAGGTCACTCTGGATAACAGCATCTGCCAAATGGCAATGATGTAATGTGATAAATGGACAGCATGTAAAATGTAATGTATGTATGGTATTCTGCCCTGTATAAGGACAACATCAGATGATAAAAGCATGAAAAGAAGAGGTGGAGGAAGAGAGAGTGAGAGAGCACAGGATTGTGGGATTTTAATACCTGTAGGGCAACAAAAATGTAATTGTTTAAGGACTGTTAAACATAAACCCTTCTCCTGAATCTTAGTATAAAACACCAGCTAATTTCATCGACCAGCCAGTTTGCAATGATGTGTGAGAACTGAAATGTAATTTTCAAAGACAACGAAAAGCAGTTTGACTGAATAGCCTCCTAAGCATGACAGATGTTTGTAGCTATCCTTCCTTCTACACCTTCTACACCTGTTTTATAGTGCAGGAGGTCAAGTATAAAAAAAGGTAAATAGAAACAGTCATTGAAAATTTAACAGGGGTTAAGGATCAGCTGTCTGCATCATCATTATATTGTAATAATACACGGGAAAAGGTATTTAGAACTGTAACTTTTCCTGTGGTCGCAGACGCTAAACCGTCATGAGGCAAAAGTGGCGTTGAGCATTGAGCTCCATGCTGGAAGAGCCTGAAAGGGATTATTGGGTTTTGTACAGAGGGATTATGAAGTTTTGCCCAGAGGACTAGCACATCACTGTAAATTCCCCCCCCCCCCCCTTTTCTCTCAAGCAGTTTTGAAATCAGTTGAACGTCCATCTTTAAATACTCCGGAGTAAGGTAACCAAGGACAGCGTTCTCATGTTAACTCCATTCCCGCTCTCTACCCTTACCACAGACAGCACAAGTGGTGGTTTACATCTCCACGCCAGAACTCAGCATTCAGAAAGGCAAAAAAAAAAACCCCAAAAAACAAAAAAAAACAACCCCATTGTATCTCATTTAATCCAGTGGTTATAACAAGACAACATGCTGCATGTTAAGCAGGTCATTAGATTAGCATAATGTTCAAAGCAGCCAGGTTTCCAAACTGAGCTCTTTACCTGCGAGATAAGAGAGGCTCTCGGAATCATCCACACAATGCAGATGAGCCAGTCTTCCATTTTCCTTTTTTCGCGGGAGCCACTTCTGTCTTCATTTCAAATTCAACCCCCCCCCCCCCCGCCATGCCTCTTGATTACCTAAATCTTAGCTTATGTTCTGCATAGAGCTCTGTATAGAATCTGCTTGAGCTGGCCCTGTTTGATATGTTTTCAGTGTTTTTTTTTTTTTTCTCCCAGTCATACTACTAGGCACGAGCTTGCTTGGTGACACACTGGTTGCCTCAGATCACCGTTACTTGTATTGTTTATCTGTCCACATAGCCAGTGTGTAGGTGTCTTCTCTGGTTGGGAGGGGAATTAATATTGGGCAGATGGTCATAGGGGTGATATGTGTCTGAAAAGCGATAACTTCAGAGCGGGGGAAAAAAATAGGGGAATGGGACAGGATTGGTCAAGTCATTGAGATTCCTCAATATGATGCAACCTCTTTAACATGATGCTTTCAGCAGCATTTGTAGTCAGACCCCAGACTCTCCTCTATCTTTATATTATGCTTATGGAACTTCCCCCTGATAGAAACGTTTATGGCCTTTAAAAGAGGCCCTCAGTGGGTTCATGGGAACATTACATTACATTATTGGCGTTTAGCAGACGCTCTTATCCAGAACAACTTACATCAGTTACAGGTTTTTACAATGTTATCCATTTATACAGCTGGATATGTACTGTGACAATTGTGGGTTTAGTACCTTGCCCAAGGGTACTGCAGCAGTGTTCCCGTGGGAAATCGAACTGGCAACCCCACTGTGCAACACTGCCGCCCCGAAAATCAGCCCTGTCGTACAGGAGATGTGTCTGCCTCTGCCAGGGGGGGCACATGTGGTGCTCGCATTCCAGGCCGATTCCGTTCCTTGCGTTGGACTTTCGAGTCCGGACCTCCGACGGGCCCAGATCCACCCCTAAGCGAAACCGAACGATGACGTCGCCGGGCCAACGCCGCACAATAATTTGTGACAAGGGGGCAATTACGGGTAATGACAGCATGTGATTGTGGGTAATGCAATCCACCTGCAGAGCTGGTCTGTGTGAGCCTGGCAGCAGGCAGACGCTCTAATGCCTCTCGGAGACGGCCCGCGCTGAAGGTCAAGGCTCGCGGCCAGTCCCTCCGGCGGTTTATTTTTATAAAGGTTAGTAGGCTCTTCCATCTTAATGATTCCATTTGTTTTACCCCCCCCCCACTCCTCCACCCCCCAAACAGTCAAATTGCTGTTGAATTAGAGAGAGTTCAAATACTATCATATAAGCGTAAACATATGATTTCCATTGCCGAGCTTAAAGCTTTTAAAGTTACGTTAGCCCAAGTTTTGCTTTTTTCTTTTCTTTCACGTCGGATGATTTCAGTGAAATATCCTCGTTACATCATGCTTCTGTTTTCACTCTCTGAAACAACCAATATGAGGTGTGAAGATGAGTGAGGCCCGATGCTTTTCCTGCTCCGTCAGACTCGACGCTCCGCCGAAGTTTTCTCTGATCTCCCTTCAGCTCGGCTCGCTCCTGCGAAATGTCATTTTCACCTCTTGTCAGATGGGCTTGTTTGATGCCCGTTCTCCTCTTTTTGCACCACCGCAGTAGCCACACTAAAGTTTTCAAAATCTAAAAACTTTCATTGTGTAATAACCCACAGCCATTGTTTTATTTAAATTGAGCTTAAGGCTGCAATGAACAGCTTGCGACAAAGGGGTTTTGATACAGCCAAAACACAGCAATGTTGCAATGTTCAATTGCATTTATCTAAATTTCTTCCAGTGTGCACTGATCATTGCGTACACACAAAATGAAAGCATTATTTACTTTTAAATTAAGTGGCATCAGAGGTGTAAAGACCTACTGAGCATGACATCATATGACTTCATGTGAATGTCTCTTTTTTATGAGGCCATATTATGGTGTATTTACATTTTAATGTGGTCACTAGAGCCTGTGGTGATACATTATAATGCAGATGTCAAGCAGGGGCCAACAATTTAGGTTATTCGATTAATTTCATAATCAGATGTTAATTGTCGTGGGATTAAGTGTCACATAGAAAAATACAAAAAAAGTAAAAAGGACTCTCCTGCTACTCCTCCACGCGTGATGTTAGTAGTTTGCCCCTGTGCGAAGCACATATGCCATTGCTATTTTTGCAAGTATCTCTTTTTCCCATCTTAGCCAATGTGTTAGATGTGTTGGGTGCAAGTCATGAGGCAACCAGCAATGAGCATGAGGAAATAATTAAATAAATGCAAACCAAAATCAGTCAGCCAGTTTAACAAATTGTGCAGGGCAAGTCCAGTATGGTGTAATAAGGGGAAGTGAGACCGCACAGTCCTTCAGTCAAGAAATGATGCTAACAAGAGCTTGGTTTAGGAGAAACCTCCAGCAGACAGGCTATGCACTGAAACAAGAGCTGGTCCTGGGATTCAACAGCGATTAAATAAAGGCGTTTCAAAGTGTCAGAGCTGTTGTTAGCTGTAATGGAATGCACCAAAACCGCTCCCGATTAGCGTCGTCCGCTCTCACGCAAGTCAACACATTATGTTCTTTCCTGTCCAGAGGCTCGGTAAGGACTTGTCAGAGTTGATTTATACCCTAACGAGAAGGCATAAGTGCTCCGATTAATCTTATTTGGGCCTTTTGTAACCCAGAAGCCACCCTTTTTTAAAAGTGGGAACGTGTGGGATCCCACGTTCCGTTCCCCGCACGTTCCCCCCCGGCTCGCGCCGGCCGGGGGTTTTGCTGAGCGGTGTTTCTGTTTTCTGCACCTCTCGATTTGCATCGTGTAATCTCGGTTTGTGTCTCCGTCTCTGCAAAGCTCGTGGCTTAGTTTGCATACACGTGGTACGACAGCACTTGTACAACAGTACGAGGCCCTGGTCTTTTCTCGCTTGGTGTGTTTGCTTTGTCACACTAAACAAAATTCAGGAGCTGCCATGTGAGAATTGGAGAGCAGGGTATGCATGTTTTTGTTTTTGTTTTTATTTAGGTGGTCTGCTTCCTAAAATACACCTGATAAGAACTTTCTCCGAATCCTTTCTCTCTGGTATCATCTCTATGCAAAACACAGAGGCAGCCTCATGACAGTTAACTACGGGGTACGATGCTTCACTCAGGCTGGATTACGATTCAGGACAGTGGAGTGTGAAATCCCAGGCTGCCTTTCCCTGTCTCTTCTTATTTGCCCCTCTCTGAATGTTTACACTTGAGCTGAATGGAATTATTTCCCACACCGTTCGCGGGGTCTTAGATCAATACTCTGAGCTCAGGCGGGTTACCATGTAAAACTCCCGCGGCGTGATGGTGGGCCTGCATGGGTCTTCGGGGAGTGCTGTTGTGCAAACACTCAGAGCCCCTGGGCTGACGCATCCGCACACACAGATGCCACATGGGCATGCACCTGAGACCGCACACTACACACACATATGCATAGACACACACACTGCACGCACACACATGCACAAGCACGCACATAGGCACACAGGCATACGCCTGAGACCGTACACCACACACATACACACACGCACTCACTCACACACACGAGCATCCACATAAAAGCATGGGCATACATGTCAGAGAAGGAGTCAAGAGCAGATTTTTTGAGACCCAGAACTTAAACCAAGACAAAAATCAAAACTAACCTGAACATAGAAGGACAAAACCAATGCCAAGACTCCAAGACTCATTATCAGGGGCCACAGAAAAGAAAGAAAATCAATTAAGGAGACAGAGACATATTTTCACAGTATTTTATAATTGCAAAGACTGAGCACTAGCTTTAAATATGGCATAACGCTATCACGGTGAGCATACACCATTCAGAACACAGTGCCTTAGCTTGTTCCTACACTCTTTCACGCACGACGTGTACCAAGCTTTGGCGTGATTTATTCAGGTAACATTGCATATTCTGATTTGTCTTTCATTGTGTAAATGGCCTCATAGTGACCATGGAACAGATTTCCTTGTTGGCTGTCAGCCAGAGAAATGAGATGAAACAGAAAGATCAGATAAATAAAAACCCTTTATATTTCTTAGTTAACCCTAATTTGACATTTCCGGCCACTGATGTGATTTTTTTTTGATTAAGAACTTAATTAGGTTTAAGGTTTAAGAGATTGGCCGTATACATGCATGCTTGCACACGTGCGCATAGGCATACACAAACATGCATAAACACACACAACATGATGAGTACATGCACGTGCAAAAAGGCCTCCTGGGCTGTCAGGCCGAATCACACGCATGCATATAGGCACACACACACACACACACACACATACACGCATGCTTGTGTGCAGACACACGGATACACACAGACCTCCTGGGCTTTCATGCACACACATACTGTACACTCACACGCACACACACAAACGCCTGTGCACGTCACTCTCGAACCTACATGCACGCCGTCACGCAGACAGGCGTCCCTCTCACCTGACCAGGAGCCGAGGCCCCCGGCAGAGTGGTGACGGAGCTATAATCAGCTCCTGATAAAACGGCTTTTATTCCAGGATTCCTGAAGGGTTTACCGACAGTTTCTTATCTGCACGCTGACGCAGGACCGTGTTTCTGCAGAGCAAAGAGGGTTTATTTATTTATTTATTTAGAAGTCAGGAATAACAAGGTTTGTTGGATTTTCTGGGGCTGCAGATTAGATCCGTGGCTGATTGGCATGTCTGAGAGCGGAGAAGTCTTTAGTGTTTCTGTCAGAGTGCGTCGAAGGCCTCTCCCCAGGGAACGCTGTGGCCGGCATGCCTGACGCAGGCAAAGGCCCTTCAGAAACGGAGCCAGTGTCACTGAGAAGCGCAACAGGAAGTCAGGAGCCTCTCTGGAAATTGTTTAGACAGTGTCACACTGCCAGAGAATAAGAGGAGGAAGAGCGGGGATAATCTCAGCTGTCATTTCGATAAAATAATGAGAGAAGGAAGACACTCTTAGATGATATTATCAGAGGGGGGGAGTAAAAATGAGCTACATCTGGATTTTTTTTTCTTAAAATCAAATGAGCCATGTGATGTTTTTGCGTGATAGAAAAAACTTTATAGATAAAATGCGCACAGAATCACACCACTTGTGGCTTTTTGACAGCAACCATGAGTAATGCGTCGTGTTTTATGGAAAAAAGATCCTTTAATTTTTATAAAGCAGTCAAGTATCGTGTAATTATTTTCTTCTTAGTGTCTGATGCTTTGTCATCCTGATGATGTACTAAGGTATTCTGCCAAGTCAATAAGTCGTAATGATAATCATAACGTGTGAACAAATTCAAAACTTGTAAAAAGATGAATAGTTATATTATAATAATTTTCGAATAGATTATTGTAACCTGTCAGCATTTTTAAATTATTAAACCTTTTTTTATCAGGTAGGGTGAACAGGATAACAGTTCACAATGACATGACCTTGGGCTGTAATTGCTTGAGGATAAATCCAATAGGTTAAACTAGTAAAGGGGAGTTTTGCTGAGAGGAACTTTGTAGATTAACAAATCTAAGTTTGGGCACGGTTACCCTTCTTTGTTTAAACCACACTGATAATCCTCATTAATGTTACTGCCAGTATTCTCGTCACATTGTTAATGCCTTTACCATCAACATCATCATCATCATCATTACCATTAGCATCACCATCAATATCATCAACATCCTAATCTGCTTCTTCAACCCCACTGTCGTCATCATCATCATCATCACCCTGTGACACGGTCCCCACTGAGAAACTGTACAGCACTTCAGTTTCGCAGCAGCTATATTTAAAATTTAAAGCTCTGCCATTTTAGCGGTTTAATTATTGAGGGGCTTCATTGCGCCGTGAATAACTTTTGCATAATGCAAAACTCCAGAAACGTTGTGGCACCACATCTTCTCTGAGCATTTAGCATTTCTCCACTAAACATCAGCCCCTTGGTTTTTTTTTTTTCTTTTTCTTATTAATAGCATTAGCGCTGTCTTACACCACTGTTTACACCTCTGTGTGGTAAAGCAAAGTGTGTCTCAGTCAGAGTGTGAGGAATCCCAGGTCAACCTGACAGCAGTTTGAGGTGTAATGAGGATCTTCATTCATTCATGTGGGATCCAACGATCAGAGATGGCTGTTAATGTCCCCTCCACTCCCCCCACAGAATGAGAGAGCATGGGGGCTGACACTTTGAGTGCCAATACAACTGGATCCCAGGGACCTGCTGTAAGGAAACTAGTGGTGGCAGATGTGGGATCCCTGTAAGCTTTGCACCCCATTGGGTCGTGGTTAGACATGAATGGGCGTGGCTCAAAAGGGGGCCGGCCTCACTACCTGTCCAGCAGTGGTGATGTGAGAAACAGGTTTCACAAACCTGTAATGGGTGGAGCTATCGTTCGAGGTCAATCATTTGTCAATCAGATATGAACCAATCAATGCCTTTTCCACATGATTAGCCTCACTATCTACAGATAGAAACACAGCAATCTGAGTTATCCCAGTGTTTATTATAAGCAGGTTAGTATAGTTAGTAGTGACCTACTGGTGGAGGGAGAGATGGGGAAGATTTGATTGGACTTAATCATGTGATGAGATGAACTCATTCACTCATTCTTGGAATGGAGAATATTGTTACCTTTTTTGTATATTTTCACTTTAAGTTACATTGCACTGCACTGCTAGTTAACATGCATGCAAAGTGTTGAAATTTGAATTGCAGATGTCTCTCTCTGTGCAAGCTATGCAGAGCAGGAGAGTTGCTGAGGCAGCAATTGTGCAAGCAATAAGTCTCCAAATGTCCTCTAAAACTTGCTTTTTGCTAACAAAATTTACTAGGGATACCTAACAGGGCAGCTCAGAGAGAATTGTTGCTACTTTTGTACCTGTCTTTATTAATGTTTCCATCATATTTAAGTAACCTGGTTTATGACTTTTGTTAGTATTGTGAGTCAAAAAGAAAATAATGAAACATAAAAAACTTTTTGTAAAAAAAAAAAAAAAAAAAAAAAACATCCCTGGAAAGTTTTAAAAGTTTCCAAATCTGGCAACAAAATCTCCAAGCTGGCAACACTGTTTAGCAGCTGTGAGGAAATGCTTCGACATCAGGAATGGCTGGCCGGTGATACTGAAGTTGAGCGGAACAGAGAAACAGGACCAGAATTCTGATATGCCAGATCTGTATAAAGGAAGGACAGGGCCGGTTCATGGCCCATTTTGTATCTGCACACCATCACAAAGTTGCTGGACAGCAGATGCACTCTTTCTGAAAGGTGCGCCCCCTGTTGCAACTACAGGGTGTGGGCAGTTTAAATTCCAGCACCCACGCACCCACTCGCTTCTGCCTGTGCAATCAGGAGAGTGTGGAAACCCTGTCGGACTTAATTATTATTTCAATAAGCCCTGGAATTCTCACCCTCTCAGACACTTAAAACGTGCATACCTTCTCAGCAGGCCAAGAGGAGGACACCCCCACGGTCGTCGTGGTGATCCCGAGCTGTGTGTGAGCGCCTCCTGACGAGGACAAGGCCCTGTCGGCGCAGTCCTCTCTCCCTCTCGGAGATCTGGGGCCCGTCAGAGCTCAGTCCCTCCCTGGGAGTGTAGGTCTGACAGGAGCCTGTTATTCAGATGTAGAACACGAGTCGCAGAGTGCGGGAACACGGAGGGAGGTGGAGGCCAACTCGCAGAGGACGGCACCGTGCTGGTGTGTGTGTGTGTGTGTGTGTGTGTGCGTGGGTTTGTGTGTGTGCGGGTGCGTGCGAGTGTGTCTATGCATTGTATTTGTTCATTTGTGCATGTGTATGTGTGTGCACACATGAGTGTGTGTGTGCATTGTATTTGTGCGTGTGTAGGTGTGTGTTTGTGTGTTCACACATGAGTGTGTGTGTGCATTGTATTTGTGCGTGTGTATGTGTGTGCACACATGAGTGTGTGTGCATGTATATGTGTGTGTGTGTGTGTCTATGCATTGTATTTGTGTGTGTGAGTACGTGCGTGTGTGTGTCTATACATTGTATTTGTGTGTGCGAGTGCGTGCGTGCGTGTGTCTATGCATTGTATTTGTATGTGTGTGTGTGGGTTTGTGTGCCCAAGTGTGGCAATGTCCAAGAGTGTGGCTCAGCACTTAAGAGAAATTTGTCTTCTGATCAGAAGACAATTTCAGGTTTGTGGGTTCAGTTCCCAGGTGGAATACTGCCGTTGTAACCTTGAGCAAGGTGCTTAACCTAAATTGTTTCAGTAAAATAGACTACAAAGACTCTATTGCTTTTTCAGGAATGTGTCTTGCATTTCAAGAGTCTCTGTCCGTGTTTACTTCACACACCTTTAATGCATCACATAGAATCAAATCTACTCAACTTTTCACATCATAAAATGCACTGGTGAGCAAAAAATATAAATAAATATAAAATTACAGTTGTTTGGTCATACATTAAATAGGTAACACATGAATATGACTTAACAGGAGCAAAGGTGAAAGACGTACAAGCACCAGTCAAAAGTTTGGACGTGATTTTTATTCTTTATAAATGGAATTATGCAGGGACCAAAACAGTGTTAATCAAAACTATTGTATATTTTAGATTCAAGTAGACAAAAATATTTGTTGAAACAAATTCATATAAAGGCATCAATTCACTATTTATATTTGCTTAAGAAACAAATTTCATTAATTTAAGTAATTTAAGTCTTTAGATCAAAATGTCTTTGAATGCATGTTTCCCATTATCTTAATCAGGTGTGTCCAAAATTTTGACAGACACCGTAATTTGAAACAACTACATGGTTGCAGTAAATGTAGGTTAGCAGGTTGCACCTGGATAAGCATGTATGTGAAGCAAACAAACAATCATGAAAGAATAACAAGGTAGCACACCCCACCCCGTCATTCCTTACTGAATTTCCCTGCTTGTGTTCAGTTCATTTATTGTGATTGGCCTGTTGTTATAATGCCACTGAACTTAGATTTTCCATTTCGAAAAACTTCAGTCATATGCAGCAATGTTTTAGGTTACTTGGATCTCAAAGCAAAACAAGAGGAGATGGAAAAAAATAATCAAAGGGAAAAAACGTGAAGGAGAGAAGTAAGGTCTCTAACACTGAGCTAACTGCAGACAAAGAGAGAGATAGACACTCAGAGATTCAATCCATAGAGGTGCTGGCTGTTTCAGACAAAAAAAAAAACAAAAAAGAAGGAAGCAAAGGCTAATCCAGGCTTGTTGTGGCCTCTTCACTTCAAAGGGGGAGGTTATGTACAACTGACACCTGGCTCGCCCCCCGGGCAGTGCAGTCTCACCTGGATCCATGCAGGCAAGAGGTGATCACCACCCTTACCACCACCCTTACCTCGAACACCACCCCCCCCCCTCCCCCCGTCGCCCACAGCAGAAGGACATGGCGGTCAGACCGCATGATGTGGGAGTGGGGGCCGGTGGGAGGAGGTGGGGAGGCAGGGTTTCTGGGTCATGTGTCAAGGTGTCCTTCAGCGCGTTGTGACGCTGATCGAGGGCAGCAGGCGGACGGCTCCTGCCACAGCCCAACACGCAAAACACTGCTTTAACATCACTGCGGTGGTGCGGCCCGGCCCCCACCCGCTAGCCTCCCCTCCGTCGCAGTGTGGCAACTCTCGGCAAACATTATGAGAGCGTTGCGTGTTTGTCTGGGAGACCATCTTGTGCTCTGATTGAATTGGTAGGAATGGAGATTAGATTTGAAGGTACAATGCCACCCTTAACTATCCAAATGTTTTCTGTAACTGTGAAAAAGGGTCTGTTTTGTGTTGTAAGATGAAAGGTCAAGGTTGCCAATGGCAAAGAAACACTTTTCCTCTAGGTTTTTACAGAAGTGTATTATATAATAAGTATATATAATGAATAAATCTGCTTTTTTCAGCATGCATATTTAACTTAAGAAAAAAAAGAACCAATTTAAGAACCAATAGTTCAAAAGGGCCAGTGAATTTTGCCAACATGCGCAGCAGTGTCTCGAATGTCAATATCAGCTGCAAATTATTGCTCAGACAGGGCTCGACATCTCAGCATATTTTGGATGCGAAGTTTGAAAACTGAAGGAAGGCTTTCCTTGTATTTATTCATCAGATTTATCCAAAGCTCAGAAAGCCTTTGTTGGCTCATTAGCTTGTTGTTCATGCATGAAGAAACAGCTTTGATTGACAAACAAGCTTTAAGATTAATGTGTCAAAGCGTTTTTTTTTTTTTTTTTAAATTCCAGATTAATCCATGTGTTAAAAATTCTTTGTGGGAGGTCAAAAACCTGGATTTTGTGTAGGGGTAGGTAAAAAATCTAAAGGACCTGGCTCTTTTAAAAATGTCATACACTTACAGTAAGTGCACACAATCTCCAGCAGTTTATTAAAATGATGTTATTTTATTTTATTTCATTTTGCCCCCATGGATCCTTGCCTTCGATGTGTGCAGCGCTGACGGTGCTGGCTTATCATTGGCAGCTAAGCATTGCACTGTGTTTGCTGAAGTTCTACTCACTTCAGTTGTTGAAAAAAAGATTATAGATCGCATATTACAAGAACAGCCATGCATACAGCATTTCTATGTTAATCCAAACAGTGATGAAGGTTTCTGAGCTCTGCTTGAGTAATGATCTTATTTTCACTTCCATTTCCATGGCAATCGTGTAAATATTTTCAGGTTGAAATTGGGGCCAAATTTAACAAAAAAAAAACAAAAAAACGAAAGAAAAATCACCATACATGCATGCGAAAACAAAACAACACAAAAATAACCCGCACATTTCCAACATGCGAGTGCTGTGTGTTCTGTACCAGGCTGCTGTGTGTGTGTTGGCAAAATTCTTGAATTCTACAGCAATTTACCTAATAAGCATTTTTTTACCTGCGACAGAATGGCAAGGCCATGAAATGAAATTTTATATATAAACTTACCTGCATTTCACATCAGTTGTAAAACTGGGCAGTATTTTGTATCCACTTAATGACAGCAGTTTGGCTTCTTTTGACTGGTGACGTGGCTGGATGTAATATATTTATTATTATATGTGTAATATATATATTACACATAACTTTAAATCAATTATATTGTTATTCTAACACACTGGCTCTGGAATTTTTAAGAACCAGAAGAGACTTTTCTGGTTTTCATAGATTTGTGTGAGTTATATTGATTGAGTAAAAGGTATTTAAAAATAAATACCGTTTTGCATCTGCTATATCCAACATGCAGGTAAAGCTACTGAAGTATGTTGTTGATAAATGCTTCACTCCGTAGGCTGCTAATTTACCCGTGCCACAGCTCTCAGAAGCCTGAGACTGCAGGTAAACTTTACAGATAAACTTGCTAAGATGTGACCCTCAAACAGATGAGCTGCAGATAACAGGAGCATCTAATGAAGTGATGGTATCTGGAAGGGCCTGTCCGTCTCGGTATGGGGGTGTTAAAATATGACAATTAGTCTTCTGCACCAATGAGTGCATGGCAAGGCCTCAAAAGCAGTTTAACACATTTGACACTTGAACGGATTTCCATGTTTGCCATGTTGTATTACCACACCAGGATTGAACAGCACGCACTATTTGTGTCTGTGGGCTGGCCGGGGGGGGGGGGGGGGGGGGCTATATGTAACCTGGTAGAGTGTAAAATGAAAGAAATGCCACCCACCTGGGTGACAGTGCTTAAGGGGTAAAAAAGGGGGGGAGAAGGTGCCGTGTGGAAGCCATTACAGACCACAGTGGAATGCAGCGCACTGCTTTTTTAACCTGGAGGAAATGGCGTGCTTTGCTGAAGCAGAGGGGTTTATGGGTCGGAACCAGGTGATAAAACGCCCAGGAGCTGGGAGTGTGGGGTGCTGATTAGGGCCCTGCTCAGGTGACACCTCACCCTGGATGATGGGGCCTTTGTGTTTCACCCTCGAGGTATGAGATGATCAGTCTGTGAATTGCTCCAATAAAGACCTCACCATAAAGATGGTCATTGTGGGGGGGAAAAAAAATGTGAGAAATCTGTAAAATCCTTACCCTTAGGTTATATGAATCTCCACAGATGAAATAGTTGGTTGTATCTGGACTTTTGTCTCCCTAGATATGCATTTGCACTTGTGCCTTTGCACACATTTTTTTTCTGTATTACAATGCATTATTGTAAACCATTTTGTTTCAGGTCCATCAGATACAGTATGTTCATACAGATATGCTCATATGTGTTTGTGCTTTGAGCTTATATTGATGAAGAATGTTGTCCTGTTAAAATATCTTTTTTGTGTGAATTACTACTGCACTTTTTTGTCAGGAGAACTTAGTGTGCTGGCATTAAGGTCTGGATTTAATCAACTCGTTCTTTGATTCACTGTTAAATGCAATTGTTGCTGTTTTTTGATTGAAAGCATTTTTTTTCCATTCACTTTAGTGAGCATTCAACTATGTTTCAGAGGAAACAAATAAAACTTATTTTGTAGTTGCGTCAAAGTTAAGGACAAACTTTGATAGAACCCAGCTCTTTTTTGAGAAATTTGTGTAATCCAGAAAACACCATTGATTCTCGGGAAATGTGTGAAATAAGACTGAAAGGAAAGGATGATTAGTCATACATTAAAAAATGCTTTAAAAGTGAAAAACTTCTGGTCCACAACATGCCGGGAACACAAATTATGTTGCGGGAAGAGTTTAACTGTGCTACGAAGTGCTTTTTCTCAGGGAAAAAAACCTGGTTGATACAAAAAATATTGTTTAGATTTGAAGATGCTGCCCTAGGTTACTTCATTTAAGTGTTTTCACCTGACATGTAATCATTCTCTGAGGCGTAACCAAATCTTTCTGGAAAGTTACTTTGGGGAAGGAAAGCCTCGGTTCACAAATGGTGAGTCTTTTCTTTTCAACCGCAACGAGGAGGGCGAAGGCATGTCAGAGCAGCGAGTGAGGAAGGCCTGCCGAGATTAGGCTCTTTCCATTCCGTTACTTTCAGGACTTTAAACCTCCTGATAAGCTGTAAAATGTATAAATGATGTCATTTGTTACATCTACTAAAAGCCTAATATTTTTTTAACTTGTTTTACAAGAGCTGGCGGGATGTTGTGTCCTGTGAAAGATTGAAACCCACCGTGATTCGTTCTTCAGGCTTCTGGTTTACAGTTGCTGGGCTTAACGAAATGGCAAGGGTGAGCTGTTGGAGTTTTAAGGTTTTAGCCAGTTTACTTAAGATGGTCTTTTCCTGTATTAAATGACGTCAAAGGCAGTTGCAAAGACTAAATACGGCTTTTTTTTGTGTGTCTCGCAGTCTGCAAATTGTCTTCACACTGTACTTAATGGGGTATTTTTAGACAGACAAGCTGATGAAGCAGGGGATGGAAAGAGGTGGAAAAAAAAACCAAGTGCTTTATATTTGCTATTAAAGACAGATTTTTGTTCCCTTAAAAGTCCTTGTTTAAAATATCCGCGATGTAGGTGTTTCTCTCAAAATGTTATGGAAGGAACAGACCGACACGAGACCGGGGAGTCGGACCTTTTTAAACGAGACGGTGTACACCTCCTCCGGTGAGGCCACGCCTCACAGAGCTCGGCTCTCTCGGCCTGCCTAACCTAGCAACGGGCTGACATGTGCTGGCGCACGGCTTTGTGGTGGCAACTGGGGATAAAGGATGGAGCATACAGGATGTGCGGCTTTAAAAATGCCTTCCTGTCCAATAAAAGCACAGAGTAATGAGCTGTCAGTGGAGGAATAAAGACCTCTGCCGCAGAAAGGTTCTGTTTCTCGGCTGTCCGTTTAAGGCTTGAGATTGGGTCAGAGCTGGTGCCTTCCCCTATGTGGAAGGTACTGACTTGTGACAGGTGAGCAGTGGCCGGTAAGCTCACCTGTCAGGCCTCCCACACCTCCCGTATGCAGTTAGGTCCTGAGTGGCTCAGCGGGCAAGGCGTTCACTTTAGGTGCAGGCTGAGCCCTGGAGCCCCGCTTCTAAACCAGCCAAGCTGTTTGCTGACAGTGACTGGGATGTTGCTGTCAGGTGCGCTACGATTTGTCAGGTGCCTGTGGGTTACCCATATGATGCCGGTGGTGTAGCACATGTCCTGTAACCACTGCAGTGGTTTGTACTGTGAAAAATAATTGTATAGCCACACAACGCAAAAGTTTATCTATATATTCTGCATGTATATAAAGTTGTGCTGTTACAGTTGATGTCTTTCACACTGTCCCCGCTCTCACCACCTGGCTTTTTGCCCTCTGCCCAATCACCCTGAGTAGTATTACCTTTGCCTTTCCTATCTGCATTTTCCATTCAGTAGCCATTCATGTGCGCTGTGCAATTTTGGTGTGGAAGCACAATATCCTAATCGTGGCAATAATAAATGTATTTGGTTTGGGCATATAGTACATGAGGGCATATATGAGGCATCCTTTTTGCTGCGTCTGTGTGATCAGCTCCTGATTTCCATATTGTAAGGTGGCACTCAATTACTTAGTAAATTGTAATTAGTAAACAAGCATGCTGTCTTTGTATGTCATTGTATGTAAGTACCCTTGAATACACCAGGTAAAAGCAGCAGCAGCAGCATCCACGGATGACACACTCTGAATCCTGTTTATGAAGTGGAACGGATTGTTAAGTGATGCTATTTGTGTTGCAAGGGTTCATCTTACTGGAAATATCTTCCATGATGAAGGAGCTTGTTTAGTGTGAAGTGTGCAGTGATCACAGAGCAGAGAGCAAAGAAAGGCACTCTCCCAGTGGCTTTGGCGAAGATGTCAATGGCCTATCCACATACAAGCATCTTAATAGTACCTGTGAGTATATGTGTGTGTGTGTGTGTTTGTGTTGGGTGGGGGTTGATACATTCGTCATGAAACAAGGGGATATTCTGCTAATGAAAAACTAATGAAAATTCTACTAATGAAAACTTTTGGACTCTTATGAGACAGGTCAGTCAGGGCAGCAGGGAGTGTATTCCAACTGGAAGATCCATGCGTTGACCTGCAGAGGTTACGTAATGCTGTGACCCCTGACCCCCAGCCCAGACGCTGCCACCCCAGTGCTGTTTTTGACAGGCAGGTCTGTCTCAAAATGGGTCATCCTCTCCTCCAGGGGGACTGATTCAGAGAGTGTGTGCCTGTAATGTGTCACTGGATCCCTTAGCCAATGAGAACAGAGAGGCAGCTGCAGAGTTCCAGAATGGGTTGAGCTGACCGTTCTATCACTGTTACATTTTATTCCACATGTTCAAAGATGAATCAGAACCGATTGACAATAATCTTTTTTTTTTTTTAACCTTTTTGTATACTGTAATGCCCTGTCTTTCCTGTGCTTACACGTGTCTCTTCTTGTTAAGTGGAAGACAAGAACAGTGCTTTGAAGCAATAAGTGTGTGATCAGAGAGTTGCATGTACCCTTGAGCAAGGCAAATTAACCCAAATTTCCTCAGTAAATATCATCAAATGGAGATCTAAAATTTCTGGGGGGTTTTTTTGTAATAGGGAATCTGTCAAGCATATAGCAAATATTGTCATTATTATAATTGTTATTTTTTGTTAGTAATAATAATAGTGAACTGTGGTGTGTCTCACCTTCACTTTTGCATTGACTTAAATTTTATTCATCATTCCTTTTGACTAATGAACAATTCATTCCTCCACAACCCTTTTCCTGTTGTTGTGGTAATGCCCACCTTTCAAAATGTTTCTATCACATTATTGTAACATTACAAGAACATTATTTGTTAGAAAGGGGAAACCACAAAGGAATTCTTTTTTTCCCAGAACAGGTGGTGTTTCTGCATGGTCGTCCCCATTCACTGACACTGAGGTTTTCTCCCAATGCTCTGGTCTTCTGCACAAGCTTGAACCTGCTGATGAAGAGGACCAGTGATCATCTGGAAAGGGTCTGGAGGATTACCAGCAGTACCCATTACAGGCTAGTGGTATTTCCCAACTACTCCACACAAGAACTGCAGTTCCTGGAATGCCAGTGTCTGGCCTTCCCTGAGCTCTGTCTTATGCAATCCCTCCTTCACAGTAGCCTCCTCACCAGGGGTCAGTGAGCCTGTGGAATATTTTAGGCCTCTTTTGGTTAGTGGAGGGCATTGATCAGAGTAAGGCTTTGAGGCTTTTTAAATCATTCTCAAGTGCCACAACCTGTCTTACTGTTTGCTGTGAACTGAGAACGGTGCATATAATCTCAGACTGATCAACCTGCTTTCACGTGTCTGGTGAGGAGCCTTGTGAAGAATGTCTGAAACACGCCAGATTTCCTGTCCACAGCTTTTACGTTGACACAAAAACAGAAGAGACGTACAGTGAAGGCAGCTTTAAACTTGAGAGATACTGAGGTGTGTGTGTGTGTGTGTGTGTGTGTGTGTGTGTGTGTGTGTGTGTGTATGTGTGTATGTGTGTATGTGTGTATGTGTGTGTGTGTGTGTGTATGTGTGTGTGTGTATATGTGTATATGTGTGTGTGTGTGTGTGTGTGTGTGTGTGTGTGTGTGTGTGTGTGTGTGTGTGTGTGTGTGTGGAGTGGGGGGGGTAGCTCATGTCCTACTTCCCTTGTTTCCAACATACCCAGCCACCCTAACCCGCACCAGCGTGTGCTGGTTTTCACTACAACGCGATGTCATCCGACATTCTCAGAGGAGCTTCCGCAGCCCTGCTAATTGGAAACAACGCTCTCCCCACACGAGACAGTCTTCGGGGCATCCTGCGGGTTGGGAGCGTGCGTTTCGGTCCCTTCCCGGTGCAGCGGGGCGCTGCGGATCATTTGGAACCCGCTCGAAACCCCTTGGAGCGCAGATGCTCGGCGGCCGGCGATGCTGGGGGGGCGGGGGGAGAGATAGCCGAGTTCGAGAAGTTCAGAGGAAAACCACGGAATGCTGCTGCGCAAGGGGACATCAGGGGAGACTTTGCCAGCGCGCTTTAATGCGACCCAGCAAATCTGAGCCAAAATGTCACCCCTGACAAGCTTTTTTTTTTTTTTTTTTTCCTTCCTCTTCTCTGGCTTTCTCGGGATACATTTGCATGTCCGATGGAAACAAGAAGCCCTGGCAAAAAAAATTTTAAAAATTAAAAAATAAGGAAGGACGTGTATGTAAATCAAAGGATGTTATTAAAGGCCTCTTTGTTCCTCTCAGCAGTATGTTCCCCAGCCGTGCACCCATAGCCAAACAATGCATGCGAGCAGGCCGTTCTCTCTCGGTGTAAAAATAGACTTCGCTTTTTCTCCCTGATAACGAACAGCACAAAACCATGGGTTGGAGACGAGTACTACTGCCAGGTGGTGAATTAGTTTAGAACCAGGCTGTGGCTGCAGTCTGAGCAGCTGCCTTGATTCTTAAAGGTGAAATGGTGAATCGTGCGGCAACGCAATCACGCCCACCACCCACCACCACCCCAACCAAGAGAGGGGGGATAAGAGAAACCCATGCACCTCATTCATACCTCAGAGAATATGTTTTACATTTACTATCCTATCCTATTCTTTTTTTTTTTCATTTTTCATTCTCCAAAACAATGTAATTGCAAACGGTTTATTTTAGTATATTAACCAAAGTTGTTGTTGTTATATTCAAGTGTTATTGTCGGTAAAGCGAAGTGAATTGATTTGAGAGAAAGAGAGGAAGTGAAGGAGAGGGAGATATGCAAAAAGGACCATCCAAACATGAGCAGACGCTGCTGTCTCTGAATGAAAAGCTGTTTACCTTCTGTTTGAAGCTGCATTATCTCTTTTTGTTAGAGGATTGGTTAATTCTGTTGTCTGAAACCAGTGCGTAACTCCTGTTCCATTGGATCGATTCGGCAGTGTCAGCACCCAAACTGGGCTGAGGGGAGCTGCCAACAAAAGTGTACTTAATTTTAAAAATAAAGTAGCGCATATGTCACATGGATATAAATGCACACAGATATAAAAAAAAAATACCTTCATCATGGTTGATACTTCTATATAGCAGTCTTAAACAGATCATTACACAATTTAGCCAATGTTTACAAGAGTTTTCAGTTTTGAGACACCATATTCTCCTGGCCTTATATATTTTTTTGGAAGAGTCATGGGCTAATTCTTTCATTTCATACGTTGGCTGGCAGTTCATCCACAAATCTTGGCATGTTTGCAGCTCAAGATGCATATCAATAGCGCTTGGTGCCAATGCATTTATGCACAGATATGAAAAACAAACACATTATGTTCTCACAGTATTTCTGTGATGTTGAGAGAGTGTTACTGTGTCCGTTGGCTAGGGAGTGAACTCAAGCTTGTGTGCTTGTCCTGAAAGAAAAAAAAAAAAGTGTGACATCACTCAGCTAAAGCCTGCAATGTTGGAGGTTAATTCAATTTGCTAGTGCCAGTCCTAACAGATGCCAACCCATTTCAAAAGTGATGTTTACAGCCATTACTTCCATATCTGTGTGAATGGGATCACAGCCCTCCATCTGATATCCAGTAGCCTCTAATAACTGCGGAAATGATCACGGCTGATAGACTGAAGCTGTGACTATTACGGAATCGAGTTTCATTAAAGATAGATGCAATGTAAAAAACTATTCAACGTTCACATCATGTCTCTTGTGATGCTGTCAGCATCACACCCGCTGTAGAGGTCTACTCTATTAAATTAGTGGATAAGTTAGATACTGTTTATGTATGTACAGAGAAAGATACGTGAGCAAGATATTCATATATTACAATGGAAATGCATAAACTTTTGTGTCCTTTTTTTACCTGATAACTCATGAATACAAGAGGACACCATAGATGAAGAGCTGGTGAGGGTAATAGCAGCAACAAAGAGCATTGCACGCATTGGCAGCACACAGCAAAGAGGACTCCCATCCATTTCACCTCGAAGTGGCAGGACCTTTTAGACGTTTCCTGAAGCCGGTCCGGCCTAATCCTTCCTGGATGTTTGGATTGCACCTCCACGACTTGTTTAATCAGCTCACCTAACATGGTCTGGATGCCCCAGCGCGCTTCGGCCTCTGTGTTTTTGTGGTGGTTGTTGTTTTTTCTTTCTGTTTATTTCACTTAGTAGAACGTGGCATCCCCCTCTTTCTTCCCCCGCGCTTTGAAAAGGTGCGGCGTGCGCCTTTAAATGTGGGCCCCCCTGCACACCCCCCCCCCCCAGGAGCTGAATGGTTCCTAGGACAGGGAATCGGAGTTGCACCTTTAACGACATTCCTAGTGTTTATAAAAACATGTAAAGTGACGCGTGGAGACTGAAAGTGAACAGTCAGCTCTCTTGGCTCTTTTCCCCCTCCCTCCAAGTGCCATATGAAAGCTGACTTTTGTGTACCAGTCTGCTCGCTTATGAGCTGGACACGGTCTGTTTTTCCTGGCAGCCCTTAAACAAATACAGACCAATTACACTGCTCGGCCTGGTGTGTCAAAATATGATATACAGTTTTATTTTGCATTCTTTTTCGCATGGGCCGAGGAAATAAATATGCATTCTCAGAACAAGAGAAATAAAAAAACATTTAATTCCATAGGTGTAAATCTTGTTAAAGAGTATGTATCCGGTGGTTGCAGAAAAACACAACCTGGCCTCTACTTCATCGCTGTCATCATACAGCTGGTTTAATCTGTGCTGCCCTTCAGCAATCTAATGGTCTGATCTTAAAAGATTTGGAGAAAAAAAAAATCATTGCACTTTCAGTTTGAATTTCAAAAAAAAATTATATATATATATATATATATATATATATATATATATATATATATATACATACATATAAACATCTTGTTATGATCAAAGATAAAATCTGCTAATTACATCGAAGCCACCAGGAAAAAACAGCCACTTGAAACTGATATTGCAACGTTAAAGGTGTTCAAATTTAGAGGCGTAAACAAATGGCCCTTCCTACTGATTTTTAACCAAACCATTCCACTCCTGTTTTATGGTCTCTGCCCTCATAAAACACCTGTGTTTTTTTTAATCAATCAAAACAGACTCTCACTGCTGCCTAGATAATGACCAGTGTACCCTTTCAGGTGTAGCCTTCACGCTGTAGACGGTCTCTGCATAGCGTCTCTATTAACCGAAGATGCAGTGCGTATTGTTGTGGACATAAATGAAATGGATATTGATTTGAAGGTAGAGCCAACTAACTTTCGGAAGAATATGATAACACTTTATAACAGAAGGGTAGGTTCTCGGATCACATCATTAATTTTTCAGAGAGACAGATCAATAGGCGGGTCTTCCCACTCTTAATGCTCTTGACAGTGTTTTTCACTTCACGTTTGTCCGAGATTATTCCGGTGTCTGTCAGCTACTTCAAGACTTAAAACGGAGCCTTGAAATATTCCGGCCTATTGAAGATATTACTTATTTTCCCCTCAGAATCTGCATCAAATTTGTGTCTCCTCTCAAAGTCCGGGTTAGGAATTGCATTATTCATCTGAGAAGGTGCCTTGGCTTTCTCACGGCCGACGGCACTTTTTCCTCTTAAGACCATATCATAGCATTTTCAAATTCCATCCAAGCTCCTTCATATTTTTTCTTCCTCATGAAAGTCTGTTATCTAAAAGATGAGCGTTGCTGCTTGCTGGGGAATACGATGTTGCAGTGGAGCAGCGCGAAGCTGTCAGTGGGAGAGGTGCAGTGACGGTTACTGGTAGCTTGAGTGCGAAGCGTCCGACCCGGTAAGCGGCAGGAAAGACCGAGCTGCGTATCGTTTTTTGGAAGGGGGGGGGGGGCGTGAAAGGATCCAGCGCAATTATGGAGCAACAATCAAAACACCCATTTTAATTAACTCGGCTCGTACACAAGTGCGTCCGCTGCGCTTCTAAAAACACGGCGAGAAAACATTCCTTTCCAGTGAGCGCGGGAGAGGCATCAGAGGAGCCGTACATCAAAGGGCGCCGGAGTTCCAGCTGCTTATTCATGTGTACTGCGCAAACATCCATTCACCTGGTTGACTGCCGGATAAATACGGCGCTAGACTCATTTCAGTAACAAGCGACAGGGGCAGTTGGAGATCCCTTTTAATAGTCTAAATTATTCATCCTGTTAGCATCATGCCTATCTTTTTTTGTTCCTGTCGTATAAGATGCACATTAGATTTGTTACTTTATGAATTATTGATTTGTTTTTGGAGACACACTCACCCCGGGAAGCCTGTGCAGTTTACTTATTACGCTTTCACACAGCTGGATTTTGACCGAAGCCGCTCCGATAAAGCACCGCGCTCAAGGGTAACAGCTGTGTCCCGCCCATTATTTGAACCTGTGGCTCAGAGGGTCAGCGCCGTGCTTCAACCGTTATTCCGCGGTGCTGCGTGGCGTAGGCTGGAGTTGTATAATGTTCATCGCCGGTAACGTGACTAAAAGGAATTCCATAACAGTCCGTGTCAGCAGTGACCGCTGCCTTTGTGCAGGTAGCAGGATTCTCCATCATTTTAGAGTGACAGGTTGTAGCTGACCTGGTACTTAATGAGGCTCTGATGCAGACGCAAATTAAACGAACAAATTGTTGACCCTTAATTAAACACTGTTATGATTCAGAATTACAGTAATTTGGAAGGGCTAAAAATTGACCGGTTGTGTTTTGAAATCTGGGACGTTTTAGCGGGACTGCCACGAAACGCTCAGTGTCCTTTCCAAGGTCTGTGATCCTTCCAGAAACGGGGTGCGCGGAGTCCAGTTGAAGTCTGGTATTATTTTGGCCCATCTGGACACATTTTTAGAGGCTAATTAGATCAAGAGAACTCGTACGTGCACCGCAACACACAGCCATTTCTGGAGCGCTGTCCCCCCCCCCCCCCCCCCCCTTGTTGTTGTTGTTTTTATTTGATATTTATTCAGAGACTGTGAAGTAAACATGTTGCAGCTGACCCTGCGACTGCTGTTACCCAGCCGCTCTGCACAGAGGAAGTGTCTCCTTAGTGCATTCCCTCAGACGAGGACCGGGCCAAGTCCAATCCATGCCCAAGCAGGCCTGTGAATGACAAATGCTGGAACTTTCCTGTTTTCTATGCAAGTCAACGTTGCTCTTTCTATCACCTCTTTTTGTTCTTGTTTGGGTTTTTTTTTTGGTGTGTTTTAAACTGTTAGCCACCCAACAGGTGCTGAAGGCCACACTTTTGCAACCCGTTGAACTTGACTCTTCCTTCAGTAGGATTAAAATGTCCTTTTTTTTTTTTTTACCTTCTTCTGATCAGGTGTAATTGCGAAGTTAGGGAGGAAGCATGACTCAGGAGGTCATCAGCTGTAACTGAAGAGTTGGTGAGTAAAAAAAAAAAAAAAAAAGTGACTCAGAAGGTCTCTGGTAAAGGGTCACGGCTGAGCAGAGCTGAAATTTGTCATGTCGTCACTTGGGGTTTGTTTGGAAACTTATGTGGGAGTGGTTGCGGGCGACATTCGATCAGAGCCAGTGTGACACATTGTCCTTAACTTTGAGTAACAACGATAGACAGGTGTTACTTTTTCCATTCTTGCACGTCACCAGATGCTAAAAAATTTGAATTTGTGAGCTCTAAGAAATGGCGGTTATATTTCCCACTGTTTTCCCATTCATGACAGGTGAAAGGTGGGTCAGATGATGCACACTTTATGAAAACCACAGGAAAGGTTTGATGGACTTTGGTTTACAATGTATACGCTCTGAGAGTTTAAACTACACAGACAGAGGCAAGCTGTGGGCATTCTGTAACACTGAATTTCATTTTCTTAGGTAATGTAAAATAGTCTCCAGAAATATTGCTAGGGATGTAGTCTGAAGCTTAGTGTTTTTTTCAAACTCTTATAATTGTGTTAGTAGCCCAAATAGTAAAGTAAAGTACATTTGCACTTGAAGTTTTATATTTGGTTCCCACAAGGGGATGGAGGGGAAATATTTCACTTTTGTCCTCATCAATGTTTTGTTGTAATTTTTCAACTCCTCAAGACCAAATGATTGATTATTTATGTAATTTGTATAATTTTCTTTTTAAAATTCTTTAATATGTGTAAAGGGTTCCCATAGGGCAACTCATGTGCTTTTTATATGGAATGTGATCTGTGGAGAACAATAAATTTGATTTATTGGTTGACTGACCCACCAATAGGACCTTCACAGTTTGTTCTCCAGTCCGTCCCCACTGCCTAACACAGCACGTGTTCGTGAAAGAGTCTGATTAAAGGAGAAACGTGCTTTGATATTAAAGCCCAACGGCGCTTTCGTTTTTTTTTTTTCCCCAAGAATAACCGACACAACCAGCCCACCCACTCCCTCCTATCATGTGCTAAATTTGATCAGCGGTCGTCTGTCTGTCAGATAGGGGGTTGTAAAAGAGAGTTATTTGTTTTCTGAGAGGCTTGCGATGATGTGAACCGGTTGTACTCCGTGCCACCGTCTCCCTCATTCATACAACAGCGGCCCGTCACAGATGGTGAGGGTGAATTGACACACTGAATGAACAGGAGGCTGGGGAGCAGTGCTAGCCAGGCTGAGAGCGTTTTATTCTTCTTTGTTCATTGAGCGACAGATGAAAATACCTCCACATGCAGGGAAGAGGAGCGCTCTGTGATACACACAAGCACTGATGATGAGTCTTACTGCACTCATTTGTCTCCTTATAGAGGAATTTTAGAGAGAATTTTATAGTGTATCATGAGAATGAACAACTGAAGCGGAGTTTGTCTTGAGCTATTACTACTTAGCAGATGCACCAGCAGCACATGTAGATTCCTCACATTAGATCTGACAGTAATACTGTATACAGTTATGTGACATCAGTAGCGTCATTGCTATTGGCTTAGTACAATACTGATTCTATTGGCTTATCACCAAGTGTAACTGATAGAGATTGTATGTGCAAGTTATTTATGACTTCCCCTTAAAAAATTAAGTAAAGCCATGTGACTAAAGGGTCAGCGGGCATTGTTATGCATGACGACTGCACCAATGTGCCGCACTCATGACAAGTTGAATTTTATCTCCTCCGGGAAAAATACACCTCACCTCTGACTAAACCACAGCAGCTCAACGGAGAGGTTGGCTCTTGGCTTCTGGGGCGTGTTCAGGTCGTCAAGGCACCACTCTCCAACCCCCTCCCCCCACCACCACCACCTTTCCACCACAGCCTTCGGTGTTCAGGAGGCTCTGAGAGTCAGAGCATAAGAATGAGCTTTTTGGTAATGTATGTAAGAGGTGTTTATTTTACATCAGGTTCGCGCGTATGTCAGGGGGGCTGTGCCAGGGTTCGAGCCTTGTTGACTGCATTACTGTACATGAGATTTTAATAGGATACTGTTAGTTCTCTTTAAGCCCTCTCTGGGCCCTTGTAAATGTTCCCTCTGCGCTTTACACTGCTCTGGTAAAATTGCCTCTGAATTGATTGGCAGTCTCTTCAACAGCATCGGCCTTGACTCTTTTAACCAGCCAATTTTTTAACGGCCCTTTCAACGGAAAGTAAAACAAGTCTGACATCAGGTGATGAAAAGGTGTTCCATCAACATGTGGGCGATTTGTATACAGATGTTGGGTTTATGTGAGGAGCCTCAGGAAATGGACCGGGATCGAGGGAGACACCTTTCACTCGCTCCGTTTTCCGCAGAAGATACTTTTATCCAGTGGGACTAACACGGCTTACACATGATCCATTTTGTACGGTTTGTTCTTTACCGAAGTCATCTGGGTTAAGTGCCTTACTCAATGGGACAGCAGCAGTATCCCACTGGGCAATCATAACAGCAGGCTTTGGGTTACAATCCATGCTGCGTCCCACTGCATCACACTGCTGGCGACACCATCCTTGCAGGCGGCGGTCTATAGGGAAAAAAGAACAGCGCCAGTTTTTGTTCAAATTCAAACCGCTGGAGAGATTCTGGAACACAACAAAACAAAAAAGATGCCGCCGCAGGGGCAGAGGTTAAAGCAAGCTATTATCTTCCCCCTCTTCTTCCCAGAGAGGGTTTGCGCTAGCTCTGATGAGTTCTCTGCGAGATCTGAATTCTCAGCGATCTCCCCCGTGGTGTAATGTTGAGTCATGCCGTTCGCCGTTTAGGTGCAGCTTTAGCGTAACCAACGCTGTGTTGAGGGAGCTTCTTTCCCGGGCCAGCCATCTTGGGATCGCTCGGCTGGAACGCGTTGTCTTTTATGAAAAGCTAAAACCTGTTCAAAGACATCACAGCTAACTCAAAGAGCAGAGTCCCCTGCTGTCATTGTTGCCACTGACAGAGGCTTGCTACCCCAGCTATGACTCTGACTACAGCCATACGCGCACATCACAAATCTCTCTCTCAGTTGCTGTCTCTCTAACATTCTGTCGCTGTTCAGAGAGAGGTCAGCGTGCCCTACTCTTGTCACATAGCCACAAAGGGGACTATAGATCTGCCAGTAGGAAGGAGGTCATGTGGCGGGAATGAGGATATCTACAGGAGAGCCCTGTTCTTTCCCCACACGCACTGGGGCTGGCAATAACAAGATATGCTTCACTATGCACAATCAGGCTATGGCTCAATTGGTAAAGAGATGTGTAAAAAAATGCAAAAGCAGAGAAACATGTAGCACATGGTTATGGTTGATTCAGACCTTTGTCGGCATGTACATTACACTCACCACGCATTTTTAAAGTCCTCCTTACCTCCTGAAGAAGGCATAGATTTCATGCAGTTGACGACTACACGCAGTGGCTGTAGTCTTTATTATTATTTTCTTTTTGGGAGATGTTAATTTCACAAGAGTTGAACGCTGAAATCCCAAGTGTGCCAAGGCAAAGACCTGCTCATAAGAGACCACACTGTGTATGAGCAGCAGTGGATCTGACAAGAAGCTGTGATTTTTCTGTTTTTGCCCTGTGTGCCGGCTTTAACCCAAGAGGGTTTACACTCTCCTCTCCGGTTTTCTGTGTCATAACTGTGATCTGTCCACAAAAATGGGTGGACACAAACATTGTACCCTTCTGTTTTACGGCAGGTTTGTGTATCTGAGATGGGGTCATCACAGTATGTGCTCTTATTTATGTGATCTTATTTCATAATTGTATGTGTGTTAGTGCATACATTTTATTTTTTATTTGCAGAAATGTGTACGCGTGCGCATGTAAAGATATGCATGGAGAAGTAGAATCTGCCACACAATTGTGCTTCTCTGTACTGTACTGTACGTGACCAATGAAACATTGATGTTACTTCCATCAGCCATCCTGAAAGCAGCGTCACTGTGACTTCTGTTGGATCAATATTTAAAGGACTCCTCCCATGTCTAAAAAAAAAAAAACATCTATCTCAGCTAAAGGTTGTCATCAAAGAACATTCCTTAATGTAAGTAAATAATGAAACACATCCACAAACAAGGAGATAAATAAGAAACATAACAAACTACTACGACTTGTTGACAACTTCCACATTTTTAATTTTTAATAAGAGAAAACAGTGGCTTTTTTATGTACTATGACACTAACCCTAAATCTATGCTACAAAGTACATGGTATGTTACAATCTTCCCAAAATTCTAATAAAAGTGAAAGTACTGTTACATTAATTCAAAATAAATGTAGCTTTTTTCTGTGCATTCCTATATTTCTGTTCTTGATGTATAAGTGATCTCTTTCTGCGTGTGCATGGTGGGTATTTTGGTGCCCTGATTTGTGTGTTTAAAGCATTACAGTGTAGTCACCTTTAAAAGGCATATTGATTGGGTAAGTAGCTGTCCATGTTGTCATGTCTCAGCTAGACATGGTAACAGGTCATTGAGTCCCTTCCTGTTTACCCTGGCTGGCTGACTGGCGACTGGCTGAAACTCCAATCGCCAGCGCCAGTTATGGAACTGTCAGTGACAATGTTGCAAAGCCTTTAACCAGAAGGTTGCTGGTTCACATCCTACCAAGCCTCTGTTCCCCAGAACTGCTTTTGTAAAGTCAGGCAATAGTAAGAAATTCATGTTCTGTAAGACCAAAAAAATAATATAATATAATATAATATAATATAATATAATATAATATAATATAATATAATATAATATAATTTGCACAAAATGCAGGAAATGAAAAAGAGGCTGTGTGTGCGCGACGTTGGGGGCGGGGCTCACAGATTTTTTTTTTTTTAATTAATGTGAAAAATACAAACTTTAAAAGATACCTGGGTCTTCGGTGATCTCCCTTAACGTAGTCCGTTCCGGCGGCTTTTCGGTCCAAGATCCAAGTTACCAACCAGCTAATGGGCCCACTTCGTGCAGGGGGGCACATGGTGAGGTTGCGTATAGTCATCGCTATATAACGCTCAATGGCGGGTGGACTTAGGATGGAAAGACTGTTCTAGAACCCACTTCGAACTGCTCTCTCTTTGTAAGTCCTCCATCGACAAGCCTACTCAGATATCGTCACGCCTCGTCATACCTTCTGACGAGGTTCTCTCATATCTCGTGAGTCATATTTGCACACCAGAGGAGAGAAACGTACGTCCTACGGTCAAGGAGGACAGGGAGAATGAGAGAGGCCGGTATTATCAGGCTACGAAATTCCCAGAAACGGCAAAATTATCTCTTCCCTGCAGACAAATACGCTTAAGTCTTCAAACCGCACAAACTGAGACATGTCCTGTCACAACCTCCACCTTCAGATTCGCGCTATATGATACACGCATGCACTTTATGGCAACAGAATGTTTTGTCATCAAATATCAAGTTTTGCACAAGTGGTAAAAGTGATTGCACTTGTGTTAAAAGGTAAAAAGAGAAAACTATAAGGCAGAGGTACAGACACACTACCTCTTGCAAAATATAACATTTTAAAATTCCCTTTTGCAAATTTGTCAAAGTTTCCGTCCCACAACCTTGGTCAGAAGAAAATATTCTGCAACATCTGGATTTCAGCATTGTCCCTGAACCTCATTTAAGGAAATTGGACACAACGATTTCTCAAGAATTTTGTGAAATATTTTTATAACCATAAATTAAACATTTGAGAAAATTCTGAATAAATAAAACATTACTGTTTCAAAACAAGAGAGCACTTCGTTTTATTACAACTGCTGTACCGATTACTAAAAATGCGCTTCAGAAGTTTTTAACACAACAGCATAAAGGAGGGGGGAACTTTTGTTTTTTAATTCACTTTGCGTCTAATCCTACCGGTGCCTTTACCTGACAGAGAAAAACAACCAACTCTGTTGTACAGAAGGTGTTAATATGCGCGCTCAGTTGCTGGCGGTTAATATACAACATTTTTTATTTCATATATTTCACATGATGCAATGTTAGTGACGAGTCTACACAAATTCCATAAGGGCGGAAGGTGAGGGAGGATTTGAGTGTGTGGTTAAAAATGCAATATTCGAGTATCCCCGTGTACAAATAAACCCGGATCATCTGACACCGCCTGTAGCACAGGGTAGTTAATGGTTTCAGCGGTGTTGTTGCTGCGTCGCGTAGCCCCGTCCCGTATGTATGGACTGTGCTCAAGGATAAAAAATAAGCCACACGACTATGCTGTACCCTCGTGCACTGGCAGTTTCGGAGCTCATGGCAAATAACCAGACCCCGACTTTCCCTCTTTTCTTCATCTTCACCCTCAACGACTTGGACTTAAACGCACCAGTGCTGGATTTCTAGTTTTGCTTCGGGAGCAACGGGGAAAAACTGGGGGAAATTTCATCCTCAAAAAAGAGAAAGAAAAACCTTTAGAATATGACCAGAGTGCACGCGTTTCCACGCGATCGGGAATGGCGCTCGTATTTTTGCAAGAAGAAGGAATGCTTGGATGAGTAGGGGGGAAAATTAAAACGTGTGGGGAAAAGGAACAAGGGAAAGGGCTGAGAAACGGAGCACCACAAAGGAGGACAGCACAGAAGGAGCGAGCGAGTCGGTGATGTGAGGAAAACGAATGGCCTAGATTCGTAAATCGTCAGGAGTTTGTCTGTCATTCTGGTTCACTGGGTGCCGTTTAGGAGTTTATTTCATTACCTGGAGGCAGGAGACGAAAGGGAGTATTTTCTAAGAAAGTTTGTTATAAATGCAACGATGGAACCTCTGGTGTTTCTTTAAACTTTATACTCCTTTTGTTTGCATTGGATTTTTTTCTGCAAAATTACACGTGTTTGTTGGGGGTTAAGGATATTACGTCCCTTTAACAGTGGCTAATTGTTCTGGTTACTCATGCAGTGGCTTATTACCTGGATGTCCCCGATGTCTAAACTTTGTTATTACCATTAATAATAACACTAATACCATTGCGCTCTGAAATATTAACCATTTGAATGATGGCGATGACTGTGGAATCCGACAGCGACAGGGGAATATCGGGCAGCGGTCACGAAAAAAGCCCCAGGGCTCGCGATCGCAATGGTTATGTGAAAACATGTGTTACTCCTCTGTCCCAGAACCCGGAGTGTGGATCGTGGGTGAAAACAATATTCACTAAAATATGGAGTTCTAAAGGACTGTCATCTGCGGTATGCGTGGGGTCGCTTTCGGTTTTTCTCGCTCTGGTGGTTAAATTTGTAGACTGGGAAATCGAGCACAACCGCAGCAGTAGTAGCAGCAGCAGCAGCAGCAGCAGCAATAACAGACGGTCCGGGTCTCCGATTCATTTCACGTCAAGCTGCGCGGGGGAGCTATTGCTAACTTGGTGGCATCTGGTTTCTCCCGTCTTCACCCTCGTATGTGCCTTCTTCTGGGTCGGCTTGTATCTGATCCGCTGTGGAGTCCTAATCAAAACAGCCCTTTTCCTCTTGACCGCCTGCCATTTGGGCGAAGCGGCGGCGCAGTCGTTGTTGCGCGGCGCGGATGATCAGTTGCTCTCCTTCACTGCGACCGTGGTGGTGCTCGCGTGCCTGGCAAGCGGGGCACTCATGGTGGTGAAGCTCAAGCAGGGAATCTCAGTGATCGTTTTCATCAGCATCGTCAGGACAATCTCGCTCATTTCTTTGAACAAAGTACGGGCCAGCTGGAGACCTTACTTGGGTTACGTGGTCGGAGTGCTGGGCATCCTACTGGCGAGGTATGCTGACAAGCTCCTGCCGAACCAAGGAATACACCAGGAGGGTTGTACCTCCGTGACTGGATCGAAGGAAGAGATCCCGGTATTTAAAAGGCGAAGGAGGTCCAGCTCCGTAATATCCTCAGACATGGCACACAGTCAGTCCAACAGCAAGTCTCACCGGCGGACTTCGCTGCCATGCATTCAAAGGGACCAGGTAAGAAGTTTTTTTTTTCCTGTCCCTTTTCCGATGAACGTGTCCGACCGACTTCGTGGTTTGCCTTGACAGTATTTTGGAATTACTGTGGATGTGAAGTCAGGAGTGATAGGATATCCGGCCTCAGCAACAAAATATGGATTTGTCGGTGCTTTTGAAGGCGCAATTGTGATCTGTTATTATTATTATTATTGCTATTATTATTATTATTATTAGCTTTGCACATAAACATCAAAGAAAACGACGCAATTTTGACGGAGCTATTGGCGCTGGATGTAGACTTCAACTATATCGGCTGCATGGTAATTTAATGAGATCCTGTAGTTCTGCCGCTTTATTGCGGTGCCGAATTTGAGATTTCACCTCTTTATATAACTTTGTAGATAGTGGTTGCTGTTTTAAAAATTATTTTTCGCAGCTATTTGTGATTTCCCTATTGAAATATGTCATTTTTCCATATAAATATTTGGGTAACTGTATGCGTAGTATTTTGTTGTATAAATACCACGAGAAAATATCACTGGAGTGTTCTGTATGTATTGCTGTAAGGCATATATATTTGCTGTTCAATTCAATTAATATTTAATGAGATGTTTCCTCGCTTAATGTTAGATGGTGGAGGTACTTCGATGTATCGACTTGAAGAAAAGTAAGCCGTGTGTGTAGTAAACACAAACCACGAAAGGTCGCTCTAAATGTTAAACAAAGTCCGGCTGGTTGTGGAGCTTGTGTACAGAAATAAAGTTTATATCAAATACGTTGCATCAACACAGATTAAAGACTCACAGTTTGGCTCAGATTTCAGTGGGTCATCATTAGTCAGAGGCTGTAGACTGATACCGTAAAATAAACATGCAAACATAACACATTGCGCAAGGCGCTGAATGATATTCTATTTTCCTTTGCCCGCTACCGTTTCAACTTAAGGAATCATTTATACGGACTTTACACACACACCTATCTGCATTATTTGTCTGGGAAAAGTTTGGGCAAATAGTTGTGTACTACATGAAGTAGAATTATATAACAACTTAAGTGATCTGTAAAGCATGCGATTTCAGAGCAGAGTGATGCTAAGTGATTGATAAAAATGCTGAGATAAATGTTAAGTATTCAGAAAGCAACAGACATTTTAAATTGGTCTCAGACCACTGCACTATACTACATATAAAACAATCTATATTTTTTTTCTTTTTAAAGCCCTTTGTAGTCCTTTATATCATTGAAGATATGGTGCATTTATTAGATTTTGTAAATTTATTAAACATGTCTCATGCACCTTGTGTAGGTATTCAGATATAAAACAGTGCTTTTTGTCTCCACACCAACAAGATGTGCTTTTTCTTGTGTGCACCATCCATTTGAAGGGAAGAAACTTCCAGAAAAGCACTGTGTCAGTACTTTGCATATCTTTTTTTTTCTTCTCCAGGGCCTTTGTTTTTATTTATTTTTTTGTTTCTTTGCTTCACTGATTTCGCTTGATGGATTTGCTTTTAATGAAATTACCATTTTGATATATATATATATATATATATATATATATATGCATTATATGGAGCCTCACTTAGATTGCTGTTGGACTTTGCTGTTGTTTTCAAGCAGAGCTGGCCATCATAAAACCATGCGTGCACACCCCTCCTGCTTACTTTATAGTCCTGTCCTAAACATGGAGATAGACACATACCTGTGTTCACTCGGAGCGCACAGTGATCTTTCACGCTAACTTAATGCGAAGTCCAACAATGTGGATTTACAGCACCCCTATGTGAAATCAATCACCACGGTGAGCCCTTCAATGAAAAACAGATTTTCTCGTGGATCAAAGACTGTATTGTGACTCGCTTTTTTTTTTTGGTCAGAAGCTCAGGGATACCTGAGGTCACAGTGTTTACTCAGGCATTTAAGATATATTGTTGTCATTTTATGGGCATGTGGTACTTAAGTGGGAGAGATATATTCTGCTGTCAGTTTCTCCTTTCGTCTGTTATGTGAACAGAATCGTGGAGCTTAAATATGAGGACAAAAAAAAAGCTGTCTGAGATCTCCGAAAAATAGGAGAATAGATCTAGGCATGTGTCATGACCGTGTTTGATGTCTTTTGAAGGACTGTGAATATTTTGAAAGATAATGGTGAAAATGCATGTAAGTGTTGGTAGAATTGTTTCCTGCGTAATGATGAGACAGGAAAGGTGCGAATAATATGGGCAAATTCATCAAGTGCTGCAGGACATCACCGGAGACAGCTGCGGTAGACACCATGTTCTACTGTAATAACCAGAAAGTAACACATTCCAAACATTTAGATACGCACCGAGCCCTGGCCCTCAAACCTACGAAATGAGGATGATAATACACATTCTGGGGCAGGTTTGTGTGCTCGTGTAATATGCACTCACCATTTTAAAAACCGATGGTCTGTCAGAATATTTGGAAGAGTGCCATGTTGTGAATTAACAAACAAGTAGTAAAAATATAAACATTTCTGTCGGGAAATATATTGTCGATATTACGATATTTCCCTGTTAATCTAATGCTAATATCAGTGATAAATGGCTTGGGCTGCTCTCACATTTTTTTTGCTGTTTTGTGACAGTTTTCACCATTTTGTTACAATGCAGTTGTCCTCTCTTTAAAATGATTATTATTAAGATGATTCATTAAAACATATTATTTTCAATGAAAACTTTTTCATGACACAAATTTAATATGTATGTAATATATTTTATATATAATTATGTACATATTATTCATATCATTAACACTGCAAAATACTGTACTGTACCATATGGAGCAACTGTTTTGCAAAGACATTGATAAGTCTTCATGTTAGAAAAATAGATGATTTTAGTTTAACAGATACTGGATATACAGGTACTGCAGTACACACTAGACTTTACAGCAATGCTACAGCATCACCCGTGATGGTAAAGGTGTATTTATGCATGTATAAAATGCTGTCCCATATACATTATGCTGCCTTATTTGGAAGGCTTCATGACAGAAAGGTAGTTTACCATACAGATAAGATATAAACAGTAAATGGTTTCATATTTTAATGTAAACTGCATATTACAGATAGTACAATATAACATATGCAATACATAATGCTTATTGTCTATATCCTATAGAATGTGTAAGATTTCTGTCATTAAATACAGCTGCTTCTGTAATGTCAAGCTGAGATGTACATATATATTTTCAAATTTACAATTGTTCCATATAAACTGCAAAAATAACAGCAGCATCAATAACAACCTCAACAACGCGGAAACAGGGAGCTCTCGTCTGTGGGCTGAACAGCTGCCATTCCCTCTTGTAAACAAGAGCCCTCTAGTGACAGACGTACAAAACTACAGACAGTGGGAACTGAGGATGCAACCATTCATAAATCTGGCATTTTTTCCCATTTGTGTCTGTGCTGGAATGTCAGGGCTGCTGTTTTGCATGTGGTGTAAATTGCCTTAACTGCGAAACCAAGCCCTTAACGACCGAAGGCTGAGGTCTTTTTTTTTTCTTCGTCGGGGGGATTGATGTGGCCGGGAGGCCGTGACGCAGACTGCGCATTGTTTGTGTGTACACACACAACAGGCGGGTCTGTGCATGTTCCTGTCACATGACCATTGCGTGTCTTACGGGCAGCGGGCCGCCTGGGCCGCGGTGCGTCCGTGTCATCTTGATGTGTAAACACGGCAGAACGTCACCTTCAGCAGTCATTAGCGGTTCTCACCTCTCTAATCGGTTTTGCTTGCTCATGTGAAGTACGGGGAGTTTAATTGCCGCGCTCTGTTGGCGTAAGATAAACTAGGAACGATAACTGAAATCAGCCCTGAGTTCCATGTGCAAGGTATCCCTACAATCACCACCTTGTGTTTTCATTCATGAAATAGAGCACATGACCCACAGTCCACAGTCCACTGTCAGATATAAACATATCTGTCTTAGAAAAGGGCCCAAGGGCCCACTTCTGTATAATAGAATTAAGAAGATTGCTGGAGTTCTGTTTTCTTGTTCATTTGAAGAGTCGCTTGAATGAATGCCAGTTGTTTCTTGGTTGACCTTTGATTGAAGGATGTATTTGGCTGAGAGGTTAGACATGAGTGGAAGCTAATATGGTGTTACAGAGCAAGGCTCATGCCCCAGGGCATTCTAGAGTGATTCTAGTGTTCTGGAGCACTCAAAATGGGACTCGTATTCCAGAACGGAAGCGATGCTGTGGAATGGGGCTTGTGTTCCCTTGTGAAACTCTCTAACATCAGAAGATACATCCATACATCCATCTGCTGTGAGAGGTCAGGAGGCTGAGGGATCTCCGGGGGAGTGGGGATGTGTCTGACAGCTTGTGGGTTTTACAGATAAAAACCAAAATCATTTTGTTCATGGAAGAATCAGGAACTTGAATGAATGGATGCAAATAACGAATACCTATTTGCCATTTTTTGCATTTTTAATTTTACTTTTTGCATTTTTGAACACATGTAAATAGTAGTTGCTCATAACTATTTTGAAGAAGCTATGGTATTGTGATAAAAAAAAAATGATCGCAAATGTCATAGAGGTACAGAACCAGGCAAGCCCTGAAGTAAGCATTTATGCTGCTGTGAAGTCGTTTCTACCAGTAATGCGTAGTCCCTTGACTTGTAGCGGTGCACACGGCCCCTCAAATTCATACTTGATGTAGGAGAAGAGTTTATATGGGGAAAAAAAACTATAAAAGAGCAGAGTGGGACCCGAATCTTTCTCCGTGTCTCTCCCAACAGTGTCTCCGCACCCCCAAGCGCCCTCGCTCTGTCAGCTGCTCCCTGCAGCGTCCTCATCGGGGGGCTGCTTTCCTTAAGAGGGAAGATTTAATAAACACATATTTTTCTGTTTTAGACTGCGGACTGCCTGCCAGCGTCCGACCACTCTTTCTCTCTCTCTGTCTCTCTCTCTCTCTCTCTCTCATTCTCTCTCGCCTTGCGCTTACAACGGCCTTCCACATATCAGCGCACTGAAAGAAAGTCATTATTAGTTTATATAATGAGAGCAAATTTGGCTCTGCCCGGACCCGGCCGTTCGTTGAGTTTATGCGAAACGACAGCCTAATCTTTGGTGCTCTAGTCAGACTGATTGAACTCTGGGGAAGGAGCTGAGGTTTTTTTGGATCACTTTTCACAGCTCGTAAGGGGATCTTGGAGGAAGAGATTCCGTTTCATATGTTCTGTTCCAAACGTCAACGCTGTCACACTTTTTCCTTCATAACAGGCCAAGTTTTTCACAAAGAGAAATGAAAAATTTTATTGGCCATGTAGCGGGCTTTGCTTTAATTTCAATGAGCCGATCTGTGCATTGTTCTCTTTTTTTAACAAATAAAATGACGAAATGTAAAAGGTCTATTTAACATAAACTGGTTATTACAGGTTTTATGAAAGAACAGCAAGACACTTAGGGCTTAGGACGACGCAGACATCAGTTTCCACAAACTGCTGCATAAAAAATTAACTTTTTTGATATCATCTGTAACATAAACATATGAAATCTATACTGTAATGGTCACAGAGGCTTTTTTTTTATTGAATTTAAGTTTATTGAGGGAGGGTGTGTTTACAGCTGTGTGCTGGAAAGAGAAGCTGATTCGCTGAGAGAGGTGTCAGTCATGGACACCAAATCGGTGTGTGGGTGCAGCCACCACCAGCTGTGCGGAGCTTTGAGGAGTAGCTGATATGACCGTAATCTCTGTCCTCTGATTGGCAGCTCCCATCAGAATTCCTCTCTCCCCTCTCACTCCTTGGTGTAAGGATTTGGGGGGGGGGGGGGGGGGGGCGAACACTGTCCTCACAGACACCAACACAAATATTATCCCAGCTAGCAGAGGAAATTCTTTCTTAACTCGGATGATAAAGGTATTTTAAACCTACAGTAATGACTTCCTGTAGCACAACATCCAAGTCAAATCATCAGTATCGTTTTAAAAACATTGTATTATATGCATTAAGGAAGCTTTTGTTTTTTTGTTGTTTTTTTTTTTTTTTTTTCAGTCGTTATCTTGAGTGAATCATTTAAACTGTGTGCATACCAAGACGTTGAGAGATTATTAGCAGCAGGCTGATTCACATCCCCCCAACAGAAGTTGTTAGCGTTTAAGTAGAAGACAACCTTGTGGGATATGATTTTTGGGAACACACTTTCTTGTGGTTTTGGGCCAGATTCAATCAAAACTTTGCTCCCCCTGGAATGGAAACAGCCAATCAGTGCTGAATTGGTCATTTGTGATTGGCCTGCATCAATCATGCCCCCCCCCCCCCCCAGATTCATTCCAGCTCAATGTTGTTGCTTCAGGAAAAGTAGGTCATTGGAGGTTTTGTTTATCGGCCAGGGAAAATAACAACCATACACTTGCCCCCTGAATTCTGGTAGCGATTTTGTGTTTTGAGCGCGGTGCGCGGGAGCGTGCTTTTCCCGTTGGACGCGTGGCCTGGCGGATCACCGCAGCGGCCGCCACATGAGAGGAGTGCTCCGACAGCCTAGGCACGAACCGACTGCCCCGCGTTTCTCCGTTACAACCAGAAAAACAGGCTAAGGTGTCGAGGTAGCGCCGGGTCAGCCAAAGCTAAAGCTCCGCTGTCATGTCTCACGGAGCCGGTCCAAGGTTCCCGGGTCCGATCCGCGGCTCTGGTTTCCCGCGGGTCTTGGACGCGTCAGGGGCTGGGGAACTGAGCTGTCTGTCCCAGCCCAGTCGGCACCACCTGATCTGCGGTGTCTTCACAGGCAGGCACTGTAGCGCTGCGAGTAAGGGCCCCGCCTGGATCCTCGCGTGGGATACTGTTTTGTCGAGGTTAAGTGCACGGGATGATGGGAGCGGCCCTGGCATTCTCCGCTCCGGGATTAGCTCTAGAAATGATGGCTGCAGGTCCCAGCTGTTGTGGTGCCATGTCGGTTGTGTTAAAGGCAAAGACAAAAAAAAAAATTCTGTGCTGATTTTTAAGTTGTGGCCTCGTTCCGTTTACAGTGCCCGCTTTATCAGCTGATGCCCTCACCATGCCGATCAGCGAATCTGCGGTTGTTTTGCACAACAGTGGCTCCATCTGAGATGCTTAGGGGGCCCCACTGAGCTCTTTCACCAATATAAGAGCTGGAGTCACAGTACAGCAGTACAGTGTGCCGGAGTCTGCTCCATTTATTTCAGTCAAACACAAACGCATGCAGCCAACACAACAAGACATACAGATCCACACGCATACATACACATACACACACAGCAGGCACACACATGATGTGAATATGAATTCAGGCAGGATGCTCATTCACAGATTGCCTCACATGCTAATTTAGATTTGGGCACAGCGGCGAAAAAGGAGGGGGGGGGGGGATGTATGCAGCATGTCTATATATAATTGACACCTCCCGTACATTTTCGGTTGGTTTCACTTTTACTTCGGGCTTGGTAATTATGTCTCGCAGGTTTTTGTCTCCGCATAGGAAGGAGGAAGGATAATATTTTTGGTTTTGAAGGTTAGCAGAGCGTACCAAGAATTATGGGATGGGAAAAAACCTCATTCTCTCATTGACGTAAGTGAATCTCTGGAGAGACTTCCTGTGCACGTCTGTGCCATGGTTTTTCGCAACATTGTTAGAATGCTTTCACAACCTCTTGCATACCGGGTGAGTACGCGGGTTACATACTGTACTCTGCAACAGATGATTAGAACGGACTTGCAGCAAAAACCTTCCCTTTCCCTCCGATGATTAAAAATGATGGAAAATGAGATGTATTCTTTTCCTGACTGCCTCGGCCGCAAGGGCTCTGTTTCTAAATCTGCTCTTGCTTCATTTTTGCATCAGACCTGTCAGACACGGCCTTCTGTCCTCTCGTCCTTCTTTCATGTTTTTTTAAACCCTTTTATGTCACAGAATTGCCACAAAAGTGTTCACTGCATTTTTCAAGAACTATTACAGAGTGCAGCACATATGTGTGATACAGTAAGTCCTTTATTTGGGATACATAACAAAAAAATTAACATACGTAACTATAACTCATATCTAAGCATATATGAACATAAAGAGATGGGTGACTATATTATGATTATTATATTATTTGATTTACATCTGCAGTGTCTCTCTGCAGTTGAAGTGCAGCTCCATGAATATTATCTGAGGGAAATTCCAAATACACAATACCTAAAAATGATTTATTAACTAATGCTTGCACCAGCAGCAGCAGTAGCAGCAGCGTTAGTCGTCATACCAACCAGCCAGACTTTTTATTCTGCTTCTTAAAAAAAAAAAAAAAAAAACGTTACAAGGAGACAGAGAGATCTTTTACACTGAGAAGAGGCCTGGCGCTCTTATTTTGGTGCTAACTGGTCAGCGCACCAGCCCTGGAATGTGTAGGTTCAGCTGTCTGGCAGCGAGGAGGGCTTCCAGTGTTCATTCACCGAAGGCCCGGCTCGCTGACCCTCTCCAAACATCGCGCGGAATACATTTCAGACCAGGCCTGACAGAGCCAACCCGCCGTGTCACCAGGTGTCCGACTGCACCGCTAATGAATGAACTCATACAGCTGAGAGCGCAGAGACAGAGACCGGGAGAGGGGGAGAGAACGTGTAAGGGAGAGGGAGAGAGTGGGGAGAGGGAGAGGGAGAGGGAGGGGGTGTGAAAAGAATTTCAGGCCAAGTACAACAAATATGTCAAACTAAACAGACCAGCCATCAGGCCTCTTTTCCACAAATCCCAATTTCGTTTTTACATGCAGACCAAAATTAGAGAGAGAGAGAAAAAAAAAGAACCTCACGTTTTTACACACTTGCTCTGTTTTTGCAGCAACGGGACACACTTGATAAAGATGTTTTCGTCCACCCCCGCTCCCCGGTGTGAATGGTGCGGTCCGTTGCTCCACGCAGGACTCCAGAAGCAGGGTGTCTGGGATCATTGTAATGGAGCAGGGGGTGAGGGACCCTGTGATAAAGCACAAGTGGTTTCCATTTACCCAGCTGTTAATGGTCTGGATCGTGGGTCACTACTCAGTGAGAGTCCGCCTGTGAATGCTACTAAGGAGGTTATTAACAGCAGTGTTTGGGGGAACTTGAAGCATTACCAGAAGGTTGCATTTTTGAATCATGGAGATAGGTCTGGGTAGCCCTTCCTGTTTACCCTGTCCTGATGACAGCACCCAGCAGAGACAGAATGCTCTGTCACTGAACCCCAACAGACAACAGCAGCTAGGGTGGACAGCAGTGTGGCGTATTCTTGTAGAGACAAGCTGATTGGTTCCAGTCCTGCCAAGGAGAGTGCTGCTCTGCCCTCATAGTAGGTACTTAACCTGAATTTCCTCAGTAAATACCCATCTGTTTCAACGGCGAGAATATGAAATGTAAGCTACGCCATGTCTGTTAAGTTAATAAATAATGCAGTTTTGTTAAATGGTGGTGGATTGCACTGGTGTCACCAGAGGTGAACAGCGGTGTTTCGGAGCTCTCTCTCACTCGCAGCTCTGATACAGCCGGCCTTCCTTCCTCTGATCACAGGCATATCTGTAAATGGGCCACTATTACACTGCAGGAAATCAAAATCCTTTGGTAAAAGCCGTGAGATTTACACTCATGTTACTCGTGGCAATTAGCGTCTGCACATTAGCGGTCCGAAACAGAGGACAAAGGCTTTTTCTCAGAGTCTGAAGCGCTCAGGCGGACGCTGGTCCAGGTCCAGCAGGCTGCTGCTGTTTTGCCTCCAGTGAAACTAACAGCCGCGGCACTGTATGAAAAACAGTTTAGAGGGGAGAGTGCGGACGCACGCTGCATCGTATTTCTCACATTAACATTTGCCTCCTGTGCCGGCCTGTTTGTCAGACACCTGGAGGCATTCTGTGTGTGTGTGTGTGTGTGTGTGTTGGTCTGTGTCTGCCACACTGTGTGTGTGTGTGTGTGTGTGTGTGTGTGTGTATGTTGGTCTGTGTCTGCCACACTGTGTGTGTGTGTGTGTGTGTGTGTCATGTATGTGTATATGTATTGATGTATATATTGTATGTTGTTTGTGTCTGTGTGTACATATTTTATTTTTTGTACTGTGTGTGCATGTGTGTGCCTGCGTGTACGTGTGTGTGTGCGAGCGTGTGGGTGTGCGTGTGTGTGTGTGTCCGCACGTGTGTGTGTGTGTGTGTGTGTGTGTGTGTCCGCACGTGTGTGTGTGTGTGTCTCACTCTCCGGCTGTGGAGAGGGAGCTTGTTATTTTAACCTGTGCTGGCTGCTGCTCAGTCCCCTGCATACAGAGAGGCTTCCCTGCTGGCCGTCCATATGAGCTGTGCACTACAAACAAGGCCCGAGTGTTACTCACTCAATGGTGTGTTTTAGTTTTAAAATATGCCAGGCAGATGGGGAAAAAGTGCAAGCCTTTAAAAAACTGTGCCTGAGCATCTGTGTGTGTGTGTGTGTGTCAGTCTGCGTGTTGCTCCCTTTTTGCAGGGAACGGTTTAAGGCTTTGGTTGAAAGTTTGTTTTTTCAGAGTCTATTTCAATTAGTGAGACCCGAAGTGTGCAACATTTAGCGGCGGTTTGCCGTATTTGCGCATCTCTTTTTTTTTTTTTTTAGCGGTTAGCTCATACGTGCTGCCAGATAGCGGGGGGCTTGCTTGGCGGGGGGGTAAGGGGTATTCTGGGGCTCGCTTGTAAACTTTTTTTTGTTTGTTTGTTTGGCTTTGTTTTGTTTCGGTTGCCAGTTTCCGAAAGTTGAGAAATGAAACCCCCAGCATTGCATCAGATTGTTCACTTTGCAGGCACATTGCTCGGCATTGATGACCTTTTTGCAGGAGTTTGCTGTGCTCGTCGTTCACACGCTCCAGTTTATACACATTTTATATATGAATATAAGAACATAAGAAAATTTAATGAAGAGAAGGGGCCATTTTCCCTTTTTGCAGGAGTTCCCTGTGCTCCACAGAAGGTCATCTATCACATGGTATTTTTTATACACATTATATATATGTATATAAGAAAATTTAATGGCCAAAAGGGGCTGTTCATGTTATAGTGTAGAGTCCATCTGGCACCACGTCCAGCTGTGTCACTTGAAGAGCACGCACTTGCAGAGCCACTCCTCTCAGTTTTTCCCTCTGAATTCTCACATGAGTGATCGTTGTCCGCATGTCCCTTACGCTGGCTCCCCAACCCTGCTTCTGGCAAGGTTAAAACCGCACGGCAGCCGGCTCTGAGTCAGACAGAGTGCCCCTCTGCCGTCTGATGCTGTAGCGTAGGGATTCCCCTTTCACATATGCCATTCGGGTTTGCTTTTAACGTCCGTTTGCCGCTGTGGAGATGTATGACGTAGTTCTTCTATTAAAATACACTTCCCAGCACTCACACAAAATATCACATGCTTTCGTCCAGCGCCCGGCTCTGAATGCCGATTGATTATTTTGTTTTGTTGGAATATTGGGTTGCCAAAAACGTACCAAAAATTAGAGGAATTGCAGCCAAAGTTGTTATGCAGAGCCCTGCTCTGTTTTCCCGGGCCAGCACGGTCCTGCTACATGACATCATAACCCTGTGTGGCCATTTCTAAATGTCAGGATGTGTAGGATAGTTCAGCAGTGTGTGGTTGCAAATGTTCATTAATCAATTAAACTGCATGAAAAGAATCCACAGCATATTAACAAATTCAAATGCATGGGCGTGCGTTTTCCTTGGGTAGCTGCTTTCTCTTTTCCCGTAGATTTATCTGTGTAGGTTCACAAATGTAATTCGTCACCTGCTGAGTGAAGTACGGACTGGAGTACTTCCTGAACAGAATACACTCACTGCAGAACTGGATTGCAAATATACCTCTCTGAGGGAGGGACCAGAGCCTCTGATTCAGTCGAGTTTCACATTAAGCTCAGTAGCCACATTCTGATCTGCAGAGAGATGCTGTAAATATGTGTGGAAAAGGCTCTGAGGCCCAGTGGCTCAGGTGAGCTGACTACCTGTTCAGATACAGTAAAAACCGTTTTAAATAGTTTATCACCACCTGTGGTGGAAGAAACAGCAGAGTCATTCTGTCCAATGGTCCTCTGTCCTCCGTGGCTGACTGACCTAAGGGTCTTAATAGCATTAATAGCTTCAACAGTCATGAAAATTCTCTCAGTCCCACAATGGTTTTGTTATCACACTGTTTATTTGCATTATTATATATTACGAATATATATATGAATTATATATAATGTGCCTTGCTGAAGGGATCAACAGGGACGCTGTCCCATGATTCCAGCCTGCAACGGTTGCTCCCCAGATCCAGTTCCCCAACCGTGGCTCCACGGCACTGCCAATGGGCACACAAAACTACAAAGCTGGAGGCATTCAAAGCCAGGTTCTGGTCTTTTGAAGCGTGCTGCATGCATTTCTAAAAGGTGCGCTTCAACGAAAACCCACAGAGGCCCGCGAGGGGAGATGGAGTGGGGGGTGGGGGGGTGGGGGGTGTTGTGGGGGGGGGGGGGGGGCACTCCAAGGTCACAGCACTGTCTGTGTTTGGAGAGAATCAATGGGCCCAGAGTCCGGTGGGGATGGACTGGGCATATGTGTGTGTGTGTGTGTGTGTGCGTGTGTGTGTGTGTGTGTGTGAGTGTGTGTGTGAGTGTGTGTGTGTGTGTGTGTGTGTGTGTGTGTGTGTGTGTGAGTGTGTGTGTGTGAGTGCAAAGCCACAGGACAGGCAGCGCCCTTCAGCTGGGCTTAGTGCTGTGCCAGGGCTCAATTCAGCCCAAATGGCCCTGTCCCGGAAAGTAAGCTTTTTAATCTGGGGGGAGGAAGTCTGTGGCTTGTAAAAAAAAAAAAAGCCTCTGAAATTTGTCATGGTTATTACTTGCTTACCATTTAGCTTTTTTTTGGTTATTGTATTGTCGTGTTACAGCCAATGAGATAGGACGACACTTTGTTGTCTGTTTGTTTGGGGCGGCGGTGGGTGCGGCGGGAGTTTCCTGTTTTCTGTTGCCAGTGCCGTTTTCATTGTTAACAGTCTGAAGCATTTTCTCCCGGTAGTTTGATCCGTGTATTTGCATATCAGATCATTTTCTTGTGTAATTGCGTTGCATGCAGCTGGTAGCGTTTTTTGACTCTCATTATGTTCTTTGGTTGTGTGATTTCTGCTGAAACACACACAGGGCTGAGTGTGCAATTCGGCTAATTGCATGAAGCCGCTTGCTCGCAGAGCCAAAATCTCATTGCCTCTTTATATTTGGTCAATTGCGTGAGAAGTGCCCTTTTGCTTCAGAGCACGGCCTGTCTCACATCAGGTACTCGGAGTACCACTCTTCGCCATATACTGTATGCAGTTACACTAGAGTCAACTCCTGATACCTGCATATGCTTAGCACGCTTGTAATGTTATGCATTTAAGCAGAGTATGCATATAACAGGAATAAAGATTTTAAGTCTGACTGTATGCCAGAGAAAGAGTTCTGGACAACAGTGGCATGGCTGAGCAGAGGAAGTCAGCATGAAGACACTGGTTGTCAGGGCAATGTATCTTTTTAAGTAACTTCAGCTAAGTAATGAAAAATTAATAAAAACATCAAACTCTGAAAGTGTCTGCGCCTCTGAATCCGGCCTGCATTTAGCCCCAGTGTTCATGGGAGATTAATGGAGAGGTGCTTTTTCTGTGACTTTTCCCCCAAACTCCAATGTCCCCAGTGTCCCAGGTTTTTCGTTCCTTTGTAATAAGAGTGACAGCCTTCTTTGTAATAACAGCCTTTGACCCCGCTGTACTGCACAGAAAGTCCTGACATGCCTCTTTCCCCCCTTTTTCCGCTCAAATACCCCCCGCCTGCATTCACCAGCCTGTCAATATATCTCCACAGCCCAGGGGCCCTGCACCAGGTGTTTTTGACGAGGTGAACGGCAGCAGCACCGTGGTGTTAACAGGCACAGGAATATTCAGCTCCAAAATCATACGTTCGGGTTGTGAAGCGGTGGACTCGTAGACCCAAAAATTGAAATGAATTCGTTGAATCAATGATATTGTACTGTACAATGATATCGGCACTGAAATGATTGGGTTTCAGCCCATGCCGACCCCCGCCACCTCCTCACCCCCCACCCCACCCCCGCCAAAGCTTGCTGTGATGTTCCCGTGTCCCATTGATTTCGCCACACTCTCCCCTCTTCCTCCTGCGTTGCTTGGAGACAGACGGGATGATTCCCCCCCCCCTCCGACTGACGTACTCTGTTGTGTTGACGTGCGGCGGCGCCGCGACGCGATCAATGTGAGCGGGCCATCCGAGCGCCTCGGGGGCGTCCCCCGCTTCTCACCTCTCCCTGTGTTCCTCCGTCTTTCCAAAAACAGGCGCTCGAGCACCGCCAGGCCTCCTGAACAACCAACCCCTAATGGTGTTAGAAATGTTCTTTTCTGCACTTGCCAGCGGTACCTTAATTTATTTATTTATTTGTTTGTTTGTTTATTTATTTATTTATTTGCATCATTTGAGAATCGATCTTGACTTGTTATTTTGGCCAGCGGTTTTGTTTTGTGTTTGGCGGACATTTAGACGGGCTGGCGCATTGGAGAGTGAGATTGATTGACCTTCTGCAAACACGCGGTGTTCCAGCGCACGCAATCAAAACCCGCTGTGGCGGGGGTGATTAGCTCTTTTATTTGTTAGCGTTCTGTCAGCTTATGTAGCGTTTCCACTTTTCCCTGAGGCGTTCGTCGAAAATTGGAACGCATGACGAAAGACAGAGAAGGGGGGGGTTCTCTTCACACCTAAGAATCTTCGCTGCAGTCCGTGAGATACTTCCAGTTCCACTGCAGGATGTTGAGTATGGACCGGTCAGGACCCTGGACCAGGGGAAAAGTGTTTTTTCTTTCTTCTTCTTCTTCTTCTTTTCTCCAGTCCGTCCAGAGAAAGTCTGAATCGCAGGTGGGACACAGCTGCTGTGCCCTAGAGGCAAGCCCCTTTTACACTGCTCCGTTAAAGAAACCCAGGATGTTCAAAGGGCTTTGTGCGTGGCTTGGGTTAAACTGCGCGGCCCAGATACAGTGGAACAGCACAGCAAAAGGGTGGCCCTCACAGCTGCTGCTACTTAGCCCAGGCTGCAGCTCAGTGCATTAGCAAGGGTCTAATGGGTGTTACAGTTACAGTTGCAGTTGCGGGGGGGGTTTCAGATGCAAACCAAAGCGCAAGACAACACAAAATGTGAACCGGACAGATAAGCTGTAGCCCATTGTTGGAGGTTGAGAACTGTCTCCAAGGCTTAGGGCAATTCCTCTCCTTTCAGATCGATATGTGGTGTGTGTGTGTGTGTGTGTGTGTGTGTGTGTGTGTGTGTGTGTGTGTGTGTGTGTGTGTGTGTGTGTGTGTGTGTGTGTGTGTGGGTGTATGTGTGTGTCTGCATGGGTAAATGCGTGTATTAGGGTAGTAGTGTGTGGAGGAGCTGAGGAGGAGGACCCGAAACCTGTGAGGAAATAACCTCCGAAACGATCAGTCCCCACTGGGCACAGCAGCACCGGATCTGCCCGGGGTGTGAATTTCCTACGTGTGTGCTGGGGACATGCGGGGCCTTGTGCTGACAGTGACACATGGTGACACGTTCATTATAGCGGAGAGAGAGCATGCCCTCCCAGGGGTGTCAGTCACCTCAGGTATCCACAAGCCTTTTTCCTTCCGATCAAATATTAATACAGAGGGAAAAACAGAAGGAAAGAGGACATTTCAGTTAAACTCCTGAGGTGAACTGTCAGGCTCCCTTTCCCTCCTCCTTCCTTTCTTTCCCTCCTTCAAAATGTCAAATCATCACTGCGCTGTTTCACACTCCACACACACGCATGCACACACTCACACACACGCACACACACACGTACACACACACACACACATAGAGACACACATACAGTCCCAGTAGTCTTTGGAAAATTAAAATGGCTTGTCATTGTCCGTTCACACTGGGGAAAAAGGTCAGATGTTTCGTATGCACATATGATTAGCTTGGTTGTTCATCTGTAGTACACAGTGTCTCCTGTGCTATATAGGCAAAGGGGTGGGGGGTGGGTGTGAGTGTTTGTATAACAGTGAGGGGGCAAAGCAGATGTGTACAAATATTGTCTTGTTTTTTCCTCTTCCACCTGGGCTGCTCCAGGTCTGTGCGATGTGTTCCATTAGAGGTGCGCCCCTCCTCGTCCTCACGCCGGTCTCCAAAGTAACCCCCTTTTAGTACACCTTTCAGTACCTCTCCTGTCCCGTTTCCCTAATGTTCGCCCCACCCCCCCCCCCCAATGTCCCTGGAGACGGAGGGGCGGAAACAGTGACAGTGGCAGCGGCGTCGGAGTTGTAGCAAGGTGCGGTCTTTAAGTGGGGCAGGAGTTGGGTACCTCGTGCCAGCAGAGGGCCTCTGGCTCTCTGAGGAACTCTGGAGGATTAGTTAAGCACACACTCACACACAGACCTCACCCAAACAGGAGTTACCTCACAGCTGCAAGTCACCACAGAGCCATGGTTTTTTTTGCACTGTTCTTTTCTTTTAAAAAACGGCAGTAAATGCTTGAGTGGTTTTGGCTGTCTGTCTCGCATGTGGTTGGTCCAGTGTGGCTCAACTGCAAGTTCATCAAGCTGTTTTGTGGCTGTTTTGTGTGTTGATATGACACCTTGCTGCACCTCCTCAGTCTCTCTCTCAGAAGCAAGGTAACAATGGCCACCCTATCAGCCATGCAACCGCATGGTTTTGGTGTTATCCATTGTGCAAGGCTCCTACACCTGTAGATAATGCCGCCGTTGTGTACACACACGGCTATCTGTTCAGATAAGACACGCATGTAGTTTGTCACACAAAAAGCCCTTGCTGCTGCTGTTATTGGCGTGAATGTGTGAAGAGTGTCCTCCACTCAGTGCTGGATTGGGCCTCTGTAGACATTATGATAAAGAACACTCTGTGCTCCGGGTCTCACAGATGAATGGAGATGCTTTTTTACATAACAGCGCATGTGGGAATGCCTTTGTTTAGGAGAGATTCTTATTAATCACAAGTGTTATTGCACCATCAATTGTGTGTATTAATTAGTCTATTTAAGACTTAATGTCAGAGTTAATGAATGCCTGTCTGAAATTTCGCCGTTCCCATATGCGCCGGGCGTCTTGTTGGAATGGATAATTTATGTGAGGAGCTGGGGAGATAATGCAGAGGACTCCGCTGCGTGGTGCTTTGTCATGATACTGTTTACTTCAAAGGGAATAATGTATGAAAAGTCGAGGCACTGAGGAGAGGTATGGGTTTCTTGAGCCCCTGGCTGAGGCAGGTAGACTCCACCTCGCCACAGTGACACCTGCCATCACTCGCTGGGCTCCACCCGGCAAGTGTCCACGAGGAAGGGAAGCCCGTCCGCGGTCCGCACGTCCCGCCCCTGTTCTGTAAAGCCAGATCGGGGACTGGGAGAGCCAGCACTCCTTTTCCGCCGGTTTTCGCTCGCCGTCTCTCTGTGACAGTCGCCAGCAGCAATATCATAACCTCTGCTGCCATCACACTAATGGGTCTGAGGGTTACGTAAGGCTGTTTTTTTGGCTGTGCGCACCGCTCCGAGCGGCGAGACCTGACAAGCCCCGTTTTTGGACGGCCCGCGATTGGATGGATTTGTCAGCTGGTTACCCCTCGTTCTGACCTCGAGAAAAAGAGAGCTTGGTGATTACGCCTGACCTCACTATCCCTCCCAAGGGGCGTGGGGGAAGGTGGTTGGGGGGAGGGGGTCTTATGTCCCTTAGAAAATGTTAAAGACCAAAGAGAGCTCCTCCAAACTGCGTACAGTACTGTAGACTGTCTGCAGTTGACAGTTACATTCATACAGCTTTAACTTTTAACAGTTTTAACTGTTACTGTTGTCGTGCTGTGAGAAGGTTAGGTGGGACAACAGCACGACTTGTTTTTCTCACTGGGAGGTGGTGACGGGGGTAACACTTTTGGGAAACAGCGGAGGAATTAGGGGGGATGCATTTTTCACACAGTAGACGTAATTATGAATGTCGAGACCTGAATCCATACACCTTAGAAAGAGCGTGTGTCTGCCCTCGTTGCCTCTGATTTATGACCTTTGACCTTAGATCACCATGTCTGAAAGATGGATGTCCCCCATTGCTTCAGTTGACAGTAATTACGCCCCCCACATACAAGATCATGCCAACAGGGGACCAAACTTGATCTAATGCCAGCACTCCTTTTGCAGCACTACATTGCGACTCCTTACTGAGTGTGTTTGGTGATGGTGTTATTGGACTGTTTGACAGGCGATTCAGTGGTGCCCGTAAATATTTAGCTGATAAAATTCTCTGTCTCTAAAACATGACCGCAGTATTTGTCATCACATGCTGAATTACGGGGTTTTAATCTCAGAAACGAGCCGACGTGTCTTCAGATCCTATTTGTACTGAAGTCTAGGGCTCCACAGATTTGGAGTCTTACTACATAAACACTTGTCAAGTAACCAAATGGCCCTCAACGTCACGCTGTGCTCTGATGTTCAAGTACTTTACCTGTTCGGATGAAATATCATTTCAGCCACTGCAGTATTTCACCAACACAGTCCACTGTATTAAAACATGGATCATCTCATTATCATAATGCTTAAATTTGTTGCTGTCTTAAAGATCAGTACACTGCTTATTGGATGATCCAGCCATTGACATGGAGTTAAAAAAACCTTGGTTTCATGAATATTGCTGGGTTTGAGATTTTTTTGGTACTTTTACTTACTGTATCATTTTAAGTCAGCTCCTCCGTGAAACGTTTATTGTAAATAAATCTGCTTTTGCTATGAGATTCAGGGGGCCAATGTCAAGAAGGTGATGGTGGTCACCAGCTAATTTTTTATTTGAATAAGCCACTATGTCACTTAATAATGCAAGTCCAAATGACAGCATGACTTTCAAAAGAAATCAAGATTTCAGTTTTTGAAAACGAAAAGAACGTAAACATGTCTAAACAGACAAGTGCTGCTGCTGGTTATGTTTTATAGCAATTTTTTGACAACGGCTTTTTTTTTCTACTGTGTTAAGGCACATCTGACATTCAGTGTAAATTCAGGGAAACATGTGCCACACAAATGCAGACCAAGTGGAAACAACTGGAGAGGTGATTCTGCTTAAATCAGGATCTGTGTTTTGCACAGTGCGCGAAACTTCAGCTGCTGAAAGCTTGATAAATGAAAACATCGCTAGGTGGTCGAGATACTTTCGGGTTGTTTCTTTTACTTTTAGCCAGGGATAAACAGTGTTTTTCTAAGTAAACCCTCTTCGCCCTGGCGATTGATTGCTAAAGTAATTCTGGGGTTTTGATAAATGAGTCTCCTGTTGTGCGGTACATATAATCCTGTGCTAGAGTGAAAACATGATTTATTTTTCCAGCATTTGTGTAATGAACCCTTTTTTGCCGCATGCTTTTGTGTTTGATGTATCGTACATCGCTGAGCGCTCCTGTGTAATCTCTCCAACTTGATGATTTTGTTGCCTGACTTAGGCTGTTGCAGTATCCCGGTGATATTTACACAAGTCCCTACATTTCATTTTTCTTTAGTCATGTGAAACAAAAAAAACAAAAAAAAATAATGAGATATAATAATGTTACATGGTTATTGTAGAAAACGTGCAAAAAATAATATAATCTCTTCTCTGGATAGTGTCCAGTCCTACTGTCGGCAAGCTTTCAACAAAAGGCAACTTTTGTTAGGTAATTTGTGAACTTCTCACTCTGAAGTGCTGGCAACACGTGTTGGTTGTAGCGCAGTGGTTTCACAGTCACCCACTAGAGACACTAGAGGATTTTTTTTTTTAAATGAACTAAACAGTGTTACCTTAACAATCACACAGGTAAGCAGGTGCCCTGGTTCATCCCTGTAACTTTCGTCTCTGGAAGAAAACCCCTGTCTTGACTTCCTGTCACACATGCTGTGAGATGCAAAGTAGCAGTGCAGGCAATGTAGCAAAACAGGCCCTCTGCAGGGAAAACCAGGCTGTAAACTTTTACCGTTTTCCTTGTAAAATGGCACAAAAACAGTGCCATATAATGAAATCATCTGATTCATATCCAATCAGAAGAGACTCTTTTTTTTCATATATTTGCAGCTGCTACCTCTTTTTGTAGTTCAGGCCTGGGTGATTTACTGATACTGTCAAGGGTCAGTTTCACAAACAAGCTCTTGCGATAGGCTGTAGGTTATGCGTGAAAAGCAGAGCAGAAATCCAGTTCTGGAATCATGAGTCTGGGGTTCCATCTGTATGTGATGTATTCCAATCTTTGTTTCGCATCATAATGGTGTCTGCCAGGCCTACTCAGTTTGCCAGGCGGACTGTTCTTCTCTCAAATGTCTGTACAGCTGAGGGAAACACAGGCAATTGATACTGGTATTTTAAACTCGGTGTTAAATTTTTATTGTTCTTTTTATGGTGATTTGTGATTTGGTTTTTTTTCCCTCCTCTTCTTCTCTTGGTTGAGCACTATCTGCAACAGATGTGTTTGATTTCTGTCAGGGGGTTTGGGGCGCATTTATACGCTGAAGCAGTCTTTAGGCAACAAGACTGCATCGTGCCTTGTGAGTGGCAAGGGGCGATGTTTATGATGAGCTCATTATTTCAAGAACATTAGCGGTAACGAAGAGTGGTCACTTCCAGGAATTTGCTCAATTTAGTGTAACTGAACACTTTGTGATTGAGTGTTTCGAATCATGTCTCTAGTCATTATTTACCATTTGTGTCGAAGTGTGCAATCAGCCCGGTCCCATGCTAGTCCATCTTTGGTGCTTCTAGGAATAGTCAGAATTACTTTATCCTTTATGTAACGTGTATTAAATCATCTTTTCCACTGCTTGCGGATAACTTTATTCAAAGCTCAGATGAACTTTGTGCATTTCTACACACACACACACACACACACCTGCCCTAGTCAAAAGACTGAAAGCACGAAAATTTCCAGTTGATGTCATAAAACCTATTTCTTTGTGCCTCGGCAGAAGAAGATTGATTCAGGACTTCCTAGACTCTGATAAAAAGGTCCTGGCTTAAATAAGGGCTTTTTCAGATGGGCCACCATATTTACTGTGGAGCTGCACAGGCAACACTGATTCTGACTCTGAGATTCTGAAAACTGGATTTTTCTGTAAAGCAAATAATCCCCCCCTCCCACTCCCCCCGACAGATAACCTCTCTCCCCCACTGCTCTCAAACCTACATTTTCTGAAGCTCAACATCCTGCCTCCATCCAAATCTCCCCTCAATCTCTCCTCCTTTCCCTCCCGTCTTTTTTTCCTGCAGTTCTTCGTCCAGATCCCCTCTCTTTCCCTGTTGACTTCTGTCTTTATTCAATGTCAGCTGGCTGTGGCGAGTCTCATAGCGAAATAAATGGCCCTGTTAGTGTTTGTCTGGGAGACAGACGAAGGGGGGCGTGGTGGGGGGGGGGCGGATGGCTGCGGGTGTGTGACGTCTGTGCGGGCCATTAAGAGGGGAAACTGCCAGGCTGCGAAGTGGAGTGTGTGTGTGTGTGTGTGTGCATGTGTGCGCGTGTGTGTGTGTGTGTGTGTGGGGAGGGGGGACGCATATGGCGGTCAGATGCGCGAGTCTGGAGCAGAGGGGCCGGGGAGTGCCCCCTCCGGTTCGGGGACCGGGGACGAGCACACGCACCACCCAGGGCCCCCGTGCGCCGCACACTGATCCAGGATCATTCCATTAGCAAGGCCGTTTGTCTCCATCGGGGGCCTCGGTTAATGTCAGTGGAGCCCGCGAGGCAGAGGCCAAGGCAGAGGGAGGCCTGTCCATTCACTCCCTCCTCTCCCTCCACTCTCCTCCGCCTCATTCACCACATTTAGCCCCTTTCTTATTGGATTTTTCTTTCCATTCCTTTGTTTTTTTCCTCCGGTGTTGTTATCGTTGTCGTGTGTTGTGTAAGGGACTCGACAGACGTGACAGGACAGAGAGTGTTGTTCAAAGTTATTCCCGGAAAAGCACTGTGTGTATGTGTGTTTTTTTTTTTTAAGCTTTGTTTTGTTTTTAATCTGTGCTTTTTTCGGTCTTTATTTTTAACGTTGGATACTTACTGGCATTTGGTATTTTACACCCCCCTCCTCCCCACTCCTTATACACTCTGTTCCCTTGAGATGACAAAGGCTATTACAGCGACATATATTTATTACAATGCCCTTTCTTGGTAGCATAAGCAAACAAGCTTCACTTAGGATTTACCTGTAAGCGGTGGAAATGCACAACTGTCGGCGGCGTATTGTAAAACACTTTTTTCGTGTTGTTTGTTTTGAATGTACTGGGTTTGCTAATGCACTTCACTTCTATTTGCATGTAGCTATTGTGTAGTGCATGGATGACAGAGGTCCTCTTGTTTGGCCTATTTGAATACATGATATTTAGCATAATGCATGCTAGACTGATACATGTGGGTGATTCATATGTACAGTGATAGTGAGTCTGTACATTATCATTGTCATTAACATTTTAGTGACATTCGTTGAGTGTTTTGTTATCAAAAAGGTACATATAAACATCTGACACGTATTAGAAAAGTGCTAATGGCTTGGTTAAGATATTCATATTCATAAGATATTCATGAATTTCATTTTGTGACTCATAAATAACTGCATTGAAAGGGAAACGCTGATGAAACGTTATTTTGACGAGACGTTCTGTGCTCATAAACTCCAGCCCAGCACCGGCCTCCTGTTTTTCCCACATAAATAAAAGTGCTTTGACGTCCGTGGTGTTGCTGTTACCTCCACAGGGCTGATGGGCCATTAACTCTCGCCTGTAAGGCGTACCTGAGTTTTTCCCGTGAGAACAGCACTCCAGGGGGCTCGGAATCAAGGCCGTGTGCTGCAGAGTGAATGGAGACTGCACTCTTCGAACTGTGCGGCCGTCGGGATGGGCACGGTCCGCACTCACTCTGAATATTGGTCAGATTCTGTTAGATTGTGCCCTGCCCTGGACCAGGTGTCATTGAGTTTTTTGTGGAACAGGGTGGGGTGGTGAGGAGAGTTCTCGTTGGGATTGTAACATGGGGCGATTTTGTGGGGGGAGTTCTCTTTGGGGGTGTAGCATGGGGGGACTTTCTGGGGGGGGGAGGTTATCCTTGGGGTTGGGGTTTGAGAGGAGTTTGCCCTGGAGTTGTAGTGTGCAGGAACTTCGTAGGGGAGGTTGTGTTGGAGCGGACTTTGCGTTGGGGTCGTAGGAAGCAGGGCCACATTTCTGCGCCGAAAGAGATGGGCCAAAGCTGCAGATGTGTGGCACTGATTTCACACCAGGAAATCCATAGCTACAAGCCCAAGGGTACACAGCCACGGACAGACGTGACACGAGATAAGACGCGTTTTTCTTTTTAGTTGTTTTTATCTAAGGGGGTCCCGGGAAACGACGCAGAGAGAGTGGTGGGAACACCCCTCATCATACACTCACCATTCAGTACAGCGCTGCTAACCCAGAGGTTCAATTCCCAGGTGGGACGCTACTTTTGCACCCTTGGGTGAGGTGCTAAAACCAAATGGCCTCAGTAAAATATCTATAAATAAATAATAAATAATAACTACATAAAAGGACAAGATGTAAGCTATGTGAGCTGTTCTGGCTAAGATCGTCTGGTAAGCAAACGCAATGTAATGTAATCACTGGTTGCCCTTTGATTGTTGAATGGGTTGCCACATGCATGCTTATTTTGCAGAAACGTAATGTTATTGACCTTCCAGCTCAGATTCGCCAAGGACTTCATGCATGGTATGGTGGTATTAGGGCAAAATATATCTCTGACATTCAGATGAAATGAATAAATCCCCCTGTGTTACAACCCCAACAAGAACTCCCCCCACAAAATCCCCCCCATGTTACAACCCTAACAAGAACTCCCCCCACAAAATCCCCCCCATGTTACAACCCTAACAAGAACTCCCCCCACAAAATCCCCCCCATGTTACAACCCTAACAAGAACTCCCCCCACAAACCCCCCCCATGTTACAACCCCAAAAGGAACTCCCCCCACAACCCCCCCCCCCCCCCCATGTTACAACCCCAACAAGAACTCCCCCAAAGAACTCCCAAAAACTCAATGGCACCTGGGCCAGGGCAGGGAACAATCTAACAGAATCTAACTGTAAACAAGCACTATGGCCATGAGCGTGCTCAATGAGTGTGGGTGAAGGAGAGGGCCTTGGGGTGAAATAAGGGCTGGCATTGGTTGGGCTAAAATGATTATGTCTGCAAGAAGCCCCGGTGATTGTGAGGTTTGTCCCCTTGAGAAAGAGCAAATGTGAGCCATCCGGGCGCCCATGGCTGTGATTCATTTAGGTGTTTACATTGCTGGTGTAAACTGGTGTAACTGGATTTACAGAGAGCCCACTGAATCACCCAGCCCGCTGTAGACAAATCTTGAGGGTTATCCTCCAGCTCTCTCTCTCTCTCTCTCTCTCTCTCTCTCTCTCTCTCTCTCTCTCTCTCTCTCTCAAAGTGTGCAATCAGACCGGTCCCGTGCCAATCCATCTTTGGTGCTTCTAGGAATAGTTAGAATTATTTTTCTTTTATGTAACATGTATTAAATGACCTTTTCCGCTGCTTGTGGATAACATTATTCAAAGCTAAAATGATCTTGAAGTGCATTTCTACACACACACATGCACACACACACACACACACACACACACACATATATGCACATGCACTGAGGAATAACAAAATTCAGATTTTACATTTACATTACATTTATTCATTTACCAGACACTTTTATCCAAAGCGACTTACAAGTAGGGTAGAGTACAACACAAGCAAAAAACCAAGTTTCCTAATTAAGCTCTCTCAGCTACTCGAACTTTCTGGCTGAACGTTACACAAATGATATGAGGAAAAAAAACATTCAGGGAGATCAGAAATACACGTATCATTTAGCACAGGCAAATGCTTCGCTTGGCAAATTTGCCCCCAAGTAAAACACTCAGAGGGGCTGGAGTGAAAGCCATGCACAAACACAAATCCACACACTCCTGCTAATAGGCTCTGGCAACTTAAGTTGAGGACTACATGCCATGCTGTCTTGTACTGAATTTATTATATTAAACTGAGCACAATTCACGATCGCTTATCTGTATGTCGAGCCAAACTTAGCAATTCCTTTTTTTTTGCAGTAGACGTCTATTTTGTGTAATTTCAGCAGCAGTTTTGGATAGTGAGCTATTAATGCATTTTTCATTGTGATAGTTTTTGTCTTCATCTTGTTAGAGTCTGTGAAATGTGTGTACTCTGTATGCCGGTATGTGTGTGTGTGTGTGTGTGTGTGTCTGTCTGTGTATCACTGGTGGTGAAAAGACAGATTCAACACCAGTCCTGGCTGTCAGTGACCCCCGCAGTATAAGCAAACAGAATCTGAATCTACAGAATGGATCCATTTTGCCCGGAGGTTGAAGAATGCACAAAAAAGCCCTCACCTCTGTCCTCCAGCTGGTCACCCCCCTGGCCTGTGGGGCTGTGCAATGTGAGCCAGTCATCCAGACCTCCAGTCCGTGCCCCCCCCCCACCCCACCCCGTGCTTTACAATGGGACCAGGCTGGGTAGACCCGGCATAAACAGCGGGGGTGGTGTTTGTTTAAACTGAAAACCTCATGTAGCCCCTGCCATGGTGGCCCAGAGTCTCAGCGGGGGTTGCTGGGAAGGGGTGTTGGGTGGTGGACCTCCATGTCTGGGCCATGGACGTTTGAGGAGGTGAGTGTTGACGTAGCCATGGGGGTCTTGCAGGGGTGCTCCTTGGGTGTTTTTTTTTTTTTTTTTTTTCCACGAGCAGCCCTGTGTGGATGGCCCATCTGGAAGAGCTCTCCCATTCCCAGAGCACCTGGCTGGACCCACATTTGCGGTGGTGTTGTGCGCGTGTGTGTATGTGTGTGTGGGGGTTTTTTATGTGACACATAAGAAGCAGATGGGCAGCAGCTTCCAGACCAACCATGAGTCTGCAGAACGCATTCACACAGACACACACACACACACACACACACACACACACACGCATGCACGCACACACACACAGAGGCAGCAGGAGACGGAGGCACATTTAACATTTTACAATATTTTTTTTTTTCCCAAATCTGCATAGAGCAGTATGCCAGACGAATTTGAAATCGAATCAAATCTTAATACGGCGTTGATGGTTCGAATGAGCGATCTTTATGACGCTGTCAGGGGAGTCCTGGAGGTGTCTGGTGGAGGGAACAGGCTTCTGGTCCTGGCAATATGAGCGCAATGACGTTAAATACCCACAGATTTCTGGGGGGGGGGCTTGGGTAATCTGGAGCAGTGAGGGCAGCCATACGAAGGCCGTGCCATTTGCTTCACTTGGCTGCCAACTTGCAAGGGCTCTATGTTTGCTTCACATGCAGTAGCTCCTCTTTGGTGATGTTTCAGTGTGGCTCACATTGTACGTTTGTCCTATTCTCATAATAATTGACTTCCTGAAATATTTCACGGGCGCCCCCCCCCCTTTTTTTGGATTAGATTACAGTGATTCGTTGCACCCTTTTTTCCCCCCATACATTACAGTATCTCTCAGATCTTCTAGAATGCATCGGTACAGAATTTTATTAAGAGGTGGTAGAACACCAGGCGGTGAGTGGAGAGGGCTGAAGAACCCGGAGCAGGGCCTGGCACAGGAGGTGGATCTGTGTGGAATGGAACATTGTTCTTTATTTGTCTTATGCAGAACTATGTTTCCCCGTTCCTATGTATTTCTCTGGATGCAGCGGACTTTCTCAATGTATTTTATCAGGCATCCCCAGAGAACGTTGGAATGCGTCTTTTTTTGGGATGAGCAGAACAGAGTTGCCTTTGTACCAAGACTGTGTAGTAACAATAACAACACTAAAGCATTTATCATATATAAATGTATACATATATAAATATATTGTAAATATTATATATACATATAAAATAAATGTATAAAGAAGTGACTGATAAATGTTTTGACTTTTGGTTAATATAGCACCATGTCCTGTGAAAATATCCATTTTTCATTGTAATTTATTTTACCACTCTGTAACTAAAGATGTTGTCTGTACACTTTCATTCACAGCTGACCACATTTATGTTATTATTATTACTAAGAGAATAATGATTAACACTGGCATGCCGTGCTAAACAGTGGAACTTAACATCTGGGGAAAGAATAAAAAAAAAAACCCAACAATGACATTCTCTGCTAATCGTATGGTAACTGTTATTTTTTTCCTCCCCCCTAAGAATAATATTGTTTCTTCTCCTATATTTGCGTCTGTGTCTGGATGGGTATCAGCGTGGCTGCAGGAATGAACAGGACCGGGAGGGGGCCGGGGCGTAGCTGGGGAGGATGTGCGTTCATTAATCAGCCCGCAGTGCGTGCTCGGGGCGGTGGTCACATGAACCCCCGCGCAGCCCGCGCGGCCCCGCCATCGAATGCCGGCCCCCATCGCTAGGCCTGATTGTCTGGAGGCCGCTAATTGCTGGGGGCGGCTGCGTATATCCGTCACCGGCTTGTTTGTTCGGATCTTTATCTGTCTGAGAGCATTTTGAGTCGCGGGAGGAATGTGGAGAGGGAAGCAGGGTAGCTGGTGGGGGGCGGGGGGGGGCACGACGCTTGTTAGGCGAGGACCTCTGATGTCATGGAATGTGACCTGCTGTGAATGTGTGCAGAGCAGTTACAGATGCTGCATGTTCTCTAAAGTGCCCCGCCCTCCCCCACCCCCCCCACCCCCCGCCCCCCGCTGATAACTAATGCGCCTGCAGGTTTCATCTATCTCACAACTTGTGCAACAAAAAAAAAAAACTGTTTCAGAGTCATCTTTCCCTTAGGAGAGGTAGGGTATCGGTGATCACGTGATGTTTGTCCCCTGACAGAGTTCCTCTGTGCAGGACATGCTCACTGAGGGGGGGCAACGTTGTCCTGTAGAGGCAAGAACCTCTCAGTCTGTACTGTCACAGGCAGGCAGCACTGAGCATCTCCTTTGGCTTTGACATGGCTCTGTATATAGGGATTGCAGTGGAGCAGGATGGGATATTTGCTGCAATTTGAGTTTTGGAGATTTTACGTCGTATGAAGTCATGCATTGTGACATGGTAGAGACTCCCTGCCAACCCCCTATATCTGATATATCTGTACCTGTTTTTTGTTTTTTTTTTTGCCTTTGGCTCGAAGCCATTGCATTTGGTCCAGTGTGTCTGTTTGCCTGACTGCATCAAAGGGGCGTAGTAGCAAATTTATACCACTAGAGGTCAAGGTGGCATCAAAAGGTCAGGGTTGTATTATTTATGGCTATTTTTTATTTCCAGTTTGTTTGCAATAATGTCATCTAAAATGGATTGAAACTGTTGAAAAGGCGGGAGCCACAGAGAGACGGCTCTTTGAGAGAAGCAGCCTTTTCATTTTCCTGAAGAGGGCTCTGAATTCATTGTTTCCTACTGTACTTTTCTCTCGCAAACTTTACCCTTGGACGTCTCTGGCTGAATAATGAAGGCTTCCACTGGCTCATTCCTCCTCTGCCGGAATGAGTAATCTCATAATGTCTGCTCTGACGTCAGCCCTCTCGCTGGTCGCCATGGTTACCCAGCGTGCCCCTGCCCCAAGAGGTAATTTTTAACATTCATCCCCACGCACTCAGCCTCAGCGTGGATGGAGAGCCGACATTCCTCCAACTTCAAGGCCCCCCTCGGCCCTGCAGTTTCACAAGATGAGGCGCGCTGTGTTTAATACTCTTCCTTTCTCTCTCTCTCCCTCTCTCTCTGTCTCTCCCTCTCTCTCTCCCTTTCCTTCTCTCCCTTCTTGGTTACTTGTTATCCTTCGTTCTAATTTCCCCACCAGATGTCTTTGTGCAGTCTGCATGCTCTGTTAATTTTAACAGAGTTAGTGACCTTTTTCTGTCGCAGGGCTTCTTTGCTTTTTTTTATTGTGTGTATCACTTTGCTTGAGCTTTAAGGGATAGGGAATCGTTTCAGGACATTTTGGTGTCAACGACTTTTACCATCTCTTCATGCTGTCATCAGAAGCTTTAGTCGAGCCCTTGTAAGGTTGCAGAAAAAAAAAAACAACGACCATGTGTCTTTTGGGACGTCGTAGGAAGTTCAACTCCAGTTTACCTCGAGCTCGAAAAAGGTTCACTGTTTGCGTTCCTATTCCAGCCGGGCCAGAGCTCTTAAAGATTAGCCAGATCCACAAAGGATCGGCTGGGTACGTTTTATGGCTGTCACAGAACATCAGTCATCTTTTATCAGAGCAGACCATTCCTCTCAGGCCTGCCCCAAAGTTGTATGCTTTAGCTCATATTCTGCGATGAAATTTTTCTGATTTTTTTTTTTTGGGGGTGGCTTAAATTTGAGTACAGTGGGGCTGCAAAGATATGAAAAATACAAGCGAATTAATGCTTGCTATTAATAAACGGCATGCTTTACTAATGGTTATAATGCAGAAAAAAAGACTGAATAGATGATTATCCTTATGTAATGAGCTCTATCAAGAGTGGCAGCAAGGAAAAAAAAAGCTTGGTATTTAATCTGATGAAAGATAAAAATTATTGTTTGCCTCCAAAGCACGGGTCAAGGCAGTGTCTGCGTGTGTAACCAATGCGAAACTAAAATTTCTCATTACATGGGAGTTAACTCGTTCGATTCATTGAGTGATAATTCTCACTCTTATGGTGGAAGGCGTGGGATGTGGTTTGTGTTACACTGCTTTTGCCACAGTTTTCTAAAAGGGCTTTCAAGCTCTCCTTGGTTCTCCCGGTGGTTTACGCTGGCCAGGTGGATGAAATGTGGACTGTAAAAAAGAGATTTAGCTCATTATTGCGTTGAAGTTTTACTAGGCCAAGTCTGTAGAAAAGGGTGAGGTCTAGGGTGAAATTGTTTCCATGTGATGCTCGGTTTAATGCCACGGGGGGGGGGGGGGGGGAGGCAGAGGGCGGCAATGAGAGTCTGATTTGTGTTGTAACTTTAACCAAGGATTGTGGTGTATTGATGAAAGGAGCTTATACCCTATCCTGCACCTCACTAGCTTGAAAGCCACTGTCCTACACGCATCCCAAACCGAAGCTCACCAGCAACATTCATTTTTTGGCTCCTGCTCTTGTTACATCGTGTACATACAAGAACAGTGTAGTTCAAGCAACTCTGGGGGGTGGGTTTATGGGTTGGTTCGTAAGTAGACAAAGGATTTCTACCAGAACAGGGTAGAAAGATCGCTACGCCAACGTGGCAGATGTATTGGAAACAGCACAGCAGGCGACACTTGGGGGGACGGTAAGGTATACACCGTTAGCTGTAATGTAACACGCCTTTTTTTGACCCTTGGTGCGGAAGCCGTGTCGGATTTATGGGTCGGGCCTCTGCCATTTCCCGTCCTCAAAGGGCCTGCCTGAACCTCCGCAGAAGGAGCGCACCATAAATACTGAGTGTTTGGAGCTTCCCCCCAACACAGAGGCAGCGCTTTGGAAAAGAAAAACATAAATACAGCAAATAACTTGGAAAATTCTGTAGTACTTTACCCCTCAGCATCAGATTTATATTGGTCTCGGTGGTGCATGGCGGCATAGGATACTGTAAAAGGACAAGGACATTGGTATGGCTGCATGTGTTTTTATTGTGTGTGTGTGTGTGTGTGTGATTGTGTGTGTGTACATGCATATGTGGGATAAGAAGCCAGGTAGAGCTTATCCTGGAGCTTAACCTTAAACACAGTTACTACAAATCAACAGCCTGTGCAAGTAATGAGAAATAACAGCTGACTTAATGCAAAACTGCTTAAGGGAAAAGAGTGGAGAAAAAAAAAATCAATACAACAAAGGAATTAGAAGTAACACGGCAGGGGTAGCAGTGTAGCATAGTGGTAAGGAGCAGGGCTTGTAACCAAAAGGTTGCTGGTTTGGTTCCCTGCTGGAGCACTACCGTTGTACGCGAGTGCAAGGTACTTAACCCACAATTGCCTCAGTAAAATATCCAGCAGTTTGAATGGATAGCATGTAAAAATCGTAATGTGAGTTGCTCTGGATAAGAGTGTCTGCTAAATGACAATAATATGATGTAATGTAACACAGTTGTGGAAACGCTTGATAAATAAGGGGTACTCAGATATTTGAACGTTGCACGCGCGGTATTGAAAGACGTTGTTATTCGTGTATTTCTCTCTGAGCTGGCGTTACAGCGTTAGATGGTTCGATTTCATCATCAGCAGAGGCGCTCCGCGTGGGTCAGACAACCGCAGCTCAATGCCACATCCACCCACTGGCTCCGCGCGCGCTAACGTGTATGCAGTCATTGCGGTGGGGGACTTGTTCTTTAAGGCATTTGGTAATTTCCCCGGAAAAAAAAAGCAAAAAAACATAAAAGAGAGAAAGGCTTGCCCTGTGGTATGCAATGGGAAACTCTTAATTAAAACCGTGACCCTACACGGTGTATGCAGTGTGTGCTTGAGAGGCAAGGGAATTCGGAGAATGTGTCTGTGTGGTCCACTCCTATGGGATCTGCGTTGCACAGCTTGTGTGGACTGCTTATGGCTTGCTTGCTTTGAGAGGTAATTAAAACACTCATTACTGCAGGAGAAGAGTGCATTGATTTTTCACAAAGGGGTAAAAACAAACAACTTCAACAGTTTAAACAGTGCCGACCTGAGAAGGGACAAATCCCTCATACCTGCTGTGCACCTGTTTTATCTTCCTAAATGAGGGGTTTATCTTGGCAAACGCGTGTGGTTTCAGCGAGTTTATTGCGGTTGATGACATGAGAAACGTGTTCGTGAATGCTGACTGATGAGGAAGCAGGAAGCCGGCTCACGTTGGCTCGATGATGTGCAGACTGCAGCACATTGTGCTGTTGGGTTTCTGCATCAGTCTGGCCCGGTGCAGGTCACCTACGACGCCTTGATTCGTGTGGACACAGGCTAAAGGCTGGCAGGAACATCTGCCCTCATTTTCAAACAATCAACTCGTGTTTGCAATGGAAAGTAAGGGCCGGTGTGTGTGTGTGTATGTGTGTGTGTGTGTGCGTGTGCGTGTGTGTGTGTGTGTGTGTGTGTGTGGGACTGTGTGCACACACGTGGCAGAGGTGGGGAGAGGACAAGGCAGATGGTGGCCATAGATCTGCTGGCAGGACAAGGTCTGTGCTTGACCTATTACGCTGATTCCAAACACCAGAGACTCCCTCGTTAGAACACCAGAGACGCTCTCATTAGGACATCGAGCTCAAATCACCACTGGGCCTCTGACAAGACGTTGGGCTAATGCAGCCTCTCTGTGGGCTGGCCATTACGAGTGACCTAACCGAATCAGCCAGGAGCCTGCGCTGCCCTCTTCCCGGCTTAATGAGGCATAGTGGGTCGCGCGCTCGGGAAAGGGAAGCGGATGCTGCCTGGTAGAACGAAAGTGAATGGAAAAAACGGAGATCATTTACCGTGACCCCGGTCGCTCGTCGTAAATCGGGGCGTCTGTCTCCCAGAGAACAATACACGGCAGTCCACTCTCCGCTCCCAAGCCTTTTTCCTCTTTTTTTTTTTTTAATTTATGCATTGCTGATTTTTTTTTTCCTCATACTTTTTAATGGGGAGACCAAATGTTAAAACAGCAATGCAAATCACATGTTGGCTGTTATTCGTTACACACGGCTGTCATGGCATTGCAGGTAACCTGAATGGTCCTTGCCAAACCTGTCTGGATGTGTGCGTGGAAGTGCACTTAGCGGACACTTTCTGTGTCTGTCTCACTCGGCCTACCACGGTTACACGCTTATTGACAATTTTGAGATCTGATTGCACTTATTTATGGCTGTGTGGCAGCACGGACGGTGATGGAAACGCAGGCTGTACAGCGTCTGAAATTCAGACCATATTGCTTTATGGACTTTATGGACCGCCCGCAGTAGCAAAGGTCGGCCGCTGCAGAGGCGGATGGGCTGTCAGAAGGCTACCGTTTGGAGCATGTTCAGTTCTCCCCCACCTCTGTTCGTCTCTGGTCCGTTCCATTTTTTTTTTTTCAGGTGCAGTAATCAGTTTAGATGCTGAACACTCGTTTATGGAAGCGTCTGGTTTTTATTAGATTAATGCACATGGTGTAATAAAAGGAAAAAAATTTCCCAGATGGAAAAAGATGACCAGTTGCCCAGATTTGAGTGGGTTTTTTACTTCAGGGTGGCCTCTAGTTTTACAATAAATATGTGGCACAATCCCACAGTGTTCATTTGTGAGTTTTTTTTTACTGCCTTATTTTATGTTACCTTTCCATAAATGCGCCCTGTTTAATTCATGGAAGCACTTACGCTTTTGAATACATTTTCTGAGGCAGAACTGAAATTCAGTTCACTGAATTTAAGCGCAAACACTGTGCGCAGTTGTCTTTACCCCCCTCATTTGACTTGAAACAGTTTGTTTAAATGTAGGTATTAGAGTTTGCATTAGAGTTTAAAAAAAAGCATTACAGTGTGTAATGAAATCACCGAACAGTGTGTCAGGTTTCCTGCTGAGATGGAATTGTGTGACACAGCTCAGATTTTACGGGTGTGTTTGGTCAGTCTGTGGTAATGGCACTTTCTTCGCCGATACCTTTATTCCTTCTCATTTCTTTATTAGGATCATGTGGGTGTGAAAACAGCTCGTTAAAGCTCTGCTTTTGAGCGCTTATTAACCCCCCCTTTCCAGCTGAAAGCACGCAGCCCTTTGCGGCGAGGAGGCGGTTTCGGTTTGTTTGTGGTATTTACAGCAGCGCTCGTCAATGTCACCGTAAAGCGGTCACCGTTTGCGGTTTTCAAGGGGGCTGCGGAGACGAGGCGCCCCACGGTCAGAGTGGTAACGATCACCAAAAAGGCTGTGGTGTGACCAGTCCTGGTGCCAGCGTTCCGCCGACCTTGAACAAAACCGCTGTGGTAGCTATTGTCCTTGCAGAGTATTCAACTTCACTTTTTCAGACATTGCTCAATAGTTTCATAACAGTGTTGAAGTGAATGATCATTAAAATGTGTAAATACAAGCTTGAAAACCTTGTTTAAGTGCTAAGATGGTTTGTGTCGTACTGTATGTAATTTGATGGCGCACTTGTTCTAAACAGAGTGCCCTGTCCTGAAAGAAAGGGAATGACCAGCTGGACAGTACATTGTGGGGAGAGGAAGCAGAAAGATGAAAGATTCATGGAATACGCTTGGCTTTAGCTAAATATTTCAGTGAAAAAAATCCAGGATAGCAGCCTACATATGCTGTGAAACCTCATACGCAGATCAGGAAAACAAATAATTCAAAATTTTGCTACACATGCAGTTGAGCAAGAAACAGCATGCAATGTGAAAGGCAGCAGCAATCTCTGTCTTTGTTTTTTTCCCCAGTGCTTTTCAATGTACATATCTATAGCTATCCGCTTATTAAATCTGAGATTTTCTATTACCAGTTAACGTGAACATGGACAGCAGTGGTTACCTCTGTCCTTGCAGTGAATTAATAGGGACACAGACATCAATGGCAGTCGTTAGAGCTACGCGGCTCTAACACGGATGGATGTGGCCTGGCTTTTCCTAGACTGCTAGTGCACCCCACACCAAGAGCTCCGATTCCTCTGCTCATTTCGTTCGCATTGCTCTCAAATGCGCCGGCGAAGCCAAGAAAACAAGGGGAGAAGCTCTTAAACCGCACGGCCCGCTGTGCTGGGTTTTTTAATGGTACTGCGCAATACTGGCGCTTGCAGGCCTGGCTCAGCTGGGCCGGTTCTCTCTCCGGCCCGCAGGGGCCCTTCGGTGGCCGGCGTTTCGGGCGTGAGGCCACTCGTCCGCTGCGCCTACGTGACTGGAGGAGGTAATCTAATCAGCGAGCAATCAGGAGCAGGCCGCGGCACGGCCCGAGCCACCTCCTGTTGGACGGGCTCGGACTCCATTAGGACAGCGTGCGGCGCTGATGGGATTGATGATATTGATGGGATGAGTGAGTCATTACCCACGAGCCCCTTCAGCACACCTGTCCACACAAGGCCGGCTGAAATATTGTCTCTCTTTCTCTCTCTCTCTCTCTATCTCTCTTTCTTTCTCTCTTCCCCCCTTTTATCATTTCTGTTTATATCTCAGAAACCAGTGAATTTACATTACATTATTATCATGTGTCAGTGCCATTTAGCAGAAGCTCTTATCCAGAGCAAATTATATAGGTTACAAGTTTACCCATTTATACAGCTGAATATTTACTGAGGCAATTGTGGGTTAAGTACCTTGCCCAAGGGTACAACAGCAGCGCCCCAGCGGGGAATCAAACCAGCAAGCCCTGCTCCTTACCGCTCTACCACACTCCTACCTACTGATTTATCCCCAACATGACAATGCTTCTGAAGAATGTGAGGGTTCCTGAGCTTCGGCGCTTCAGACTGAGCTTGCACCCAGGACTCTTGCCCTTCTTTCAGTCTTCCAGGCAGTTTTGTTTAAGTCTTAATTTACAGCTTCCCCTTTGTAAGGGGGATTCGCCATCACACTCCATGCCCTCCATGTCTGAATGGAATTCAGGCTGTGTCCTCTGCAGCAGCATAAGGACTCGCTAGGCCTCTACACTGTCTGTCAACCAGTCGGGCCTCTGCACTGCAAGGAAAAGGGCCACTGTGGACGGGGGGTCAAAGGTCGCCCCGACTGTTGCCACAGCTGTATCGCACGGCGAGATGTTTTGGAATCTCTGGTGTGATGGGAAGGGATGCAGACCTTGTTATTATGCAATTCACTTGCGAGTACATTTTCCGCTCTTTTTTCATTTTGATTAATAAGGCACGGCAAAGCAGCTGTCTCACGTCAAAAAAAAAAAGAGAGAGAAAAGTTTTGAGTGATTGGAACTTAAGCAGGGGCTGGCCCTCCGGCTGTGTCTTCCTGAACTGTGCGTGAACTCTCATTTCGTTCATGCCTTTGGAAAGAAAGGCTCATGAGCAGAACCGCAGATGCTGTATAGAGTTGAATCTTCTCGTCACAGATAATAATCAGTTGCCAATAATCTGAGGTTTTTCGAATAAAGGGAAGCCCTGTAAGGTATTAGTGACATTAAGGAGTTGTGTAACTTGTGTAATGAAAATGAATCCTACAGTTTGGTACAGGGCAAGAAGAGTAGTGAAGGTTAGTGCCTAGGTGCCATGGGAGAGGTGAGAAGTTTTCCTGTATCTGAGGGCAGAAGTAAATGTCAGTTTTCCTTTGGCTGAGGACAGAGATCAGTGTCAGTGTTCCTGTAGCTGGGGGCAGAAGTAAATGTCAGTTTTCCTTTGGCTGAGGACAGAGATCAGTGTCCGTGTTCCTGTAGCTGGGGGCAGAAGTAAATGTCAGTTTTCCTTTGGCTGAGGACAGAGATCAGTGTCCGTGTTCCTGTAGCTGGGGGCAGAAGCGAGTGTCAGTGTTCCTGATATGTTTCTGTAGCTGATTCTGAATGGTCCCCTCGTGAACGTGGTGAGGGTGCAGGGTGAACTGTGGGGATGCAGTGATTATGGATTAGTGAGTGAACTCGGATCAGAACGGGATGTTTCTGCCAGGAGAAAGGTTTATGTAATCCCATCAGAGAACATGTCTCTCTCCCGCCCAGTGGAGAAAGAACAGATCTGTTTCCCTCCCTCGCTCCCTCCCTCCCTCCCTCCCTCCCTCTCTCCCTCCATCTGAAGACCAAGGCACAATTTCAGTACCTTCCCTCAGGTCTGAAAGTGGTCAGGAATGAGAGCAGCTAATGTTAACACCTTTAGTCCACCCAGTGGGAAGAGTCACAACAATCAAAGACATGCTGTATGATTAACCGTGATGTAAATGATGGGAAACCACTCACCATTTTCTCACTCTTTTCACTGCTGGTCTCAGGTGGAATGAAATAAAATTGGAAAATTTTGGACTAAAGTCAGACAGGGATCCAGCCACCGGCTTTTAGTCTTTAAGCTTTGAGGAATGGGTTGAAACAAGTGCTGGTAGTTACACAGGAGGACTGAGGTGGATATGAGTCACAGCACAGCTTTCTGGGTGTATGTATGCAAGTCATTTTTTTTTCATGCCCTGTGATCTTCACAATAGAACAGCTCATCACCTGTTTTAGCCCCTTGCTGCTGACTTTTGACCTTCTCTAAGATATAATTGCAGGATCAAAGCTGATCTCTCTTTTATATATATATTTATTTATTAGAAGTTTGGTGGTGCACAAAAATGTAAGTGTTTGCTTGAAATCCTGTCTCAAAGTTAATGACAAAGCCCCATGGTGGTTAGATTGAATGCCCCCCAGAGGTTACTACCAACATCATTCTTGAAGGACATTTCAGACAACTTTTATCTTGCGGAAAAAAAAAAAGATTTGCATTTTACTTTTTCATTTAGATTTTAAACTGCGGACAACAAAATGTAACACAGCCGTGGAGGAGATATTCAGTCTTTTCAGATGCTATTTTCAAACATTAAATATGGAAAGAACAAAGAATATTCCGTGGACGATTGAAAATGCACTCTGACGCATGACTCGCCTCTAATGTGTCTCATCTTTCTCTTTTGTACGACATCTCGTGTCGTAAAACTGCCTCAATAATTAATGAACTCATTTTTGGGGAAAGTTGGGGGAGGGCAAAAAAAAAATCACACAGAGAGGAAGATAGAGGAAGGAGGCTAGTGCGAAACGCATTAGCGCTGTTAGTGGTCTGTCCCTGTGGCCTCCTACCACGCACGTACACACACGTGAGAGCGCAAACAGCCAACTCTCCGGTTTGCTTAAGCCGCCCTCGGTCAATACCGTTTTGCTAAGCTAAGCAAGACCAAATCGTTTCGGTGTGATGACGGTCCAGCAATTAACGGGCTACCATATGTGCGGGTAAACTGTCAGGTGGGATACAACTCAATAACTCCAATCAGGCTACTGTACTTTGTTTGCTCATTCCGGTTACCTGGCCCTCCAGCTAAACAGGTGATGAACTTGTTTCCCCTCGGGGTGACTCCAGAGGTGTATTCGCAGGATAAGGAGTGAGGCGAACGCTCTGTCTGAATTGTACGACCAAAGTCTCTTCCTGTTCAACTATTTAGACACAACGTTTGCTGAACAAACTTGAGGCTGAAACTTAAGGTGAGGCTAAGAAAGCTGAAGCTTTCAGTCCCCAATCCCCCACTCTCCCCCCTCCCACACACGCACACAGAGCGAGCTTAGTTGGGCCGAATGGTCTGTTCTCATCATAATATGTTCTTATGTTCTTATACAAAATGAAATGGTTCCAATGACTAAACTGACCCAAACAACAGGATAGGGATCAATTGAACATCAACAGTCACAGTAGTCAGTCACAATAAAAAATGGAGTGCTGCCAAGTTCATAATGCTGCACATCACTTATTTTAATTTTTTTCCTTTGTCCCAAAGAAAGCTCTTGTGGCACATGTCCACAGTCTTGACCTCACGGTACAGTCTGAGTATGTGCCTTCAGCTGCTAACTGGAAGCTAATCTAGTTTATTTTTTAAAATACATATTGACATTTTGCAGAGGACTTGACATTTATTTTCAAGCACTGATTCGAAACGTACAAGTGCAAAGGTGAGCTGAGCAGAACGAGCCCTGAATGCGCTTGTGAGTGGGCAGTTGTGACCGTGAAGTGTAATCTCAAAAGCTCACATTGATTGACAGCCACGCCCTAGAAGTGGTCACAGTGCCTTTCTGCCCTCTGTGGGTGGAAAAAAACCAGGCACACGGTTTTCACTCAATCTACCAAATCAAACATTTTTACAGCAGCTAACTGGACTTGTGCTTGTGCCACCAGACACGATGCATGACACAGCATAGCATTAGCGCAGCATCCTTGGAGAGGGGGGATTTGCAATGACCAGGTCATGGCAACCCACCTTCTTCAAGTACACCAAGGGCTATTCTGTGGGGGAAAAAAAACCCAGGTAAAAAAATCCCAGGTAAGTGTTTGGTTGGATGCTCCAAGAAGTTGTCGGTAACCCTCCCAAAGACTCCCTGCAGCATTTTGTGCTTTGAATAAGCCAAACACTTTACCATGGTTTAATTTTCAAACACTTCTTGCTTGTTCTAGATAACTTAAAATGGAATACGTGTTCAGAGTGGATTTCTTTGTATTACAAGGTAAAGAATCAATCCTTTCTCCTAGGAGACCTACCCTGCCTGCCCTTTTGTAGAGCTCCAGACAGTACATGGGCAGTTAAACAGGTATATTGTGCTGCAGGTGTGGAAATGTGAGAAACTCGAGACCTTCGAATGCCACCTCCCTCAGCCAATAGGCTGACTTGGCAGAAGTCATGACAATTAAATTGACATATAGCAAAATATATAAAAACTCATTGAGCAATAGTGGTGTCCACATCCTGAGTTTTTCAGTTAGCTGTTTGTGTCTGTGAATGTCTCTGTGGAAAATCGTTCCCGCGTCTGTTTATGTTTTATTGGAACATTCAGTGTTAGCTTTTATCATATATTTCGACAATCATTAACCCACCACATTCTCAGTTATTGATGGCACAGAGTTGGCAAACCAGCAGGCTTTGGAAGAGAGAGGGTTTTTAGGGTAGCTCACTGATAACTGCAGTTCAGATGGTGGCTAGCTTCTGTCTTCTCTCTGGGTATTGAAAGAATACCACGTTAACCTTCAACGCACCGGTGGATACCAGTCGTTACGAATTGGAAGTAAGTACTTGGTCTATTTCAAAATTATTACCTTTAAATCCATGGCATTTTAGAAAAAAAGGCCATGTGTTCGTTTCCGGTTTATGCCTGAGCACCGGAGTGAGAGGAGGCATGCCTTGAGGTAGGGCTTGGTAGTTTTGGACAGTTTTGATTCAGTGATTGTGTCCGTTTCCTGTCTGGTTGGGTCCAGGATGCAGGCTTCAAGGTCAGGACTGACTGCGAGCTTCACATAAACAGTCATGTTACATTTCATATTTGTTTTGACACTGTTTTACGTCCACAGTTCTCTTGTAATGCCTTGGCACTGTACACCATCAGGTCACCTTGGATTAAACCCAGAACAGAAACAATACAAACAATGATTACGGTGGTGATAGCTGTGTTATGAGAATGGTACAGCCTACAATGCAATACAGTAGGCAGTACTACTACCTGCTCCAGACTTTATTGCAAACTGGTAAAGCAGTTTGAATATCTTCTTTATTCTTATACAGCGTAATGTGTTTATGTGTAATGGCCTCATAGTCTGTCCAGTCACACCTCCCCTTTCTGTGAGTACCCAGAGCCCGCTGGGTGCAGGTGGAGTAGCAGAGACTCGGATAAGCCTGGGCTGCATGTGGCTCAGGGGGTAAAGCACCCATGTCTGGAGTCCCCAGTGAGATGCTGGTGTGGCAGCCTGGAGGAAAGGCCCTCTGCCTCAGCTGCTACAGTGAAAGTCCAGCTGCTTTAATGTATAAATGGGTTACAGACAAGTGCTGGCAGGGAAAGGTGTGAGCGCAGCGTGACTCCCGTGTCTGAGACATCTGCTGAGGAAGTGGAAAACGTCTCACAGAGGAGTGGTGGCGGGGGGGCGGGGGCGGTGGTGCTGGGCCCTCCCGTGGTGGTTGATTGAGACAGCATTGTGCCTTGAGCCCTCGTTGGGGACACGAATGCCCCGTTTCTGCCCCGCTGGATGGTTTGGTCCAGACAGGGCCGTATTGTGCCGCCTCATTACGCGGGAGACGGGAGAGAGAGGGCGCGGTCGTGATGCGTGGCCCCACGGCCCCTGCTGGCCCTGCTGCCATTCACACACAATCATCTGTCCCTTTCAGGTGCATCCTCTTACCCGCCGGCTACAGCCTGCCCCCCCCCCCCGACTCCCTCCTCCAGGAGCACAAGGGTCACTTTAACCTATTGTGCCAATGACAGTCTTATTAAGGCATCAATGGCAGCAGCAACCCCCCCACCCCCCGTGTGTGCTCCTTGCAAGGCCGTGTCGGCGCTGACGTCATGTGTTTCTGCGCTAACCTGCCTCAGCGGAAACAAAAGGAGAACAAGGTCCGCCGCACCGTGCTCTGACGCGGGGGAGAATGGGACTTTAATTGACGCAGATTGGTTACCACGGTACATCGTGTCCCCGGTTAAATTTAACTTAGAAATTTAGCTACACGGAAGAAAAAAAAAAAAAAAGAAAAGAAGAGAGGAGTGTGCTGAGAAGAAAAATAAAACATGGAACTGACACATTCTTTATTCTATGGGAGGAAAAGTTCATTTTTTTTAAGGGCTACTGTGAGAGATGATTCACACTAACGTGAATAACGCAGGCCGAGAGTGAATGGAGGAAGAAGGGAGTGAGTGAATGATGACCGGGAGGCTCACAGCGGCGCCCGAGGAGAGCGGCCTGAAGTCGCACTGTCGGGTGCGGGGAGATTTTCCCACCGCTACGTGACCGCTGTCGGACTTCTCCAGTGTGTGCGGAGAGCAGGACCAAGGTGCTCCTTCGAGAGGGAGAGACGGAGAGAGAGAGAGAGAGAGCGCTGCGGAGCCGCTCTGTGTGATGTAGAAACAAGAAACAAACCACTGTGTGTGTATTTTTACAAGGATTCCTTGGATGTTTAAACAGCAGCCTAACAAAGTCTGTCAACAATGTTTTCCTAATCCTGTGGTTTGCTTTAATGCAGCTCCAGATATCCCCCCTTCTCCAGAATGCACACACACACACACACACACACACACACTCTTTCAGCAAGAATGGATGGCTCCAGCGTGTTCGTCCGAAATATATATATTTTATTATTATTATTTTGTCGCTCCCTCTGGGATCCTGTGAATAGTCAGAGGTGGGTGGTCTCCTCTGGGTCATTCAGAGGAGTGTTTACGACCGCCCCCCCTCCCCACCTTCCCCGCCCCCTCTGCCAACACCTTGGACACGCTGTGTTCTGCCACTGCCTGTGGGCGCTGAACCGGCGCAGGCATTCAGGCCTGCACTGGGGGAGCGTACAGATGTTCCCTCTCTCTCTGTTTCTTTTTCCATCACTCTCTCTTTTTCTCTTTCTCTCTCCCTAAGTTGTTTGCTCTCCCTGTCTCCCTTTCACTCTCTCATCCTCTCTCTATCAGTTTCCACCTGTTTTTTTTTTTTTTTTTCATTGTGGTGACAAAACATAGTTTTGTTAAACTCCACCTCTCTCTTAATCTCTGTCTGACTCTCTGTCTCATGCTCCTGGACACTGTTCAGTCACATGAAATGTTAAGTGAGTTAACAGATTTCATCAGACAGGGGTTACAGTTCTTACAAGTCAGATAAGCATGTGGGACTATTATGTATTTATGATAACTAGTCCATGTCTAAGGCAGATCTGTGCCCTGGAAGCCTCCCCTCATTCATTTTAATGAAACTTCTCCTAAGAACATTACTGTTGAAAACATACTCTGAAGTTTCCACTTTGCTGCCTTATAGCTGTGTCATAACACGGCAATTACACCCTGTCCATTCTCTGTCCGGCAGCGGAAGCTTTTTGTTGCCAAGGAGTTCTCTGCCCTTCTGGTTGGGTGAATTCATTCTCAGCATGCCGAAGGCACTGGGCCCTTGCTGTAGTGCGTAGTTGCTGTACGCAGTCCACTCTGTTGTTCTCCGGGAGCCTGGAGTGGACGTGTGCGTCATAGCGTTTGACTCTGTTTTGGGACACGGTCACTCTCCAGCCATTGGCCGCAGATGACAGGATCTGTCCTCTTTGGCAGCGATTCATCCCGAAGGCCCTGGCGGAACACGTGATCGTCCCACTTCGTCGTTAGAAGTCATTTGCCTTTTTTTTTTTCCGAAGCTGTTGAAAAGGACTCTGAACCGGGCTCCCGAGTGGGTTCAGTAAGGGAGCTTGTTTTTAGTGTAGGGTAAGCCCTATGACCAGGGTTCGAAACCAGCTGGGTTATGTGCCAACGGTGAGCGGGAGCCCACAGTGGTGGAACAGATTGGCTTCGTTCTGCCGGGAACAGCGAGGGGCAAGTCAGCGAGGGTTAGCACGTTGCCCTGCTGATGCCTTGAGACTCACTCGGGCACCTGCGAGGTAGTCATATTAGCACCGGGGTAGGTGCCTGTCCTCCGCTCAGTCTCTGCCTCCTGGTGGATTGTGGGATTTGTAGTGTGAAAAGCAGTTGCATTAGCATGCATGTGTGCCAGAGGACTGCGTGCACTGTACTCCTGCTCGGGTGAAGATTTTGCCGCAGCGGGGCGAGCTTGACGTTCGGTCGGCTTTTGAGAGATGGTGGGTAGAAAAAGCGGGAGGATCAGGAGTTTGAAGGTGCTGTTGTGACATCAGAGTATAGTGGGGGTTCACCATTATCCCAGGGGACAAGGGAAAGTACTCCACTTCCTCCATTTCTTTTACTTCCTCTGTGTCTCAGCTGGTCCCCATTCCCACAGCCCAGGCCTGGACCTAAGCTGGACTCACGGTGGCGAAGGACGTGTGTGTTTGTACAAGCGCTGATAACCCACGTCTTCCTGACCTGCCGACAGCTTGTTTCAGAGAGCTCTGACTGCAGCGACAATCCCTGGCCAAGGAGGACTATGGGAAGGGGGGGGGGAGTGGGGGAATATGCTGATTTATGCCTTTGTGGGATAAGCACATGGTCTCCATTAGGATTCTGCCTCCTTGGCTGGTGAGGAAGACGCAGTTGTGTGCAGTTGTTGTTTATTGTCTGGTGGAACCCTTTGCCGTTCGGTTTCGTTGAAATTATCCAGGCCTGAGCGCGCGCACTTTCTTTTCTGCATAACTATGATTTATGACAGGACTGCAGCTTTGTTTTGTTGGGAGAAAAGTGATCTAAGGATGCCGCGCGTCACGGCGAAGCCGCATTATCTGCTGTGCTTGCACTGATGTTTATTCTGCTTGTGAAAGTAAGTGCAGTAAATCTGCTGCACTGCGTGCTGTGGGCACGATCTCCGCGGAAGTTTTTCGGGAGATGTGTGTGGTCTTCTTTAAGAGTGGACATCGCTCTCCGCATTCGGCAGAGCGCTCTTGAACATCTTGGAGTGGAACTTCCATTGACACAGACCAGTCCTGTTAAACCCATCAAGTTACTGTCCCTAAAACAAAAAGAGCCAAACAACTGCCTGTGTCATCCTAAATCACAGGGTCCTCTTTTAATGTGCAGCAGTTAGAGGTCTTTCGTCTGCTGTGCTCCACATGTCTGTGTAGTGTGTGTGTCTGTGTGTTTTCCAGTGTGTGTGTGTGTGTGTGTGTGTGTGTGTGCGTGTGTGTGTGTGTGTGTGTGTGTGTGTGTGTGTGTGCGTGCGCGTGAGACTGTGGCCACATCCCAGTCTTCCCCTACATGTCACCCACCATACTCTAGCCAGTATCGTACCTGGGCACAGCCAACATGCTGTCAGCCCAGTTGAGGCTGCTGTGGAAACACCTCCAGCTTCCCTCAGGTACACCCAACACACACCTGAGCAGGCTGCCTATGTCACCTCTGACAGGGATGTGTATACTGTGCAGCCTTTCATGGCTGCATAAGTTGCAACGTTTTGAACAAGAGTGTGTGAGATGCTGATGATCTCCTGTGTGTAAGGAGCTGTTTATATGAACACACACATAACCCTCTGTGTTTGATAGTGGTATTCTCTTTGCCTTGTATGTTCTTCATTATAACACAAAGCAGCGTGGTCTGCTTTGTTTGTTACTGAGACAGTGTATTGTACCTTACACAAGGGGTCATCAGAGGTCTCCCATCTGGGATCCGAACTCACAACCTTCTGGTTTTAAGTCTAGTTCACTCCCCACAATGCAGTCTGCTGCCTGCATTGAGGCCAAGCGTCGGTTCTCACATGCACACTTTTGCAGTGTGATAACCTGCGTCTGCTTGGAAATTGTAAATTGTGTGTGTGTGCACTTTTAAGAATTGTGCCTTCTGGCAATGTAGCGTCCGTATGCCAGGGGAAAAAAGCACTGAATGACTGGTGTGCTTTTCAGTTTTTTCGGCTTTAGAGAAGAAAAAAAGAAACTCGGCGGTTCTCTTGAACAGGTCTCTCCCTTTCAGAATCAAATTTCATGGTAGGTTTTGTGTCAAAATGAACAGAAATGTTCATTAGCTTTTAAAAAGCAGTCTTCAGAGTTTGACGTCCCTGAAGAAATATAACGCCAGTCAGACTTCTAGCTTAATAAAAGTTTTACGGTGGAACCATAACACCCATGTCTTTTGTTTCAGTCTGAAAAGTAGGCAATAAACACGCTGGAATGTGTTGATTTGCGTAACTTATATGAGAGAGGCCCATGAACACTAGGAAACTTATTTCACAATACTGTCTGTGGGCCTTTCAGAAGTTGTTAGGGGAAGCCATTTTGCGTGCTCCACTCTTCTCCCTGTTTCTGTGAGTGTAACTGAAATCTGTTCTGTCTCTTTGAAGTCTCTGCAATCATCAGTGCTATTTCCATTTCCAACTGGACGTAAGGTCAGAAATGCTTTTGGGGAGACCGTTTGGAAGATTGAACAGAGGCGGAAAAACACCTCTCAACACCTTGAATTTGCATCTCTTGCGCTGATGCACTCTATTTACTTAAACAAAATGGTGCTTGTTGTACCCTTTTAGTTGTATATTCTCCTCATGTGAGCAAATAATGTCTATACTTTCAAATCCATCAGTGACAACAGTCGGAGCAAAGAGGGACAAGGCTACTGCAGCTACTGTATAACGCAGGTCCTTCAAGAAGTAATTACATCACACGTTGCCCTGTGGCTAATATTGTACTAGCTAGGGCCTGGCTCTGATTCGCCAGTCTTTTCTTTCATTCAGTAGTGTGTTCCATCTTCCAGTTCTCTAAACCATTATTGTTTATGCAGTTGATATTGACGTTTACATTATGGTAAGCACATGCTGTTAAGGGTTTACGTCCTCCTGGTACGCCATCAGAAAATGACGACTAGCAGCTTAGCTAATTTCTTCAGAGGAGCAAGACAATCGTCTTTTTAACCCGTGCGCATCACAGAAATGTAGGGGTCTGGGTTGTTGGTTTTTGTTTACTGTATTTTCAAATTAATGACATGAGCTAGGAGGTGGGTAACGCTCAAGGAACAGTGCAAATTGCAAAACTGATTAGAAAAATAAATGTAGAATATAAAGACAATCATGTTGACTAGAACACTCGGAAATAAAAACAATTTCATAACAAAGAACTGCATGAATATTACAAGATGAGAAAGGTTGTGCTAGCTAGCCAGCAAGTTATGACTCTTAACTCTAAACACTGAGAGAACATTTTAAATGGTGTGGGGGGGGGTCAATCTGCATTTTTGATGGACTGACACCCATTAAGTAAATATGTAAATGAACTGAAACCTGTTTTTTTTTAAATACAGATAATCATAATGAAGACCGGTAATGACAAAAAGATGTATCAGTTAACAGTAACACCAACGACGTCCCCCACAATATAGCAGCACACAGTCAAACTGGCAGCAGTGAACTGGCCATTCCTAAGAAAACACACAAAAAAATAGGTTCTTTGTTCTCGGTTTGTGTTTAAAATGCTACCTATCTGTCCGACCTTTAGCAGAGGCATGAATGTGCTATTATATCCTAATGGCTTTGGAGGGCCTTGAAATCCACTGTTAGCAGACGGGGGTCTGGAGCCAACTCTAGTTAAAGCTCCGGGTTCCAGTTTCCTGTGGAGCTTTGGAGTTCAGCCATTGGTGCAGGGGTCTTCCAGGGGCTTCTGGGGTTTTTTATTATTTTATTTTTTTCGAGGGAGGGTATGGGCCGGTGCTGACCCCATCTCGCCCCGTGGGGCAGGTTGGCTGTCCTGCCCGACGGAGGCCGAGCACAGAGTTACTGCACGCTCGGGCCAAAATCTCGGGATCATAGCTGCTGGTCCGAGCGGTATCTGCTCCATCTCGCACAGATTCCCATCTCTGTGTGGATGCCTTGGCCATGTTGCCCCCGCTTTCTCAGAAACGGAGGGCTCCAATTTGTCCTGGCTCCCGATACCTGTTGCGGGAACGAAGGTAAACAGCAGTAATTCAGTAGTTATTGCACTTCTGTTATTGTGCTTTCTGATGGCGGCGGCGGCGTCACCTGACTCCCTCAGTCGACCCCCCCCCCCCCCCTTGCAGAGAAATAAGGACCAGACTCTGAGAACCAGGATCGCGATACAGCCTCCTTCAGACTGCAGCTGGGAGGATGGTTGGGCCAAGTTCACAAGGATAACATTTCACTAAATAAATTAACCGCAGGATTTTTTTTTTTTTTTTTTACACAGCTATTGTATTAAAGAAGGGAAGATAAGTCTGGGAAGGGTTTGTAAACTCCTAATGTGGACTTTGACTGGAGGCGCCCACGCACATCGCTGTTGATACTGGCTCGCGTTCCGTAAACCAAAAAAAAAAAAAAAAAATTTAATCCTTCTGGCGATTATTTAAAAATAAATGGCCGCCTTTAAATGAGTCAATTTTTCAAGCGCGCCGCAGACGACGCAGCTTGGACCTCCGCGAGCCGATGGGGCGGCCCCGTTCCCTTTCCCCCTGCACGTTTTCTGAATTATGCTTTATGTCAGGGTAATGGTAATTAAGTGTTCTGCTCGGTGGGGAGCTGCAATTTGTTTTGTTCTGGCTTCCAGATGAATGTAAGGATTTACAGTAATATGGATTCAGGAGGTTTGCTTTTTATTATGATCTACAGAACCTAATGTACAGAGCTCATACTTGTTTTTTTAAGCGATGTTTCTGTCACTGGCGTGCCTCAGCCAAAATTTAGGTAGCAACGCACTGGTAATATATCACTGGCAGAAAGATATTGTTTTTTTTTTAGTATAATTGCTATTTTAATTGGTAGTAGAAGGGTTTTACTTTTGTATAGCAACTGTGCTTGAAGAACGGTCCCCACCCTGAAATATAAGCACATAAAACTGATTTTGAATGTAAATATTTTATCTGAATATTTGAGGAGTATGACGTGCAGCCGCCCCTGGTGGCTTTGCGACTGAGACATGATTCGTGTTGTAAAAATCCTGGCTCCGTACTGGAAAGATGGGATCCCCTTCCGGGCTGGGGAGGGGGGGGGGGGGGGGGGGAGCTGATTAGTCATGGTGTGAAGATTAGGGTTGGAATCTCTCTCTCTCTCTCGGTGCGAACGTTCTCCAGTTAAAGGGACAGGAGCGGTCTCTGGCTGGGGCCCGCGTCAGAGCAGGGGGAGGGACGGGCGGTGTCAGACTCCCCCCCTCCTCCCGGGCCCCATCTTCCTCTGGCACCTCCAGTGATGACGCAAATGACCCCTGGAGCCTGACCCCCACAGCGAACCTGTAAATCATTAGACGCCACCAATAATACGCCTTTTCAGCTTTTTTTTTTTTTTTTTTTTACACAGTCTCAACAGCTGCTCCGGGTTTGGGAGCGAGAGGCGGACAGACCCCATCACGTGCGACGGGGCTGAGATGCATGTCGGGGTCGGTTTTCCTCAGGATTTCGGTATCCCTTTTGCGGTCGGTTTACATCACCGCATAGGGGTTTGGATACAAAACGGCACAACCCCCCGAGGATTTAAAGATTTTGCTTTTATACGTTCAGTTTCATTGGATAAATAGAAAGCCCTGCCTGTCCACCCCAAAAGAGGTGGGGTTCTGGGGGAAAATGGCTGCCACGTTTTACTCTGGTCAAGGCTAGCTTTTCCTCCCCTCAGTGTGTAGGACTTTGGGATATGTGGAAGGAGATTGCAGTGACAGTGTAAATCCAAATCATTCTCATTACTCTCACGAGTCACGTCTCTTGCTGTGGTGTAGTGACATTATCTAACTGTTTTTAACGTTCTGTTTTATTTCAGCCCTGTCAAAAGTGTGAAGAAACTGTCTGGACCGCAGAACACAAACAAAGTCGCTTTTATTAAGAGCCGCTTTTTTTTGTTTCATGGCATGCTTTGGATTTGATTTGCTTTCAGTTACATTTGTGGGATTTTTTGGTCTTTTCCCTCATTTGGGCCACTGTTCTGTCGTTTTTGGCAAGGGGGGACAATTCTGAATGGCCAAAACCAAGCACCTGACGACGTGACATCAGACCTCGTATTCTCAAACTCCACCAAAACAATGTCATAAAGGTACCAGAACGCTGTTCTGAGGCTTAGGGAGCTGTGTTTTGGCTTGCGTTGGCCGCACTGGTTGTCGTTGCGCAGAAACTGAATTAGTCATTGGTTCCTGTGGAATTTTCCCCAAAGTTACTAACCCGCAGAGGAAATGACAGCGTCGTCAATTGTTTAAGTGATTGAAACCCGTTGCCCCTCAGCTGGCTGATGATAGGGCTCTCCGAATGAAGAATGAAAAGCTTGGCTATTTGCTCTTTATTGTTTTGTCTTTGGGGATTACAGTGATTAATATGTATTGCTTGTTTTGTCATGCTCCTAAGCCCAGCAACTAAACATTTGTCATTATACTTGCAGACAGTTCAAATGCAAGCAGATTTTGTTAGGCAAACTGCACACATTGTTTTTACAGGAGTACTGCGACGTTGGTAGTTTCTTGCTTTGAGCATCTGATAGCAAACACAGGCCCACACATGGAGGGAAAAAAACCCCTGCCCAGACTGAAGCAGATTTTTCGCTGTGATGCTGCGGATAGTTTTGCATCTATAAACAATCAACGACCAACCACTGCGGTGGCACGACCCACGTGTCAGACTGTAGTGATGAAACGAACGTCTTTCGAGAAGCCTCCCTATGGAAGCTTTGTGGGCTCAAAGCAGCTCCTGTGCGTCTGCTTGCAGCCTGCATGGGGCGGAAAGGCAAACTGCCGGAGCGCAAGGCGTGCTGTCTGCATCAGGAGAAAGAATGCAGGCCTTTGCGGTGACCTTTTCAGAGTTCCAAACAGGAAGTGGCACTGAGCTGACCGGGTGAGAGGGACTCATTTGTCGCTTGGAAAATGCGCGACGTAATTAAGCGCAATGCTAGCCGCCCGTTGTTAGAGATACTAATTGCTGGAAATGTAAATGGAATCATGGCGGGCGTGTCTGGATCGTTCTCTCTCTGTGCCAGCACTTCCACAAGTGCTGTTTGTTTCAGAGACATACATGCATACATACATATATACCATACAACCTTACAGTGCCATGACTCCATTAAGAGTCTTGTTAGTCTGCAGAGTAGAACTGCTCCAGAAGAAGCCCATTGTCTTTTTGTCTCATCCCACCCAGGCTTAGTTTATAGGAGTTATCCTCTGCTCCAGAGCATTGGCGTTTGTATGTGCTGCACTAATCTTGAGAGTACCTCCACCTGCAGGCGATAGAAGGTATTACATCATCTTCCTGTCACACAAACTGGCAACCCTCTGATTGTGGTCTGTGGTCTGATGTGCAAACTACAGTCACGACAAGCACAACTGGGGACTGCACACCCTTATCCCTTTGACTACACCTGGACCTCTAGTGGTGGAAATGCATTACTGCACCCTTTGGATGCTGGCGGACAGACAGACAGACAGACCTACGGACAGAGAGATGAACTTACATTCTGATGCACTGAGCCAAACACAATAACCTTGGTGTTAGGGTTATGAGAGTACAGTGTCAGATTAATTAGACGTATATCGCTAAAAACCCTGGGATGGTAAAGACTGGTTTTGGCAAACCCTGGATTTGATTCTCACTGTGTTAAAGCAATTAGGGGGTCTATTAGTGTCGAACCAGCAATGCAATATGTATCATAAAAGCAGCTAGAAGGGAGAAGGGAGCTATTACTGCATAACTTTTTAAACAAGGTTTTATCAGAGCTTTTCTCTGTTTTCCCTTCTTTCATTTTTCAGACCCACACACGTAAGCAGTTTAGGCAGAAGAGAGGGACTAAATTGATGCAAAGGGGCTGGAATTGAAGATGGCCGAAAGGAACAGAAAATGAGCATTAGGCTGGTTACGAGTGAATGATTGTGAAACAGGGGGGGAATGGTAATCTTGTGCGGGACCGTATGAGGCTTCTGCAATTTCCTGCTCTCTTCTACTCTTACATTATTAAAAGTGCATTAGAGCCGTAATGGAGACCATCAGAGCGCGCTGAGGAGGGTGAGCGGAGGGTTTATGAGCTCTAAGGCTGGTCGGAGTGAAACAGGCGAGGTGGGATGTGTGGAGGGCTGACAGGATTTGAGTCTTAGGGCTGCAGTGGAGTAGGGCACTGAATGTGTTCGGGGGCCAAGGCCCGTGCGATGGCCGTGTTACAATCTGTTCATGGTAAATTATGCCCAAATTATTCCATCACCTCATTGGTGAAAGACTGATTTGTCTGTTGTTGTGCAAAACAACAAAAAAACCTCCCTCTAGCATCAGCCTGCTGGACGCCTCGGTGTTCTGCCCTCATTGTGAGTACAAGGCTGCCTGGTCTCGGCCTTCTTGGTTGCTGCGTTCTTCGCTTTATTGAGGCTGCGGCGTAATCAGTAGCCGGTCCAAGTGGGCCGTACCGCTGGCTGTCCGTTAAGCCGTTTCTGCCACGGGTCAGAACGCCATCCAATCACGTTTACCCTCAGGCTTCGCGCCTGTACCGCTGGCCAGGGCAGCAGGGGGGGAAATGTCTGACATAACATAAATACGCTGGGGTGTTAACAGGGGCAACTTTGCTACCTGCTATTTGCGTTCCAGATAAGCCAGCCTTTAAAAGTCGCAAGTGTTTACTTGCTGCCCCGTTCGCTGGCTTGCTCGGCGTGGCTGCGGGCCATGTTGAAAAAGGACTGGGTTTATAGTACCATTTACACTGGTTATGAGAAAAAAAACACAAACAGCAGCGTGGCTCCACTGTAAACATAATTCAGTGTGTTTGGGATTAGAAACAGTTTCATTAGCTTAGCAGCACAGAGAGACCACAGCAGGGAACTCAGCTGTATGTATCACTGAGTAAAATAAATCAGAGATATCATTCCCACCCTTAATTAAGAGATGGCATCATGAACTAAAATCATAAAGGACTAGATTAGTCAAAGTTTCTAGTATTATTATTTTTACTATTTTTGGGGTCAAGCTTTGTGTTTAGATGACTTTGGAGTAGTTTTACTAGTTTACACTTATGTGGCCTGCAGTTCACAGCTGTAGAGGTGATGGTAAGGTATGGAATTGTCATAGGCTGCCTAAGGGACTAAGGTTACAAGGCATGTCCAATCAAGGACAGGAAGGCTTCAGAATGTAGCAGATCAGATCAGAATGTGTCATTGGATTGGAACAGAAGCCCTCCGAACGTTGGACTTTTTAACTGTTTTATTCGTGCTGTGCGTGAAATTGACTGAAAATCCTTTGAAGATGCACATGTTTACCAAAAAGCTGCATTGGATCTCTTTACTGCTCTGAGGAATTTCTTCACTTGCATTCTACATGAAAAATATAGTCATTGTAGTTTGGTGGAATCAAAGTTTGATGTATTATAGCTTGGTTGTATCAAAGTGGAGCTCGTAAGTTATGGGATATTGCAGTGGGCCCTTGACCATGCAAATTCATCTAGCAGGCAGCCTTGAGGTTTAGTAGCTGAGGCACTTTGACTCATAATCAGGTTACAGGTTCTGTTCCCATGTGGGGTATACTATAGTTGTACCCTTGAGCACGGTACTTAACCTGAGCTGGCTCTCTAAAAAGTCCAGCTGTATAAACGAATCATATGTGAAATATGTTCCGTATAAATATGTGTAGAGGTTTCCCTGGGTAAGTATGAAGAATGTAAAGAAATGTACTCCTCCACGGTTAGCTAGATTAGCATTCTTGTTATTTCTCCCAGCTGAGGGAGGTACAGAGGAATGACTGTGGACAGAGTGGGTGCAGTGTCTTATGAATGAGATAAGTCCTTTTTTTTAAGTCGCTGGCCTCATTTGCCCTCAGAATAGGATTAGGCTTGCCATGGAGCTTTTAAAGAGAAGAAATGGTTTCCGCTTTCATTAATCGCCAATGCTAACTCACAGTATGATCGCAACATTGTTTCTACATTGTCGCAACGTTGCTTCGGTGTTTCAGTAATGCTATGCATGCATTAGGCTCTGACTCCTGTACTGTTTCAGGGAGGTGCATCTACACATTGTGAAGCTGCGGTTATGCTACAAAAGGACAGGTACAAAGGTATTGTGTTGCCCTGTTTTGAATTGCGGTGATTTAATGGTTTTAACAGAGGGCTGAGCAGAGAGGATTATTTCGGGCTGTGCTGTTATTATTTCTCTCTGGAGGCGCGCTGCAGTTTTACGAAGAAGGTCCGGATTTTAAATTTTGCCGTGTCGGTCTGCAGTGTTTGGAAACCTTGGAAAACATCCATGAAAAATGTCGAGATTTCAAAGAAGCCCTTTCATGCATAATATTACCTTTTTGGAAGGAAAAAAAAAATTCTCAGAATCGTCAGACATCCGGGGGTAGCGGGTTCCTCTCCAAAACCTCCTGCCCTCTGGGGTAGCAAGTGCACCTGTGGCATCAGAGGGTGACCGCAGCAGGCCAACACGCAATGGCAGGTCTCTCGCAGGACCGGAACACTGATTTTGCTGGTGTTCAGTTAAGTCTATAGCTCCTTCTCCCTTCACCCTCCTCCCCACTAAAGCAAGAAGTGAGCTCACATGTAACATTCACACACTAATCCATAGCATTACTTCCATGTTGAGAGAAGGTTTTAAGCAGGAAAGAGAAAAGTGTAGTGGATGTAGGGAAAGAGATCTTAATGCTTCATAGCAACTGTGTTTTACATATTGTGGTTGACCCCTTGTCAGCATACTATGCTGTGGGCACAGAATGTCCATTATACAACAGTCCTTTCTGCTGACACAAGGAAAAGCCTTATTGTAATTATTATGTAAACAGTCATGGTTTCACAAAAAGGCACTTAATAAAGGCATCAGTAAATACCATACACAAGTATTTACAAGGATTCTTTGATAACTTCAGGCTAGAATTAAAGTTATATGTGCTCAAAATGAGGACCAAACAAGTAGAAGCATGATTTTTCCAGCTTCTAACATTAGAACTAATTAATGTATTTATACAAAAATGAGCAAAATGACTGTGAACATAGAAGAGATGTGAAATCTCAGCCTGTTTCATTGACAAACTCAAAAACATGTTTACCGCAAAAAGCTGGCAGGAGTGGTAGGAATACCATGGCAGTTCCAGAAGTTTCAGAAAGTCTTTTAGCCGCACAATTTTGTACAGTGTGTCAACCTGTCTAGAGGGATTTTTACTAAAAGAGAAGAGTGAGGGGCAGAAGAAACCAATCCAGCACGAACTGAAACCACACGTTCATTTAGTCTCTGAATTTGTAAGGGAAGGGGGGAAAAAAAAAGTTAATGATCATTGATGATTTCCCTTCAACTGCATTCCCTTTGTCCCAGGGTGAGATATGGTGAGTTCATTAGAGACCCAGAGGTCTTCCCTCGAGTTCCTGCTTTTGAGAAATAGAGGAAGTCGTTGAGGAAGTGAGGAAAGCACTGTGGCCACTGGGGCTCTTCTGACTGCCAGCAGCTGAAATGAAGGAAGCCGTTTTTATCGCCAGCTAATAATTTACAAACTGCAAAGCTGTCTGAGATGGAGATCGCCCATCCCCACGCCCCTACCCTACTGCAATGTCATGGCTTTGTCCAGTGTTTAGTATTGTGAAGAGGGCGATTTTGGCCATAAGCACTGTGCCTATTTCCCATAACTGCAAGCCTGTGCACTGTAGTGTTCTCTCTCGTAATCTGCCGCGGTTTCACGGTGGAGTCGACGGCGTGACTTTCCCCGAGCGTGCCGCTAATGCCTCTCGATGCAGGGGCCGCTAAGCACCATTACTCTGAGAGTACCCATGGTGCACCACTCCCTGGGCGGCCCGAGAGCCAGTATGTCATGGGGTCACCTCCCTTGTTCCCCCGCCTTCCTGATTATGGGTCCGATAACCGCTGTTTCCAGCAGAGCACAGTAGGCCTGTAATGGGGCCGAGCTGATTGCCCATAATGGCTAGCAGCATGGCCAGCATCAGAGGCAGCCATCGCCCATAGGTAAGAGCTATAGCCATGTCATGCAAATCTTCACTTCAGCTCACTGTGTCTTGAATTTTTTTTCTCATAGAAGGCCCAGTATAGAAACACACTGAAAGAAGGGTTTGTGTTGTATTATCTCGAGCATAGAGCTGTTTATACTCTGGGCACTCAACCTGCGTTCCAGTGAAATCCCAGCGATGCACAGGCTTTAGGTCGTAGCCTACTTAATCTGCTATTGCTGATTCTCAGAGCGGAGGAAAAAAGATTGATACCAAGAATTAGGACCGGGCCGAGGGACCCGATCACAGATGCACAGTGCTGAAACAGCAGTTGATCTTCTCTGATATTTACAGCAGCAGTTGAACAGAGGCGCGTAAACAGCCCTGGAGGAGTTCTGGATGAGTGAGAGATCGTGTAGTTCCTCCATCGGACATCAGGAGAATAAATCACGCACCTACCGTCCTACGACCTGTTCTTCCGCACAAGCCGGGTTACAACTTCCCCTTTTTCTCTACTCGGTAAATCACTCACCAGACATTGCAGGGTAAAGACTTAACCACCCCCCAGCCTGCGAGCTCTGTATACCACTCAGCAAACAGGATGTTGGTTGTAGCATATTGTTTCTATGGGAGAAATGTGGATGCTTGGTTTTTTTTTTTTTTGTGAACACGTTCAGGCCAAATCCTCAGGGGCTGTGCCAAAGCTGGAGAGGCCGCCCCACATGGAAGTAGGATACAGCTGATTTACTGCCGTTCGACCGCAAACTATTAAACATGGAGGATGTGCCACCGAAAATACATTTTTCTTTTGTTTACTTCCTCCGTGCTGTGGGAAAATGTTCTGTGTTTCAGACTTATCTCTGTGTGCTTTATTTTCCATGTAAATCGCCCCCCCTGTCTGCGCTGTGGGACGGACGAAGCCCGGCTAACGTGCCGGCGTTTTCGCAACGCTGTAGAAGCGTTGATGTCGCTGCCACATCGTGGCAACGTTGAGGGAACGTTACGCGCTAACCGAGGGGGATTTATGGAGCTCGGCCTGCGTTCACCCCTCTTGTTTTGTGTTACCGAGGCCAGACAGCGTGTGATGCGCAATAGTTAAAGCAATAGAGCAGCTCTGAAACTCAGTGTATTGTCCCAGGCAAGTGGAAAATGGCTTTACGATGCCTGCAGGAGATTTTACTGCCTGTTAATTAAAGTGCATAAAGTTTTCAGCCCCGTGGAGCCCATTAGGGCGCTATGTAAACCAAACCTGACTGTGAAATTGAATTATAAGCTTGCGCTGTTGAACAAAATGGAAATTGGAAAAAAAAAATGGAGAAACCCGGGAGCATTTATGATTTATTTTATTTCTTTTCTTCTCAGCGCTGCCTTTTATTTTTAGCCTCATAGTACAGTAACAGGAGAGGCGGCTCGTCTGCATGAGCACTGTGCTGCCTGTCATGAGGAATGCATTTTAATCTTTTGTCCCTCTGTTTCTCTGTCTCTCTCTCTCTCTCTGTCTCTGTCTTGTTTGTGTGCCTGTGTGTGTGTGTTTGTGTTTTGTTTGTATGTGTGTGTCTGTGTGTACGTATGTTTGTGTATGTTTTGTGTATGTGTGTGTCTGTATGTTTGTGTGTGTGTTTGTGTGTGTGTGTGTGTGTGTTTGTGTGTATGTGTGTCTGTGTATGTGTGTGTGTCTGTATCTGTGTGCATACGGGTGCGTGTTTGTGTGTATTTGTGTATATGTGTGTGCGTATGTGTATGTGTGCATGCGTGTGTGTGTGTGTGTTTGCCTCCACAGATGCTCTCCCAGTCAGAATGGGATCACAAGCGTGGCCCCCGAGGATCTCAGGTCAGTGAAAGAGACTCACAGAGAGTCTCACCACTGTGTATTAAATGATTATTTTAATAACAGGCATTAGAGGGGCACATCCATCCAAAGCCAAGAGTACTGATATTACCTGCAAAGAAGCATCTGACCACGTCCAGCACTGGTCAGATCAGGGTGGATCACTGTTATAGAGACCGACAGACACCGTGGTCTGTGTGTATACATGTATACTGTATCTAGGTTGCTCTGCACAGTATTTGCACGCTTTCCAGCGAGTCCAAAATCAAAGATTATCCCAGATAAATCAACCTGGTATCAAGGGATTAGTCTGCCTCTGTGGTATGAAGAGGACAGAGGGAGAATTTGTTATCTCTTTATTTATTTTTATTTATTTATTTATTTATTTGGCAGATGTTCTTACTCTTAGGGACTTAAGCTGGAAGCCGAGACAGGCCTGAATACAGAGGGCATGGGTTACAGTGAAGCAGGAAAATACTATTCAATCACTCATAGATTGAATAGATCAGTCACAATTGTCCTGTTTCTACCTGAGGTCCCTGGTGGGGAAGGTCATATATTGAGCTGCTGTATAATCTGCCAATTTGGGCCTGAAATCACATGTGGCCTGCACCCAGCCCTGGCTGCACAATGTCCTTGTGCACCTTCCATAATCGTGAGGATATCCTTCTGTTTGTGGCCCCGCCACAGCTAGACAGGCAGGCAGTTAGAGTGTCTACAGTTTGCACTTAGTTGTAACAGAATGCCTGGTGTTACGTGTATGGAAATAAACAGCCATATTCATAATGCTGTATGTGTACCTAGGGTACATTACAATCATACAGTAATAAACAGATAAATGGTAAAGCACATGGGAAATGCATGGGTGTTTAATGAATGATGTGGGTCCCACTGCCTCTTTTTTTATTTTTCTATAATTTTGAATGAAGTTTTTACACCTGTCCCATTTCCTTATTGTTCATAATGATGTCAGATGGTCATAACATTAATAGCATGATGTTGTCAATAAGATACGATATTACACAGGGCTACTGGAGGAGAGCAGTGAATGTACAGGGTGTCCAAACCATGTAGTGACTCTAATGAACTGGGAACCTCAGTGGAATGTTTCAGGTGGACGGGAAGAGGAGCTAATGACCTGGTCCCATTTACCTGAGAGCCAATCTCGATCTGCGAGCTACCTGATGCTGTTTGTGTAGTGCCATTTGTGCTGTACATTGTCAGAGTGTTTTTTTTTTTTCCCCTCGGTTTCCGTTAGCACAATTAACCAAATGGGAGGAGTGGGGGTGGTGGTGAAAGCTTTTTGTTGCATCCAATTTCGCCCAAATAACTATTTATTGTGTGGGACTCAGGCATTGCTCTTTGCCCCGCCGTCTCCTAGCAACGGTTATTTTCAATATAGCGGCTTCCTGTGCTGCCCACCTCGGCGCGCGGAGCTCCACCGTGTGTGTGTCCTCTCGCACATCCGGCCCCCAGTGGAGAGCGAGCGTGCGAGCAATGGTCCTGCCTCCACCGTCCCCGGCACCCGCACCCCGGACGAGGATCCTCTGAGGGCAGAGTCGCCCCGGAACCAAGCGTCAAATATTTTTTTTGTGGGTGGGTAGTCGAGACGCTGGATGATGAACAGAGTATGTTCACAGGGCGGCGGGGGACACCCTCGGGGGGACACCTTCCTTCCGATTCAGGTGTGGCTTTTGTCTTCTCTTTCTTTGCCTTTCTTCAAACCTGTTTCCTGTTGGTGCAGGTCTGGCTGTGGGTGCTGTTTGAAATGGCTGGTGTTAAAGTCAGTCCACTCTCAGACCCCCTAACTGACAGTGTTGGACCCTTAACTTTTACATTTGGGTTTGTGGTTTGCTGGCTAAGTCTAACAGAATGTGTATTTTTGTGATTTTTTTCTTATTATTGTGAAAGGCTTTTTGGCAAATAGTTGCTAATGGGGGGTTACAGGGAGCAAGTCACCATGTCCTGATTGATGGTTATTTTAGAGTGAAGTTTTGATGGAGACATATACTTTTTAATATTTATGCATTTTTGAAAAGTATCTGGGTGCAATCTCATAAAAGTCCAGACTTAAAAGAATTTGAAACTTGTCTTGGCTTTTTTTGCCTCATCATGTAGATGTTTCCTCTTGGTTTATTTCTGTGAAATGAATCCTATGTCTTAGAAAAGGCCAGGGTTGCTGAATGCCACAGCAGTTCATTTCATGTGTAAATCACGTAGTCTTGCTAAGCTTGTTGACCACGAAGATTTATTGATTTGTGCAGGACTGTAGTTGCCAACGAGCACACATTAGCAGGGTAGTTTTCCTAACCACTTTTTTTTTCTAAAGTTTGCGGTGAACGCTTTAAGTTACAAATCTAAAGGAAAGTTATGTATGGAAAGCACTATTTAAATATTTATATTCAGCCTGAAAACACATTGGTTTTGGAACATGCCTGTACCTGGGGGGAGATTATTTGAGAAAAGGGAATTTGAAGCCCGGGCTTTCTAAACTGTTACCAGGTATTACCGAGAGAAAGGAGGGACTCGTGAATGAAGTGGAATGAACCTGGTTCATGTGAAAGCACATCCATTAAAATATCCACCTCCATTTCCTCATTTTTGCTGAGAAGCTATGAGAAAAAAAATCTCACAGAGGTGGATCAGAATTGAAGGCAGTCATGCAAATAAATGAATTTTACAGTACAAGCCATAGAAAAGACCCCTGGATTAAAATGAAATCAGGTTGAATCACTGCAAGCGTACATGCTGCGACTTTGGGTCAGAGCCAGCTGCAGCAGGTAATTAATCCTGATGCGTGGTGTGAAGTTAGTCTGTCACGCGTTTATGGTCAGTCCACGGGCATAAAAATTCTTAGCTGGTTAAGGAGACAGACATCATAAAAGCTCCGGGACATTGTACCTTTTTGAGTCATCTGACAGCAGATAATAGGAGTAACTATGGAATCACAGGTGTACCCCTGATCACACCTACTCTAACCCATGATCCATTATTCATTTCAAAGTTTGTTATTCACTGTTAGATCCATCACCTACAATCCATCCATGCCTTTTACAATTCATCACTCTGCTTACAGTCCATCACCCACCCAGAAATCCATCATACGTCTTATAATGCATCGCTGACCTGACAGACTGTCCTCTACCTTACAGTTCATCACTGACCCGCCAATCCTTTATCCATGTTACAATCCATCACCCACCATATACCTAATCATGTGTTTTATAATCCAACACTCAATTTACAATCCCTCATCCACCCTACAGTCACCCATTTGACATTCCGTCATCCACTTTACAGTCCATCACCTATCATGCAATACACCCAAAATCCATCACCCATTTTACAGTATCCTACATTCCATCATCCACCTTACAATCCATCACCTATCATACTCTACCCCAAAATCCATCACCCAGCACCCTGCAATCCATCGCCTACCCTACGATTTATCACCCATTTTACAATCTGTCATCTACGTTACAGTCCATCACCTTCCAATCCGTCATCCACCTTACAACTCATCGCTTACCATACAATCCATCAACTTCCAAAAATGTATTTACATCCATCAACTGTCACTCCATAACCCATTTTACAATGCTCTATAAGCCTTCACCAATGCAACAATCTGTTAATGACTTCCACATCTCATACTGCAGTTCACCACCAATCAGTGACAAATCTCTGATATTTGGGCTCACAGTTTATTTGGTATTTTTCATCTGGTAGCACCTTGATACTTGGCAGAATAATTATTATTAGCAATAATATGTTATTTTCTGATTACTTTTTTATTGGTGCAGTAGGAAGTTGTCATATTCTCTAACATGATTATCAGTTAGTCTAAGTTAGCTATTGTGCATTTTGCACAGCTGAAGTGTCTCAAAGTTGTTGGACAGATTACATTTTCCAAGGGGAATGGGAAAATAAAATTAAATAAAAAAAAAAAAGAAACACTCGGACCAATTTCAGAAAAGATGGAAATTATTCCCTGACCCCAGAAAAAGGCGGGTGGAGAAACGCAGTGGAAAAGGACACAGACAGCTTGAATAGAAACACAAGGAGGCTTGTAAATGAGAGTATCCAGCAAGTTCACAGTCCAGAGACTGCTAGGCGGCCGGAGGGGTGGTTCTCGGGTGGGCTGTGGCAGGCTGTCTGGCCATTACCACACTGTATAAGGAACACCGCATTTGCGGAACAACAACAGAAAAAGCCACCCTTGTTTACGGACTGTGTTTGAATAGGTCCTGCTGTGTGCGTTGTACTCCTCGTAGGGGTTCTCTCTGACGTTCAGAGAGACGAGGCCTGCTCTGATTGAGACCGCCCTCTGTTTCCGCCAGTCAGCCCTTCGCAGACGTTAGCTTTACGCCTTGCTGCCTCTGTTTCTCCCACAGACGCAGCTTGCCATCTGCCTGGCTCCGTTTCAGCCGCCTGAGCCGGCCTCGTGCGCTACCGTTTCCTTTCATGTCCGGGCTGTTAGCGTCTCTCCGAGGGGCAAGCAGTGTGAGGAGGGGGGTCACGTGAGGAGGACAGTGAGGGAAAGACGCAGGAAGATGTAGCTGACGCAAGAAAGAGGGAGAGTGCGATCTTTGTTTGGGTGGAGTCTTTGTTTTCGGGTTCTCTGTTGCAGCCTCAGAGGAGGTTCAGGAATTCCGGCAGGTTTTGTGGGTTTCCCCTTCGATCAGTGTGCACGTCATCGGGGCTGTGAAGTGTGTTACAGGACGGCACCGCGAACGAGCAGCGGGCATAATTCTCAGGTTGGCGCGTCGGTTTAATAACCGTTAAGCCCTTCAGTCGGCACGGGCCCACTCGGGGCCTGCTCCCACATGGCCGCCTTTGCGGAGCCTGATTCGGGGTTTCCTGGCCGGGCTTTGTCACAGTTCGGCCGCACGCTGTCCCGTTTTGTTTGTGGACAGCGTGACCCTGTGGAAACAATCCTATGCGCACCGCTGCTCTTTTGTCACCTTTGGACCACTTCCCGGCCCCGTTTGGTTCTGCCAGGCTGCTATTCCCTCTACTGCATAGGACATGAACACATGCACATGAACACATGCACACAAATGCATGCATATGTACATGCATACACTCATGTACTCATATGCGCTCTCATAGGCATATGCACTGCACCCCGTACATATGCCATACATACATGTACTCATACATGCTCACACACACACACACACACATGCACACACAAAACAGAAATCACGTACACAGACGTGCTCACAATGCACACACACTCGCACAGAAAGCTTACAAATGCACGTACACGCAAGCAAGCACACCCACGCACATTCACACACTGCAGGAAATAGGCCTCGGAGAGTCCATTACTGCCAGGTAATATGGGAATGCTGTGATCACAGGATGTAATAAACGGCTAAGTGAGGAATGGCCTAATGCATTTTGTTCAAGGTGATTTGATTCAGAGTGCAATGCGGAAATCTGCAAGATGGCCTCATCCGCGTTTCGAGGAAATCATTGGGTAATTCTTTGCTTCTGTTTCTCTCGATCTTTTTTTGTGTGTCTCAGTCCTCATAGGTTTTTTTTTGATAATTGTACGCACATTAATATAGTTATCTTAAATTGAATGTGGAAAAAATGGATGGAATATTTTATTAATTTATGTCAAAATATGTGCCAGATCATAAAACTATATGCACATGCATAAAAATGGCGCTTTCTGAGGCCAAATTAATTGTATTTTACGGTACAATTACAGAAAATTATGTTCTTCATATTCCATATTTATTTTCCTCTTTTAAAGTTTTGTGAGGGTCTGGAACTTCAGAGTCCAGGGAAATTCATACGTGGACTGTTGCCAGTTATTGTGCTTATTTCTGACTCTGAGAACGTCGAGCTGGCGTAAAATAATTAAAGAAGCTCAGTCTTGAGCCCAAACTCTCGATCAATAAAACCCGATCGTCAAAGCAGATGTGTGAAATGGGAATCGTGATGATTAGATTCAGTCTGCTCTTGCTTTAAAAGTGTTTGTTTCTTTTTGTTTGTTTACTGGAGGCTAGTGGCAGATGCAGAAAGAGCCGTAGCGAAAAACGGCAAACTCCCACGCGGAAAGCAGAGAGGGTTCAGGCCACTAGACCTTTTTTTCACAGAGCACTCTATATAGAAGAGATATTTATGCTTCCTGCTGTCCACAACTGCCCTCTTCACCGTCGCTTGTTCAAACATGGAAAGGAAAATATAACAAACAAGAAAACAGGATGTGCCTCGTTTTGCCGCTGCCGTTGTCTGCCGCCATAGCGGATCGCCAGCAGCTAATATGAGGTAACTCCACACGCTGGGTCAGCATCATCAAGCCACTGCGGGCTCATAGTCCAGCCTGTTATTCTGAAAAATTGATACAAGCACCAAGCTTGGTAGAGCTTATATAGAGCTCATCTTATATGGGGTGTCCAAAACTGTGAACGTTTTTAATATTTGAATATGTTGCTGTCATTTTAATATATTGCAAGTGCATTAAAGAGTATATATTAAATATTATTAATAGTATACATTAATACATTACTGCAAAGCAGAACTATAGTGCAAAATAACAAAATGGCAATGATTTGCATATTTTAAAGGATACATTCTTAATATATAATGTGTATATAAAGTGTATGAAGAGGAACCCCCATCAAAATGGTTTACACATCATCTGAGGAATGTTTGTGCCAAATTTCATGCTTTATATATTTACAATGTAGGAATTTAGTGGGCATTTTTTTTAATATCTTGCTTTTTGTTGGAATTTCAGGTGGGTGGCCCGTCTAGGTTACTTATACATCCACCGTGTAACAGTTTTTTTGCTAACAGACTAGACTATTAATGTAACAGAGACATAAGCGTTGCGCACCAGCTAAAAATGACACAATGAAGTGGCCACTCAGCAAGAAATGTGCAGCATTTTTTTTTTTGACAAAAACGTTTATTTATATTAATGGTGGAGAGCAGGAAATACCACATTTGCAGTTCTAAAGCTTCTCTGGCTTTGTGCGTAATCGCTGCGAGGCTGGAAAGTTTCTCCTTGGCACTGTGAAATACAGTAATGGTTTTAATGACGCTGTTTAAAGTGTGCGCACACACACACGCACACACACAGAGCGCTATTGGTTGTGTGTCGCTGCTGACGCACCCGTCCAGAGCACGCTTCGTTTCACACAGCACCTCAGCTGCCCTCGGGGTGCGGGCACCCTACTGCATTTCTGAGCACTTTCAGCCCTACCACGGCCGCCTCATCCGCTGCTCGGAGAGGAGGATTTATGCGTGCGTTATGTCTAGTAAGCGTATAAGAGTACTTTTAGTTCTAACATCTTCTGTTGTTTTATTTTAACACTTGGGCTTGAATAGTGTTGTGCTCACACTCACTGGTCTGGGAGTGTTGTGGGCCTGGTGTGACACTGTTCCTCGTTTAATTTGAATGGTTACACTTATGTCCTATTGTGATGGAAGTCACTCTGGATAAGGGCTTCTGCTAAATGCATGTAAAGCAATGTAACACTAAAACACTAACACTAGTTATTTTTCATCAGCCTGATTTACGCAATTATTGAAAGTATAAAATTATATTGTTAGACGACTAAAAATTGTAATTCCTTGTGTTCAATAGTTATATTTAAGGATGAAGATCCATCCGGCAGGGTTAGATGAAATGCCCCCCTCTGTGGTCACAGACAGAGAAAATTTGTGTTTTTTAAAGCCAAGTGGAGGATTCATCATTCACTTCCCGTAACTGATGGACCAATGACTACAGAGCAGCATCAGCCAACAGGAAGAGGCTACGGGGCATGCACAGATGGGGGGACCGAGGGTTTTCTGAGTTCAGATATGAGATACTCACTGAGCCGTTAAAGTTTAAAAAACGGGCCCGATGGCCATAGCTGCATGGCTGTGGGTTATAGCTGCTGAATGACTGAAAATGTTAAAGTGGCAATAAACTCCAAAATTTTTTTTTTCCCTGTTAAATTAACCTTATTATTCAGGATGTATCCTGAAGGAGTGCTCAAACCTGTCTAAATGGGGAAAAAATTCTACCTTTCATTCCAGAATTTTTGGTTCCTCTGACCTTTAAACATTGCCTGTTGCCCCCAGTGATTTAGAAGTCGACGGCAACAATCTGCTTTTTGGTGTGGATTTATGCTGTTATAAGGGTGAGGAACATTGCATAGATTTATAGATTTGTGACAGAATACCTTAGGCAGAATAGGTTATGTACAGATCGCTGACCGCAGCATCACAGATTTTCATCATTTGCCAGAAGATATGACCTTTCACTCAAAGATGCAGAACCACTGAAAGGGGATTATGAGGTGGGTATTGAGTTATGCACGTTCACACAAACATGCCTAGTGCAAGCTGGTCCTGTACTCTTCTGTGCAGGTGACCTTTGAACTGAGTGATCTGTTGGCATCTAGGTCGACACTGCAGTCCTCCAACTGCTGTCTGAGATTAACCTTATTTATTGTCTGTATTTCAGGGTTGATCCTTGTCAGTAAAATTTAATGTTGACCGAGACGTGCTCTCTCAGATTTTGAATGGGAGCTGAGTTATTGTGAGACATAAATAAAGAAATTGGCTGCCTTTACTCTTTTACTTTTGGCTCTTGCTGTAAAACCCTTTGTCCTCTGGTAACCTGCTGTAGATCGGAGTAAAATGAGGGGAAACAGCAGTGCAATAGTGCTCGGCCTTATGACAGCTGACTTGGTTGCACGGTGTCAGCGAGCTAAACGCTCCTTCTGGGAAATGAATGGGCGGCCTTCTCTGTGGGTCTCGCAGATGCTCCTGGCTGCGCCGACAGAGCTGAGCGCCGTGTGGGTCGGTCTGTCTGAGGCGAGAGACGTTCCTTTTCACAGTCGGCGGGCTGGGAACCAGTGGAAGGCGTGACTGATCCAGCAGCGCTGTGGGTTTGGGGCGGCCAGCGGAGCGTGTGGGGTCGGGTCCTGACGAAAGCCAGCCTGCACGTGCTTCTCGTGTCTTTACTCAGAGCGTATTGTCATGTTTGTGTGTAGTATCACTTGAATTCATCGACTGGTTTCTGGGAAATAACTATGCCCGTTACTCATCCGGTATTAAACATTTTAAGTTTGTTAAGACTGAGATAGGAAGAAAAGAATGTAAACTGGTCCAGAATTCTTGTGGGTGGCAGTTGGTGTTCCTCCGTCTCTGTCCTTGAGCCATATGGACTTAGTGAGCAGTCCCTAGACCCAGTGGAAGACTGACTGCTCCAAGCTCAGGGCTGACAGAATGACAGCCAGTGACTGATAAACTGGCAGGCAGATGAGCAGGGATTCCACAGGTCCTCCCTGTGTCTTTGGGCCCTTGTCATTGGACCCTCTCTGTGTCAGGATGCTGTCTCGCAAGCATGCGGTTTTCTGGATAAGAGGCTCACCTTATGGGGCCTGCGGCACACAGCTATGGCCGTCACCCCCAGCCCCCCCCCCCCCCCATCCCTGCCCACAGCCCTCCCTCCCTGCCCACAGTACCCACGTCCCTGCCCACAGCCCCCTTAGACAGAGGCTTCTCCCGCCCCGCAACCTGTCCACACCTATCTTAGAATCTCCTCTTTCCTCTCCGCAACCATTGCACTCCCATGGGAATGGATTGCCTGCTTGTTAGCGTTGGACTGCACTGACCTTTCATAATAAATGCCCTGCTAGGGTGTGATTTCTTTTGTTTGTTTTTTCTTTTTTCTCTTCTCCTCATAATAAAATCTGGAATAAAGTGCAATGGCATCGCAGACATAGGGCTAGCTCCAAGTGCCTGGTCTACACAGAGCCAAAGCACTCAAAAATGAACTGGATAGAAGAGTCTCTGTGGGGTTTTATGTTTTGTTATCATGTCATGATTCATACTGTCATTGGGGATCTGTTTTAACCTGTTTTAACCTGATTTTAACCCAAGAAAAGTTTCCCAGAAACTCCTTTTACAATAACAGCCTGACAGATACCATAAATGTCATTAAAGTAATAGAAACACAACAGCCAGAGAGCTTTTAGGCAGTCAGTGGTTGGTAAATACGTTTATTATGTAGCTGCTAGCTTATCGATAATTTCTGCTGCAAAAAGCCTGATGGCACAGTGCAAATGGCATGATGACATTGTTTGTCTAGTCATAAAAAGTTTATAAAGCCCACTTTTTTTGAAAAGAATTGAATTTGGCAGCTAAACGAGAGGTTCTTATGCAATTTAAATCAATTATATGAAAAAATAAAATGATTGCAAATTTGAATTAATGACTCAATATGTTTTGAATGAAATCAGCCAGCCCTGCTTGGAAGGGCTGTTTTCCCCATGTACTGTATTGATTAATCAGCTGGGATGTCTCTCTGCCATAGTCCACTGTGTCCGCAGTATATCTGCTTCAAGCATAAAAACAAGCTTGAGTCCCAGGGAGGAACAAGATTGGAAAGAGAGTTCCACCTTTAATCAGGGAGTGATTTTTGTTTTATATTCCCCTGGAGCGTGATGTGCATTTTGTGTGAATGTGAGTGTGTATGTCTGTCTGTTTAAGTGTATGTAGCGTGTCTGCATGTATGTATGTGTGTGTGTCTGTGTGTGTCCACACTTGTGTGTATGTTTTTGTGGGTGTGTGTGTGTGTAGAAATGAACTTCACATTCAAACTGAACCACCAATGCACTTTGTCATAGGCATAGTTTGTTAAATGCGTTTTGGTTAGATGTATTACAACGTCAGCAATAAAAAGCACATGAGTATGCATGTTTAAATAGCCTTTAAACATTGTCATTTTGTTGGTGAATGCCTGTCATCTTATCTTGTCTAATTTTAGACTTTAGACATTTTTCCACTGCAAACTGTGCTAGAATTAAGTATCTCCTACCCTTAGAGTTGTATTTGTTACTGTCTTAACTCTCAAGGGCATCAGTGTGGAGTAATGTTTATCTCCTGGACCTGTTGTCAACTGGTCAATGGTTTGAATCCCAACTGGGGTACAGCTACTCTACCCATGATTGAGATAATTAAACAAATTTAAGTACCTTGATTAAGAAACCTTATTAATGGTACAACTTACTAAATCAAAGGTACATATCTTGCAGAGGTAATGAATAATATTTCAGGTGGTGTCCTGTAATATCTGTGGGACAGTTGCTTTGTGATGTGCATCAAGAAACAACATCATTTGCACTGTAAATTAATTCAGCCATTGATTTCTCGGGTTTCTGAGGTCTGGGCTGAGTGAATCCCCAGAAACACATTTTGGAGATCAGAAAAACGAAAGCCAGGAGACATAGCCAAAAATTCTGTCGAATGGAGCACCGGTCACCATGGCAACGTGGACCAGTACTGTACGAAAGTGACAGTGACCACTCTCAGGGCTTGAGTATTCATGACCAATTGTTTATGCACAGGGGCTTTGCATGTCTTTGGGAGTTTGCAGGCTGCCAATTCCCCCAACCCAGTTGCCGGAACATTGCCTCTGTGGTTTTTGACTCGAGCCAGGCTCATTAATAAGAAGAATTATTAATCATATTTTCTCAACCACAGTTTTGTTTAACTCAGCATATAGGGGAATGCTAAACCCTAAAAAATCCTATCTGCGAAATCCCTTTCGGGTCCCTGTGAGTGACTGCGGTCTTGTGTTTGCCCGTCCTTCTGATGAGGAACACGTGTTTGTTGTTTGTTTTTTCATGATTGAGAGAGTGTGCTGAATTTATATTTATTCTGAGTGTGTGTGGTGTGTGCCATCCGCTGTTCATCTCCATTTAGTCATATTACTTAGTCATATTTTTGACTATTTTGACCATATTTTTTTCTGCAAAAATAAGAAGTACACACACATATTAAGGAATAGACACACACACACACACGCGCACACACACACACACACACACACACACACATTCAATATCACAGCAGTATTTGCTTGGCCAAATTCAGATGGCATGTGGGTTACACAATCCACTGTACATATACCACAAAGTTATGAGTATCCTGTCTGGACAAAAAGAGTATTCATGGCTGTTTATTGTATTTCTGTTGCGTATCAATGGCCGTGTAACATAAAACATGCGCTCAAAATGTGCCATTTAGTTGACGGCCACTATGTAGCTTTAGGAACAGTACAGTCTCTCGGTCACTCACTCGGCTGATGAGTGAGCAGCTCCCCCAAGGTAAGGGCAATACTTTTGTTTTACCACTAGGTGGGGATCCACCACAGCAGTTGCAGCTTCAAAGCAGTGCCTTGTTGGTACCTGTTTTCTGTGTGACCCTTTAATGCTAAAGCCTCATTGCTTGGGTATGAAAGCAAAGATTGAGTCAGGAGCTGCCTTACAGCAAAGCTTCGTCTTGACGAGGAGAAGGTACTGTAATGCGAGTATAAACCCAAACAGGATCCCAACATAGGAAAATACAGGAGAAACGGACCCTCGAGCCAGCCCAGGGATGTGGGCTTGACAAAAAAAGTTGAGGAGAGGAAGGAAAAGTGGATTTTGAACGTTTGAAAATAAACGGCGGAGCAGAACAATTTCCTTTAACCCCCGGCATTCGGGATGGAGTGCGGGCAGGACTGGTGTTCCCTCAGCTGTTATGACTGGGATCTGACCAGCTCTGCTCTAAGAGCTACGGCCTGTTTGCTCAGGGAAGATCACTGGAAAGTCAAACAAGCACAGATGGATCCCTGTAATGATGTGGGTAATGCCCGATCATGAGTGTGTGTTTGTGTGTTTGTGTGTGTGTATGTGTGTGCGCGTCTGGGCGTCTTCGAGATTGTGTCTGTATGTGTATCCCGGTCTGTGTGGGCTTGTATGCTTGCATGTTTGCATGCGAGTTTGTGCCTTTGTCTGTGAGCGTGTGTGGAGAGTGTGTCTGTGTGCCTATGTGTATGTGCGTGTGCATCTGTGAGATTGTGTGTATGTGTATATTTGTCTATGTGGGCTGAATGTATGACAGTGTGTCTATTTGCGTATGTGTGTGTGTGTGTATGTTTAGTTCTTCACACCTCAGTTGTGCTGTGTGTTCAGACCCTGTGAGATGTGTGAGAGGTGCAGATGTAGACGCTGCCGGACCGACCCGCCCAGCAGCGACCTGCCAGCTTCCCCCAGCTGCAGCTGTACTTCAGGAGACAGTGAGGGAGAGAGAGCAGGACAGACAAGCTCGCATAATATGGCTCTCAGACCCTGTTACAGTTTCCCCTGTTTGGATCTCAAAGTCCTGCTCTAATGAAGATTTATTCATATTAATCACTCAGTATATGCTGAAATGTACACTGACGACTGCACATGTTCAATTTTGGTATCAAGTTAGCAGCTCAGTATTTCTTTTTGTCACTTTTTTCCACTGCTCTGTTGGAAACATGTACTTCACAAGTGAACGGGTACTCTCCTTTCACTAGGTGGCAGTTGGAATTGATTAGGGTGATGTATACATTGCAATGACTGGAACCATTGTACACAAGGGAGAAGGGATCTGTGTGAAAGTGGTGTGGGGAATAAAACAACCTTGATAATTTTTGACGGGCAAAGTCACCTCACCTTCCACAAAGCAGAACTGAATTATACACTTTCACACACATGCGGCAAAGAACGGAAGGTCAAGCCTCTCACTGGCTGCCAGTATAAACAGAGTAATTGTGGAGTAGTGGCTGGTTGTGTCATTGTGTGTGTGTGTGTGTGTGTGTGTGTGTATGTGTGTGTATGTATTGCTTGCCCATACCTGAATCTGATAAGATTCTATTGAAACATAAAGGTCTTAAAACTTATACCGGATTAATGTTTATCCAGTGAGTAGTGACTTGTGTTTAGTTGTGGAAGGTGCTGTTAAGGTACTGCTGTGGAATCGGATGCTCTCTGAACTTTTCCATTTCCCCCTGCAGGAGAGCAAAGCTCTGTGTGTGTGTCAGTGTGACAGGGTGTGCTGGATATGTTGGGGCTGCTCTTCTCAGAGGATCAGTAGCGACCTTGACCCCTGACCCTCTTCTGCCCTTGATCGGCGATGTTCTGTGACCTCACAGGCAGGGCTCTGTGACCTGATGATCAGACTCACTGTGACCTCACAGGCAGACCCTCTGTTACCTCACAAGCAGACAGTCTGCGATCTCACAGGCAAACACTCACAGGAAGAGCATAGATTGTGTGTGGTGCGAGAGAGAGAGAGAGAGAGAGAGAGAGAGAGGAAGAGGGAGAGAGAGTAAGATAAAGACAAAACAGCAACGTGACTCAACTGTGCCATTTTTAGCTGAACGTGAGCAGTCGTGGGGCACACTTTAGCAGCCTGAATTGGAGTGGCCAGGCCATAAAAAGAATTGGAGAGCGGCTTTGTGCGTCACGGTGCTTTCGGGTGAAGAAGGCCCGAGTGGCGCCTGTGCACGCCAAGGCTCTGGCTCCATATAAGGATCTCCCTGTATGTTGCATGTGCTGTCTGCCAGCCCTGCTCTGGTGTTGCCTTTCGCCGTGAGCTCTGAAAATAATGACCAGATCAAAGTCCATGCAAATGCGTGAGCAGCTCAAAAACAGGAAGGATGCTCTTAACGACAAAAGCAGTCTCGCTCAGTCAGACTGCAGAATTAGGCTCAGGATTGTCGGCCGCTCCCTTGGCTTCTTTGTATTGTCATTCACTTCGCCGCTCTTGAGTTATTTTCGTGAAGAGTGTGTGAAGCAAGTGGGGTTGGATGTGATGACTGGCTGTGCTGTTCTGGTACACGCTTTCACCAATGGGTCCAGTGTGTCGCACATCAAAAGCTCTTTCAAGTTGCATCGATAATTGGTTGTGACTGGGTGTGTGTGAATGTGAGGCTGAGTTCAATGAGCTAATACTTTATTAGTATTATATTGATGTCAGAATTTTGGAAATCAGTAGCTGGGTGTCTGCCTTGGAACCAGAAGCCAATGTGGCCTTGACTCTGCAGCTTGGCCTGATATTTGGACCCTTCCTCTTGTTTGCATCTCGGTGCCAAAACAGCACAGTGTAGAATGCAGCAAAGCTGTGGTCAGTACGCTCTGTGTTCCAAGGGGTAGCTTTGTCCCAAATCCCTCAGAACATTTTAGGAAGGGGGTAGGGGTCAGTGTGGAAAGGCTGAAATAGCATCTGTGACCAGCTCTCAAATCCCCCCACTGTCACGCCAAGCTATGCCATCTCCAACAGCACAAGGACAACACATTATAACACTAAAGGAGGCACAGTGTGGCATAGTGGTAAAGAGCAGCACTCATAACCAAAAGGGAGCTGGTTTGATTCCCCACTGGGGCACTGCTGCTGTACCTTTGGGAAAGGTACTTAACCCACAGCTGCCTCAGTTAATATCCAGCTGTATAAATGGATAACATGTAAAACTGTAACATATGTAAGTCATTCTCAATAAGAGCGTCTGCTAAATGACACTAATGTAATGTAATGTACAACCCTGATAACCCTTGGTTCTTCATAAACAGAACTAATGCATGAATTGAGAGGATATCATTTTGTTAGTCATTCATTAGCAGTGCACATTCATTCGCATAATCTCCTCCTAAAATAAGCATCAACAAAAATACTGGAGAAGGCTCCCTGTGAGGAGCCACCATTGTTCTGCCTGTGGATCTTCTCATATATGCTTATATTGATGACAAGGTAATGGTGGTGCAATTACTGAAATTATATGCATATTTTTTTTTAATTGAACACTATATTGCCAGACATGTCAAAACTGATCATGCTAACGGTAAATGGCAAAAGGAGGCTTTATTAGCCAAAGTGAGGCCAGAATATACAGGGAACACACACATATATATATATATGTGTGTGTGTTCCATCAAATGCAGCTGGCTGAATGAGCAGATAGTTTAAAATGTACAATCACCAAAATTTGAGAATATTAGATCTGATCCAATGTTAAGTTACTGAAGTTTTATTTGAAGCTTTTAATCTATGAGATTAGATCATTTCTGTGACTAGTGGCTGTGGTCTCTACTTCTCTGCGTTATTAAGCTGTGCTCACATCAAGCCTGTGGAAAAAAAAATTGCAGCACAAAAAAAAGCATTGTTTTTCAGGGAAAGGATGGCATCAGAAAACCAAAGCCAGACAGCAGGACAGAACTTAATCTTTTGCCATCAGCTGTTGTGGCGTCAATTACGTAATAGTGCAGCAGAAGTTTAGGTCAGAATACGCAAATGTTTGGTGGCCATGTCACAAGATAAATCCCACCCACACAGACTTGCGTTGCAGATCCATCCTGTACCTGGAGCTTCCTGTTTTCTACCCTGCCCACCAACAGCTGGCTATAAGTTGAAACGGCCTTGTGAGTGCGGCCACCTTCAAGCGCACCCAGACATGTGTGAGTGGAAATAAGCCTACAGACAGCGCCAGGAATCGGTTAGGATCAAACCCCATTATCAGGGTGATATTGGCCACGGCTCCAGGCGGTGGAGTGACCCCAATGTGTGGGTGTGTTGGCGGGGGGGGGGGGTTCTGTGATGAGAGCTGGCAGATGCCCTGGCAGATGGAATAAGCCACAGCTCTCTCTTCCAGAAAAAATAACAATATTGATGGTGGGTCATGGACCTGGCACTGTTACAAGAGCAGCAGCGATGAGCAATGATGATGTCACTGGGCCCGCAGTGCTGTGTTAAAATGGTGACTGCTGATGATGTCATGTCCATGTAGCTTTATAGTAGGAATGCTGAGCGGTCATGAGCTCGCTGGCAATGTAGCTATGCAACGTAGTTAAGATACATTCCATTTTGTAACACTGCAAAGATTTTGATCTCGAACAGATATTAAAATGCTTCTGTGAAATTCTGAGAATACAACACCCTGACGGACCAGTTTTAGTCCAGTTATATGGGCATAAAAAATAGCTCTATTGTCCTTCTGTTTCTGCCTTCTCGATGACAGTGGTTAAGCTCTGTTCTTTATGAAAAAATGTATAAGAGATCCTGTTATAGATTACCCCCAGGAGACTATAATGTGGAGTGTTTCTGTGTGTGATTGCCCATGTCATGTGATACACAGCATAGATTTGCTTGCTTAAATGCTGGATGGGTTGAGCAGTAACAGCAGTAGGGCTGGTGGACCGCAGGTAGTTCAAGACAAGCAGAGCGCTCACAGGGTTCTGTGGGCGTCACCTGATTGGTCTCTGAGCCAGAGTGACGAAACGGCCTGTGTCACTCTGCGCGTCCGTTCACTGTGGGAGCTGTTTCAGGGAACTTGCTCATAGGGCTGGAACTGCACTCCACTCACAGATGAAAGGGGAAGGGAAGACCTCTTTTACACACTCGTTCTGGATGTTGCATCCTGCTTTTTTTTTAAAAAATGAGGTTATTCCTGCATCATGACTGACTGTTTAACTGATAAAAGTCCTAATGGGTGAGCGGGAGTGATGAGTAAAGGCACAGGCAGATGCTCCTGCATCTCACTGCAGATGCTGACTGTCAGTCCGATGTTCTGCGCTCCACGACGCTTCGACTGTAGAAACGCGTACGCTGCCAAATCTGGTCCGAACCAGCCTTTAACATGCACGTGCCTTCTCTCTCTCTCCCTCTCTATCTTATTTCTCTCCTCTCTCTTCCTCTCTCTCTCTCCCTCTCCTTTTCTGGATGCCTCTCCCCTCCTATCTCTCTCTCTCTCTCTCTCTCTCCCCCACACGCACTATCGCTTCTATTTCGCTCTCGTTCTCTTTCAGTCTCTGTAAATCTCTCTCACACTCCTTGCGTCAGTGTTGCTGAATTGGAGGTGAATTGCAGAGGAGATTAACCTCTCTCTCTCTTGCCCTCCTTTTCTCTCTCTCTCTCTCTCTCTCTCTCTCTCTCTCACTCCCTCTCCCTGTGCCTGTCTCCCGCTGAGCGGTTTAGATTTCCGCACGCACGCGCGTGCAGCGGCCCGCAGGGGGCAGCGTCACTCCTTGCGTCAGTTCAGCGTCACCGTTGCCAGCCTTGTGAAGGTGAAGGTGAGCTAAGTCTGATCCTCTGTTTCTCTGTTTCTCTCTCTCTCTCTTTCTCTCTCTTCCTCGCAGTCCTTGGGCACCACCGTGACAGTGGACATTGCGGTGATGGGAGAGGCCCACGGGCTCATCACCGACCTGCTGGCCGACCCCTCTCTGCCCCCCAACACCTGCAGCTCCTTGCGGGCTGTCAGCAACCTGCTCAGCACCCAGCTCACCTTCCAGCCCCTGCACCGGCCCCGCGTCAACCCCCTGGGGTCCTTCAGCGACGCCTACACTTGCTCCGACTCCGAGGAGGGCCCTGAGAAGGGCGAGAAGCTGGCCATCCCAAAGGTAAGGCCCAGTGCATCATGGGAATGCACGCCTTCAGTATTCTTGTAACCTCTTTGTTGCCGTGGGTTCAAGGTTTCATTTTAAAGACATAAAGTAAATGTTATAATTTGATAGGATAGTAGGAATTTACTGAGGTGTTTTCAGAGTATGTTAAGTGTAAGGGTGTTGTAACAGGTAACATTCCCAGAATGTTGCCAAATTCTGCAGTGTGTTGTGTTTAGGGCACAGTGTCCACTGATGCATAAATGCATAAATGGAGACAGATTCAGGTGGATGTTACTCTTACTGTTCCCAGATCAGTCCCCTAAATCGGTTCCCCTGAGATGGATAACATGCCTAGTAATGTTCAGCACGGTCCACTCATCACATCGTCTTGGAAGCTGTTGTTTTCACTTTCACTGGCCTCCCAAATGTGACTGGGAAATTTGCTGGCCATGACACAGCGTTTCTGTGGGTGTGTCTCCCTGTGGGTGACACACACGGCCACAGTCTGCCTCCTGTTTCCGGACTTGTTTTGGGGCTTTTTCCCCCCTCTGAGCCCCTTTCTCCAGCCCTGTGATGCCGAGGTCGGTATCAGGTTTTAGATCAGTCCTACCTTTCAAGCAGTGCTGAGTGAGGATGCTGGCCCGTTACAGCTGTTTCTGGGTTTACCCGTTAGCGTTAGCGTTAACGCCTGTGTGCCGTGCAAGTGTGGCGGGGCCTAATGTAGCAGCAAATGACGCATGTTGCCAGGGAGCACTTTTAATGTTTTACAGCGCGGCACTTAAAAATGCATTCCGGCGGTTTACGCGTAGGTAAGACTAAATAAAGCCGCTCTGGTGTAGCTCAGGGTCCCAGGCTGAAACACGGTGGATTGTCACAGCGCACCCAGGCCTTTTAGATCCAGCTCTCTGCTCCGCTGTGCCCCTTTTTAATTTAATTTAACGCTCAACCCAGTCGCTGTGCAGCTGCTAGACAGCTCTGTACAGTGTAGGTCGATGTGTGTCCTGTGTCAGTTTGAAATCCAGGGTTAGTGTTTGGCTGGCCATAGCACACTGGGTATTTCAGGCAGTATTTCCATTCATAGCTGCTATTGATGTCATGCTGTTCTTCTTCGCATTACATTACACTGTTGTCATGTCAGCAGATGGTCTTATCCAGAACAACTTACATAGCTCACAATTTTATACATTTCTACAGCTGGATATTTACTGAGACAATTCTGGGTTAAGTACCTTGCCCATGGGTACAACAGCAGTGTCCCAGCAAGGGAATTGAACCAGCAACCTTTCAGCTACAAGCCCTGCTCCTTACCACTATGCTACACTGCTGCTGACCTATTTCTTTCACAGTACAACAGCGCTGCTGCTGCTGCTAACCTAGGTTTGTCCTGATGTCACAGACGTGTAAGTTGTAGGTAATGACATCTTCCATCTGTTATCATTTCAGTCAGCAGAGGTCTGAACTCTCCAGGCTAGATCACGTATATGTGTGTAATACTTGGTCTCGCAGGTGTAAGAGTGAAGTCATCGCTGAACTCTGCAGGCTGACAGTGAACGAAAACAGATGTCTGCCGGGAAACAAGCATTCAAACAAAAAAAAAGGTTGTTTTTGCAGGGAAGAAACATCCATTTGCATTTCCTGGATCAATAATTCTCTGAATATGAGATATTTTGATGGGCCCTCTTCCTGTTTTTAAGCAATCCCTCTCGCGTGTGTCTGTATCTCAGTTGTTACCGCCTCACACACAGTTCTTCCAGATGAAGTTGTTCTTTCCTCAACGCCAAGGACAAAACCTCTGCCGACTCATGAGGTGCTTTAAATCAAGACCTCTCTGCCTCACCATGGATACGACCTGGTTATCTCCCATTTTATCAAATACCAAAACGAATCTCAATACGAGTCGTTTATTTACAGTGTGTTTTGTTTTCTCCTCATATCCTCCTCATTTACCCTGACTGTTTAACTCTTTGCCTGCGGGCATTTTCCCATTAAAGGGCCAAAAGGGAAGATATTTTTGAATTTTTAGGGAAGAAAAATAGAGCGTCTGTCTCGTTCTTAGAGTGGAGTTCTCCTTTTCGTTTCCACAGCTGTGTCAACATGAGAGATCTGAAAAAGCAAAAAGAAAAATAGTGTAAAAGGTTAGGAAAAGGGTTTTGGATTTGGAAAGCATGAAAGTAATCAAAACACAACTGTTAAAGGGTCAAAAAGAGGCCTGTAGCCCTTGCACAGTAGAAGGCCTGGCCCCTCCTTCCTTTATCGGATTAAACGCTGATTGATTTGCTTGGCCACCCAAGTTTAGTGTTGCTGCTGCTACTGCTGCTGCCTTTGTGTTTCAATGAAAGATTCAGAGATTCATTATTCAAATTGTGCTTTATTGGCATGGCTTCACAGCATAAGTAATGCATTAACACTAATAATTGTGACAGTCAGTAGAACAGTAATAAAAAGTTCTTAGAAAAACATGTAATATGTAAAGATAATGAAGGGTATTGAAACATTTGTGATCTGGCTCCATATATTTCTTTTACTTCAAGATGGTCTTCATGCATGTTCTGTATTAGGGTGTAGGATCACCTTTAACATTAAACAATACTTCTCATGCGATCATTTATTGATTACACTACAAGTAGATGGAAACACCAATACAGATGTTAATGGCGTAACATTGAAGTTGTTATCAATTATTTGCAACCATATAGAGATTTAATACCATGCAATCCTGAATACATATAACTCTACTATACAAAGCCCATTGATAACAGAGCTACTTGCAAAACTCGTAACAACATTTATCATGTTTTTAAAACAAAATTAGTAAAGCCAACCACAAAAATGGGAGACTATTAAATTACATTATTGGCATTTAGACGATGCTCTTAGTCAGAGCAACTTACATCACTTAGTTTGTTACAGTGTCATCCTGGATAGCTAGATATTTACTAAGACAATTGTGGGTTAAGTACATTGCCTAAGAGTACAGCACCAGCGCTCCAGGGGGGAATCAAACTAGTAACCTTTTGGTTATGAGTCCTGATCCTTCACCACTATGCTACACTGCCACCCTATTTATAGCTGAGAGATGCTGATGTTTGAGCCGCAGTGGCAGAGGACGTGGTTCGAAGCTGTCCTTCGTTCATGCAAGCCTAGTTCAGCCCGGAGGTTTTGATTAATAGAGTGATAATGACAGAAGCAATAAAGTAGGAGACATTTCTGCAGCTCAGAGGGCAGAACCACTGTTTGTCTTCAGCCTGCACCCCCATCTGCTGCATGCACTCAGCTCACCTTCACACACCAAGGGAGGGGGGCGGGGGAAAAAAAAAAAAGAGATCTCTAATGGAAAACAATTATCCGTCACAAGACGCCGTTGTCATTGAGGCCTGCCTGCCGTGCCTCAGAGCAGGGGGAGAGAGTGCTTTGCGCTGTTCGCAGTTGTTTGAACTGTGCTCACTGTGTCTGGGGCGTGGAGATGTCAAATGATAGTCTGCCCACCCGACTGTTCGTTGCATCTGTCCCGGTGTTCTCAGTGGATGTGCATTAACCTTACAGCACACCTCCCCCAGGAATTTGGATAGAACTCCCAATGTTCTTATTCTTTGTGATGGAAAAGTGAGGGCTCTGGAGCCCCATACGATAACATAGATAGATAGATAGATAGATAGATAGATAGATAGATAGGAAATTATAAAAGGAAATTACATTGCCAACAGTCAAGCATGTGGGGGAACAGAGGTCCCCAACATAAAACAATGGGACGATAAAAAATGCAACTGCACCTGGTGGACCTTCCATATGCTGTCAATCACTGACTCTCATCAGCCAATCAGAACGGTTTTCTGTCTATTGCAGATCTCCGTGATTGGTTGAAATCAGTGCGTCATTGATGACTTATGAATTGCCCGAGCGTTTTGGCGCTCCTAACGGCTCGCTCTGCCACCGTTGCCGTGTCGATCTGTGTCAGGCCTGGGGGTCTGGCTCCTTGCCTGGCTGGCTGCTTGTGGTTTCATCAGTCACCCCCTTCGTCCTTGAGATAGCCCCTGCTCAGAGAGGGTCTGCTGCCCGCTCGGCTCTCTGAGCGCTTCGCTCCGGTCGGGAGGATGACCTTACAAAGCCACCGCTTTGCCCGAACGGTGGTTTCAGGGCAGCAGAAGCTCACCCCAACAACATGTTTGTTATATCTGTGCGTCTAAGGTCTCAGGTGTGTTTATCTCCTTCGTTGTCTCTTTCTACACTGTTATAATGAACAGTGACTGTAGTCGTGAGCAGCAGGAGCAGCAGTGTTATTGAGGCCTAGTAGTCAGGTCAGTAACCGGGAAGCTGCTTGTTTAAATACCCAGGCAGTTTTCTGCTTTCCCACCCTTTAAAAAGGCTCTTAACCTGAATTGCTACAGCTACAGTCCAGCTGTATTAATGGATGATGGCAGTGTGTACAATTAGTAAGCCATGTAAGCTGACCCGAATAAGGGAGTCTGCTCGACAAAGGAACGATAATGACGTAATTTCTGTTTCTGAGCTGTTTCTGAGCCTCCTTGTGTCAGTGTCAGCTCACACTGTAAGCGTGACTACACTGTCAGTCCATACTGATCTACTGTTATTGTTTACCCAGGAGAGTGTACAAAGCATTCATTTTACATGTTGCCCCATTACATTTGGATGCTTGATAAAGCAATTGATAAAGCAGTTGCTCAAAGGTGCCAATGGCCAATATGGGGGTTGAACCCACAGCTCTCAGTGGGTTGCTCTCAGTCTGGGGCTGTAGCTGTGAGGATCGGGGGGGGACTTGCAGTAACGGGGTTGCTGTCTGTGTGTTAACAGCGTCTGAGGAGGAGCCTCCCGCCGGGCCTGCTGCGCAGAATCTCCTCCACCTGGACCACCACCACCTCCGCCACGGGCCTGCCCACCCTGGAGCCGGGCCCCGTGCGCCGGGACCGCAGCGCCAGCATCAAGCCCCTCCACGAAGGCTCCGCCTGCAGGTGACCCCCCCACGTCTCTCCATGCATTACATGCCCACCTCTCTGCCTGCTGCTGTTCTGTGGCTCACTCTCTGTTCTGAGATCAGCTTCATCCTTTATCGCTGTGTCTGCCATTTGTCATCGTCTCTCGTTCTATCTCCGTCTCTCTCCTTCTCTTTCTCATTTTTCTTGTAGTACATTTTTTTGTTATTATTATATTATTTGTGACTTTGTTTTTTTCTCTGTTTTATGCTCATTTTTAAACAATGTTAAAGAGTTTTTTAAATAAAAGTTTCTCTGTCTCTCTCTTTCTCTCTCTCTCTCTCTCTCTCTCCACCTGCTACTTGTCCCCTGCCACACCCTCCTGAGTTTCACATCAGTCAGCTTTGAGCTGCAATCATCAGCCAGTCTTGTTAGATGTAGAGGTCACAAGTGTTGAAAAAAGACCAGAAGGACATTAGTTATCTATCACCTGAGAAGCTCTTGATTCCCCAGAGCTCTATGCTTTCCCTCTTTCACTATAGATATTCCCCCTCCCTCAGAGAAAAACTGTCTATATTATTACGAACCAATATTTTGCACATGTGGAATTCCATTATAGTTTGCTTTCCTGAATATCTTACCTATTTGACATGCTCATCAGTACGCAGACAGTCAGGTTTGGCCGAAACGAGGTGTGAATGATTAGAGAGGTGTTGATAAGTGCAGCTGCTAATGACCAAAGCGGAAACATGCTTGACATCGTAAAGCAACACAGAACCAAGTTTTGTTTTGAGGACTATTCAGTGCCGTGCTGTTTTTCTGTCGCTAACGGATTGCTAAGCATCTCCTTGAGAGCAACATGGGGCGGGGGGAAATACAGAGAACAGAGAAAGCAGCGCTGGGGTGATGCTGCTGGTCTGAAATGTCAAGTTCCATGGGAAATGGGAGGAGCTATGTGGGGATCAGCAGGATAAGGTGACGTGAAACAGCTGAAATGTCAAGCTGAGGCCAGTGACCGACAGAGGGGTCAGAACATGGTCAGAGTCTCAGAACAATTGTTTACATGCTTTAGGGACACTGACAAAAATACGTGGCGGCTGCGTTCCTCCATTTCAGTAGATGGCATGAATGGCTGAAACACGTATGAGGCCTGAAATGTTTATTTTTCATATAATAATGACATTCCTGACTGCAGCTCCACACTAGAACCAGTGGGTCCTTGAAGAGCTGGCTTTGAGAGTGGACAGAGTGGGCTATTTGACTTTTGACCCCCAACTGCTTCTCAGTAGATACTGGAGTATTTGCCTGGAGTTGCTGAGATGATTCTGTTGCAGTGTCTGTGACATCGGAGAACCCAAACGGTTCTGGGCAGCACATGGGCAGCACATCCTATCTCCTCCTTTTGGGGTGACTCAAACATGGGTGATTCTCCTGCACTGCACACTGCGTGGTGCATGTGATCTGCTCCAAGCCCTTCCAAGTACTTACATTACATTACATTACATTACTGTTATTTAGCAAACGCTCTTATCCAGAGTGATTTACACAGGTTACAATTTTATCCGTTTTATACAGCTGGATATTTACTGAGGCGATCGTGGGTTAAGTACCTGGCCCAAGGGTACAGCAGCAGAGCCCCAGCGGGGAATCAAACCGCCAACCTTTCAGTTATGAGCCCTGCTCCTCACCACTATGCTGCACTGCCGTCATGCTTTCCAGTATATTAGCACAGACTGGTGAGGCCCTGTCTTCCTTATCCATTACATCATCATAAGCTTTCAAACTGTTGTCTCTAATTTTGAAGGCTGATTTATACTGAGTCTGTTCTGTAGATGGCCAATTTTCTCTCTCTTTCGGTTCCCTCGGCCCCAGACCAGAACCCAGGGTTAGCGCTCACACTGTGAATGCGGTATTCAAACATGGTTTTTAAACGATCTCCACCTCTAAGTCCGACTGCACAAGCAGTTTGCACGCTGTCCGTGGTTTATGATTCTCTGCAAAGCCGCTCGCAGATCAAACTGCAATTTAGCAGCAATAAACAGCCAGGGTTTTTTCATCCACTGTCACAGGAGTGCTCTGCGCACAAAATAATTGATAAGCAACTAAAAACATCCCTCTGGAGGACAAAAAAAAGAAACCCAGTGTTAGGTGGTGAAGGCGGGCATCACGTTCTCTTTCCCCCTTTCTCTTTCCCTCCCGCCGACTTCATGACATCGACATGAAAGTCCTCTCAGGCATTAGTCATTCTGCTTTGTAAACAGAAACGCTCCTCGGCAAGCCGGTCCGGAGAAAACTCCTCCCGGATCACTCCGCTTTAAATCAAATACCAGGGGGGAGTCTAAAACAGGAACATGCACCCACACTGGAGGGCATCCACAGAGACATCTGCGGGAAAATTTGGTTCTCCGTTTGTTTGGTTTAGTCCCGTTTTTTCTTTATTTTTACCATATTTAGGAATTTGTTATTTCTACCGTACGTATAAATCCACTGACATTTGATTAAAAAGCTCGAGTTAAGTTGTTAATCTTAAACTTCAGATAGCCATCTCCTTTTGGCGCCTGCCCTGAGGCTGTCTTTCCTAGAGGCCCAACGGTCCAGGGCAGGCCATGCCTCCAGCTTTCTGAAAGTCCATTTGCGCTCAACATATTCGTGCCAGATATACGCTCTCTTATGTAGCTGTGTGAACTTCGCGATTGCCGTTACAAACTCTGCAGCTATGGTACTTAACTACTCCAAAATTCATGCGCTGACTGCAACCTAGCTAAAGTAAAAGCACTTAAAGATTGGCTCTTTTTCAAGCATGACTGCAGGTCCATGCATTTGCTTCGGTCAGCAGTCTTTTAGCACCTGGCCCCCTATAGATGTGGAACCGGCGGCCTCAGATGCTTGCTCTCTAATGGATGTGTTCAACTTGTTCTCACAGCTTGGCTCCAATGTCAGAGATCAAATGAAAAAAAACACACCCTCTCCACTAAAACTCTGGCCGGAGGAGTGGTCCTACAAGAGAGAAAGCACCTCGCTGTCTTCCGCGCAAAAAAGCTGGGCCCTTTTTCCCCTCTCAGACAGCATAATGTGGTGTCTTGGGAGAAGGACAATCTGTTCTATAATTATTAAGTGTTTCTTTGTTCTCTGTGAGCTGTATTTTCACTGATGAGTCAGGCGGTTTATTTAGATTTGTTTGCACACAGCGACAGTATTATACCGTAATAAGCTCAATCACAGAGATTATGTATCCAAACCGCTGTCATCGGAACAATGACCGATGTTTGGATGTTTTCGCGTGCGGGGGAACAAACACCTGCTTCAGTCATCCTTTCAGAACGGGCAGCAAATCAGGTCAAGCATAGACGCACGATGTTGTAGCCACTTGTTCTGGGGGGGGGGGGGGGTGGCGCTAAATAAGCCGTATTGTGGAGGCCAGCTTCTCTCCACAGTAATCATAATCTTCCTGGCTCCTCTGGTTCACAGTTCCATTCATCTCCTTGAGGAACGATTTGTTTCAAAGAGGGTAATTCACCGAGGCATGCAGACATTGCAATCCCGGAGGCAGGGAGGAGGAATCGCCCCTTCGTATGGAAACTGTTTTTGTTTAAAAGTACAAAATGTCAGTCGTGAAAAAATATTGCTGGCGAGATTAAATCTGGTGCAAATAAAATACAAAATAGACTCTGAGACATTCCCGGAGTTAGTTATTGCCTTTTTTAGGCTTGTCCAATAACAAATTCTCTATAGGTTATTTCCTCAGATGGTGAAAAAGTTATTAAATTTTTTTTTCATATATTTTGTTACATATTACATTTTGATATGCATGCATAAATCTGTATGCATATGTACCTATTTATGGTTATATATTTTATGTATTATGCATTTACCATGACACAGTATTCTCTGTGTATAAAAGAATTAAACCTACAGTAAATCCGTCCTTGAAAATACATGCTGTATCTGTAATACTTTCGGCTCACAGGTTATAAGGCTTGCTATAATTTTATTAGTGTTTTTAGCGTCATTTTTTCCTCCCTCCATTAATAGGTGGTTTTAGTGACGTATGAAGCAGTGTAATTTGCCAGCTGCAAAGCCAGACATCTTATCTAATGAATCTGAGCTAGAAGGCGTGCGTAGAGGACTGTTTTTCCTACTGTACTTGGCGCTGTTATCAGCTTAACATCTGTGCCTATGGGGCATACAGTAGATTCCTGGAAGCAAAAATAAGGGTTTCATTGTTTGCCGTGGCTTTGGGTGCTGTTCTTTTAGGCTCGGGACCAATAGTTATCTGTCAGCTGCAGAATCGTTTTAACGTAAAACACTGTGGCGAATTAATACCGAAAGCATAACAAAGTATAGGCAATCATGGTTTATTGCACGCTCCAGAATGTTCAGATAAGCAAAAATAGGAGGACTTCAGAGAAACTGCAGACGTACAGTTAATAACTCCTCTTTCCAATCAGAATATAATGGCCTTGATTTCTATTAAGATGGTTGTGTGTGTGTGTGTGTGTGTGTGTCTGTGTGTGAGCTGCAGTAATACAATATTTTAAGACATTGTAGTGTTTTCTGTCAGATGGGAAACTCCTCACTTTTCCCCCTTTTTCTGTCTCCCCACCCACTGTTTTATATACATATATGTGCTGAAACTGTAACAGGCTTGTTATGTTGTGTTTTAGCTGGTATCATTTCATTATTTTACAGTTATTTTGCCATTTTAAACACTTTCATTTTTTTTTGTTTGTTTGATTGTTGTATTTCACATTGCTTCTTGCAGTACGGTTAATACCGACTCGTGGAACAGCTCAGTCATGCTGACTATTTCCAAAAGCAGGTCCATGTCTGCATCCTACGCCACCTCTGCTGCCACAAACCACCTCTACGCCAAACGGCAGGGCAGACCAGGTGACTCTCCCACCCTCTCTGTGACTGCAGCTGCTGCTGTGTGTGTGTGTGTTTGTGTGTGTGTGTGTGTGTGTGTAAACTTGTTTGCGTGCAGTGTCTGTGAAGCAGCACGTGCTCGTGTGTGTGTGTGTGTGTGTGTGTGTACGCGGTGCATCAGCGTGTGAACGTGTGTGAATACGTGCAAAGCTGTCTGTGGTCTCGTTTGTGTCAGGGATGAGAGCACAGTAATCTGTATGAGTGTCTGAGAGTGTCAGGGCTTTCAACCAAGAGAGGAAGTGAGCTGCTTTCTGATGCCTGGCCCCTAGCAGCACACCCCGCCACACTGCATGCGCTGGTGCATTGTGGGTAATAAGCTAGCAGACAGTCAGGCCACACAGGTCATCCCTGACGTTATTCAGTGAGTCTGCCTGACACACTTAGACAAACTAGACGGATGGATGGTTTTCGTTTTATTTAGGTGGCTTCCCAGCCAACTAAATAATGCTGTCTGAGAGATTACATTACATTTTTGGCATTTAGCAGATGCTGTTATCCAGAACAACTTACATATGTTACAGTTTTTACATGTTACCCATTTATACAGCTGGATATTTACTGAGGCAATTCTGGGTTAAGTACCTTGCCCAAGGGTACAGCTGCAGTGCCCCAGCAGGGAATCAAACCTGCAACCTTTCAGTTACCTCCTCCTTACCACTATGATACATCGCCACACAGTATTATACCCCAGATTAACAATATTATACCTTACTACCATCCTCTGATATTAGTTATTACATAAAATTGAAAAACTGTGAAAGGTTTGGGTTTGGGTAACAACACAACACTGACTGATGAGCACCAGTACATCCAGCCAAGCGTCCCCCTCGGATTTCATTATTTTAAACAGCATCCCTAGGAAACCCCCCGAAAGTTCAGATCATCACATAGAAATTGAAAACAAGTAGTAAACCTTTCCACCAATATCCCGGCCGCACTATGATAATGTCATGACTGCATAAGCGAAACCATTCGTTTTGTACTCAACACCTGCTCTACGTGGCACAGAGCCAGCCCAGCCTGCCGCGCAATCAAGGCAGCTCGTTGTATTATTGTTGGATTATCCCTGCATTTACCAGAGGAGTTGTGCCACTCAAAATGCCGAGTGAGCGGCAGTTTAGCGGAAAGTTGTATGAACTGGACGGCCGTGTGCGCGTTTTCCCCACGGTGCCGCGTTCCGCCTGCAGGCATTTCCTGCAGTGCGGCTGCAGGTTATGGAGCATTTCTGACGAGGCGTTCCAGTGGAAACCATTAGGGCCGGTTCCGCTCCACTTGGAACAATGGAAAAGCGGACCTGTTAGTGCAGGGAGGGGGGGGGTTATGGGAACACTGGAGGATGACTGGGGTTTTCAAAGATGGGGGAAATATCTTAACCCCTCCTCATTCGGAACAATGGAAAAGCAGGCCTGTTAAGGCAGGGAGGGGTGTATAATGGGAAAGCTGGAGGGTGACTGGTCTTTTCAAAGACGGGGGGGAAATATCAGAACCCACCCTCATTTGTTCCATTACTTTGACTTTTCGGATTTCTAAGTCCCTTTTTTTTGTTTTTTACCCGGTGATTGAAGAGGAGAGGCTGATAAATTGGCTATGACTGTCAGCGGGAGCGGTCCAGCGCAGATCGGAGATGAATAGTCTGGATCTGTGGCCCCTCTCGTGCCAGCTCCGCTGCTTTTGTTCTCTGCGCCATAATTTCCCATGAGCCCACTGGCAGAGAGGGCCCTTATGCTAATCTCGCGCTGGATGGAGGCTGTGCGTAATGGCCCAGTCGTTTCGGATTCGTGGCCGGCGCCAAGCACGCTCTGGACCCGCTGCTTCCAGTAAACGGCACCAGCCGCCGCGTTTGTGTTTGGGAGGAGGCGCTAACAGCTGTGGAGGGTCACCGTGGAAACAAGGAACGCCCTCTCCCACTCTCTCTTTAGTGATGTCAGTCGGTCTTGTTCACTATGACTTATTCACGGTCCCACCCAGAGTCAGGCAAGAATTGGGAATCTTGGCTGGGAAAGTACCAAGATCTTAAGTACGAAGGGAACTTAAGTACAAAGTGTGGTTGGGATTAATTCTGGTCAGTTCAGTGGTTAGTGCGCTCCCTCTGTTGTCCACTTGATAAGTGCTGATGACACGTGAGGAACACAACTAACTACCTTTCACAACTTCAGCCATACAGCTGCACATCACAGGCATACAGACATCCTGTGCTGCTCAATTATCTGTAAATGCCAGAGCAACAGAAACTGATCACATTGTTTCCAGTGTGTGTGTGTGTGCGTGTGTGTGTGTGTGTGTGTGTGTGCGCGCGCGTGTGTGTCTGTGTGTACGTGTGTATGTCTGTATGTTTGATATCGCTTTATTCCGCTTTAATTTTATGCTATTCCTCTTATTTTGTTAGTTCTTGCAGTAGCAGCAGTAGCAGTGATATATGCATATATAGCCATTACCATCGTACAGATGCACATAATATGATGCTTGTGTGAGATTTACAAGCAAAGAAGGAGTCAGTCCTGCATCTGGTCAGCTCAGTGCTGATTGTTGTCTGATGTAGATGATCACCTGTACGGTGTGTTAGCCACAGATAGAGGTATAGCCACAGATATTATGGTGCTGTGGACAGCTCTGGAACCTTCAACAACAGCATAAAAGACATCAGAGTGCAGTGGATAGAGGGAATCCAGAGATACATATCTGTTTAATAAATTGAATATCTGTGGCAGATTGTTGCAAAATAATACATCAAGAGACCGGCCACTCACTGAAAGTACAGCTTCAAGGCCTACCTGTGTGTCAGGAGAGTGAAATATGGATCTGAGAGTTCACTGCAAGATTCAGATTTATCCGAATCAAATTTGGAGATTGACAAACTAAATAATATGAAAGTTATTTATTTTCAAAGACACTTGTGTTGTAAAAGTCATATAAAACTTGTATAAAGTATGCATAACACCTTCATGAACGTGGTATTGCTGCTTTATAAAGCCTTTATAAACAACTGCAATGCATTGTTACAGCTGAATAAGAGTGATATAGTACATGTAATAAAAAAAGAAGAACCACGCATGCAGACATATTGTACACAGCTCTTTGTTCTGTGTCACAAAGTGCAGTATTTATGACTGCCTTATAAAGTGGTAACACCATGCTCACAAATGGCTTATTTGTGATGCATGAACCTAGTGTGAAATGTAATATTTTTCCCTCACTTAGTTAGCTGTCCCAATGTAGGAGGAGATGAGGTAAAATCAGGAGAGGAACGCAGTCCCCTGTGTGGCGTGTGGGATGTAACAGGGTCCGACCGGACTGGTCTGCAAGTTTGCAAGACACTGCGGTTCTTTACTGCTGCTGCTGTTCCTGCCAGTGCTGTGTCGTCCTAACGGGTTAAACAGCGGGGTTTTTTAGCTGTTCAATGCATGCTTTCAGACAGTACTCTTCTTTGTCCTGTGACGTGCTCTTGACAGAGGGGTGCTCTCTCGCTAGGTTTTCCGCCCGTCAACGTCTCCCCCCTGGTGTCTCCGTGCCAGTCCCCTGGCCAGGGGACCCCTGTGTCTAGCCCAATCAGCAAGGTCCCCTCTGTGGACCTGCCGGAGCCCGCGGAGTTGCTGAGCGAGCGCGCTCCGGGCGCGCACAAAGCCTTAACCCACACTCGCAGCGCGCCGGGGTCCACTGCCCAACACTCCGTCTGCAGCAGGTAAGACCTGCAGCTGCACTTCACCTCCCCCACCAGCAGGGGGCGCAGTCCTGTGTGCCTGTCCTTCCTCAATAATACGTTTCACAAGAAAAGCTACTGTGTGAAGAACAGGTTGTGTGCAGGCACGGTTAGTGTGGTCAGCGAGAGACGTGCTTTATAGAGGGTGCGTATTTGTTTGTGTGTGTGTGTGTGTGTGTGTGTGTGTGTGCATGAGAATGTGTGCATGTCAGCATTGAGTTTGATTGTCTGTGTTATTGCATATTGTGGATTTTGTTTAAGCAGAACAACAAACTGTGTGTTTTATGTTGAATCCACAAACCAAAAAGCCTTCAGCTGGAGACCTTGGTATCTCTGAAGTGGAGAGAAAGAGAAGGAATTACTGTATAAAAAATAATCATCTTCATCATAAGCTGTCAGGCAGGAAGAGATTCTTTTTTCAATTTGGCCCTGAGCCAAGGGGAACCAAATTAGGAAGAAACAACCAGAGTAAATTTTCCCTTAATCAAAATGTAGACAATTACCTCCCTTTTGAATCAATTTTTGCTTTAGAACCCAAAAACAGCTGCATATTTACTGAATAAATTCAGGTTAAGGGCCTTGCTGTGCATTGCGCTGTCCTCAAACTGGGCCTGCAGACCTCTGGCTCCTTAAGCACTGTGCAGGCCTGTTTTCCGAAGCGTCTGGTTGTCAAAGCAGTGCTCTGTACGCTGTGTGGTGCGCTGGTTTTCTTTGCAGCTGTTGCTCCAGTTGCAGTTCGACCTTGTGACTAAAGAATATACAAAAGACAGGCAGAACTGGAATGAATGCTGTGCAAGTCGCTGGTTCAGAGAGAGAGAGAGGCGTCAACTAAAATGTAAAGGCCGGACTGGTCATAACTCGTTGCTCAAAGAGTCCCAGTACTTCTGCGGTGGCCGAAACAAATGTTAACATCGCTTGGGAGTTGAGACTGACAGACCATTGCTGTGTTTTTCACATCACAGCGGTCTTCTGTATGTGCCCGAGCTTTTGTGGTGTTGTCTGCGTCTGTCAGCCTCGTCTTTAGTGTGATTTTGTGTAACTCCTCTGCGGAGACAGAGCCTGTTCTTCAGAGTCTGTTACTCCTTTCCAATTTGTTCTGCATTATAAAGGCCAGTGTGGGCCCGTAGAGCCGAGGGTGTCAGAGTTCTCACATGAATAGGTTGTTGAAAGAAGATTCGGGAAGATGATTTCCACACAACCTGTCACACAGTCATCTGAATGTGCGAAAACTGGTTTTCTGGCAATTGTTTCCACTAAAATCAGGGTTATTGTTGATGTACACTCTGGTATGCAAGGGTATGTTAGGCCCACAGTCACTGGAGGTTGTCAGTGCTTAACCTTAAATTTAACTGTGTCAGGTGCTCTTGAGACAGGAAGAGAGAGGAAAACCATGTGGCATGGAGCAGGTTTGGAGTTGAATCTAATCCCGTCAATGGCCATCCTATGAGGCACCTTACAGTATCTTGCTTTATGCAGTTTTTGAACCTTTCTGTCTTTCTGTCTTTTCTTTCTTGCTATCTTTTCCTCGGGTCTTCCTCCATCTTTTCCTCGGGTCAGGAAATAATGTTCCCTTTTACCCAGATTAGCCTATTTTTCCCCCATTCCCTCTGGAAAAAAAGTTCCTCTGGCACTCTGTGACAATATAACTGTAAAAAAAAAAGTGCTCTATAAATACATTTTGATTGATTGAACTGAGAAGCCACATTAGAATAAACACGCACATCTTGGAAACCTTGTATGGTTTTTCGCTTTTAGTAAGCATTTTCCTGACCTCTGACCCCCTCGCTGTCTTTCTCACAGCTGCGGAAGACCATACAGCGTACTAAGCCATGGGGAGGGGTCGATGGACAGGGGAGACAGAATACGCAGAACAGGTAAGCGCTCTTCACCGTGAGGCGAGGGTGCGTCTTCACCCCGAAAGAGGGTTTATCTGAAATTTATTGCGGACCGCTGCATTTTAGACAGGCCTGGAGATGCGCAAATGATAACTGACCACCGGATTTCACTCATGTCCTCATTAACTGAGGATCTCTCTTACTCTGCTGCGTATTCACCTTCCAAACGACCTCTCATCCTGTCTCGATGCCCAAGCATGTCATTAGAGAAGTAAGCGCTGGGAATGAATATAAGCACTGTGTTTCATAAGGCAGTGTCCTCTTTCCCCTCTCTTTCCTCTCTCTCTTTCCTCTCTCTCTGTCCCCCCTCTCTGTCTCTCTGTCTCTCTCTAATCTGTCTCTCTCACTCTCTGTTGATGTCTCTATCTTTCACTCGCTGTCTCTCTATCTCTATCTCTCCGTCTCCCTCTCTCCCTCTCTCCCTCTGTGTTCTGCAGATGACCCAGCGATGGCTTCGTCCGACTATGACAGCACCCACGAAACCAACAACAGTGACAGCAGTGACGTTACACAGAATGAGGAAGATCCCGAGAACGCCAAAAAGCCCGTAGATGGCCGGGTGGGATGCAGGACATACCCGTCTGAGAGCATTATCCTGCACCCGCTAATACTCCCAGAGGTATAAAACAGCTACCTAATGCTTGTCAAAGTGTGATACAGCTACCAGATACCCCCAAGGTATACAACAGCTACCTGAATCTTTCACTGACATACATCAGCATGTCACTTACCCCAAAAGACTGCAGGACAGCTGTCAGGTACACTTAGCAACACATTTACATTTATATTTTGTCTCTTAGCGGAATCTCTTATCCAGCACAACGTACAATGTGAATACATTTAACGTTGCATTTACATTTTTGACATCCAGCAAAGCACTCTTGCGCAGAGAGGCTCCCAAAGTCACGCCCAGACACCTAGCGGCCATCTGAATCAGTGATGGTGCAAGGTTATAGTTAGGTTGAAAGGGTTAGTGGAATTTGGTTCCTTAGCAACAACCTGACTGTTTGATCCATATGGTGAGAGGTTACACTGCTGGTACTGAAGGCCTTGTTCTGTGCTCTCTGTCCTCCAGGACAAACCCATCCTGGCCCCCGAACCACTGGTGATGGAGGAGCTGGAGCCCCTGATGAGCCAGCTCAACAACTGGAACTTCCCAATCTTCAACCTGGTGGAGAAGACCCACGGCAAGTGCGGCTGCATCCTCAGCCAGGTGAGAGACTGCTGCGTCTGCGCAGATCCAACTGCAAAGCTCAATCAGCCAATCACCAACCAGTGGGTAATTTGATAGTGGGTCATATGAATGAAGATTAGGAACCACTTCACCTATAGGCAAACAGGTTACATGCAGTCTGTGAAGAATCTAGATTTGAACTTTTTTTCCAGTAAATGTTTGCTTATGAGTTTGTGGAAGTTTCTGAGTCTATTTTCCCTAAAGGCTTATGAAAATCAGTTTAAATCTTGAGTGATACTTTAGAAAACCACCAGTCAAAAAGTGCTTTAAAATCAAGTTTGTTTGTTTTTTTTCATTTTGTTCATCATTGCTGCTGATGTCAGAATAGAGGGATTCATATTTCTGTAATCTACTCTCTCTACTCTCTTGAGCACTTTATAGAATCACTGTTTTTCCACTGTGCGTCCCAACGCCCTCTCCAAACACACACACACAGACACACACACAGAAATACAAGTAAACACACACACATACACAGAAACACACACATAGACACACATATACACACACACAGACACATAGGAAAAGGCACACACACAGAAGCAGAGGCAAACACACAGACACAAGGAAAAAACACACACGCATAGACATACAGAAACACACAAACACACACAAACGCACACACAAAAACACATGCAAATGCACACATACACAGGCACACACACATGAATCAGGTTGGAATGGAGCAGAGCCGGTGTGGGCTGCTCCAGGTGAATGGCTGTTGAGCGTTACTGAGCGGCGAGTGTGCCATCTCCACCTGAAAACCAGTTTGGGCTGGAATCCAGTGGAGAGATCAGTGGCAGAACAGCCGTGACCTCATCCAGACAAACAGCAGCCACCTTTCCAAGCAGCAGAGCCAATATCAGGCCTCGGGGCTGGGGACACAGGAGGAGGGAGAGCTTTCAGAGAGGGGAGCTGGAGGCGGAGGGGGTGGAGGTTTTTGGGACAGGGTATGAGGCAGTTTCCAGTGGGACGCGCAGTGAGGGCAGCAGTTGGCCGTGTGGGATTCGGTGGAGAGGGAGTTAGGGCGGGGGCTGAACCCGTGCTGACAGCCTGCTGGAGGGAGAGGAGGGCCTGGGGAGGCCAGCGCTATGCCCCCCCCCTCCCTCCACTCAGCGGAGAGCAGAGATGCTGTGTCCCACCAGCTGCCTCTGTCAGCATCTGGCCTTGTACTGTTCAGAAATGTGTATGTGTGCATGTTTGTGGGTGGGTTGCCTTTAGTTATTAATGCCATGCAATAACTGCATTTCATGGCCATACATGTGCACACACAGACAGGCAAACACACACAAACAGAAGTATGTGTAACCATACATATGTATATTGCATTACATTATTGCCATTTAGCAGACACTCTTATCTGGAGCAACTTACATAGTTTACAGTTTTTTTTTTTTACATTTCACCCATTTATACAGCTGGATATTTACTGAGGCCGTTGTGGGTTAAGTACCTTGCCCAAGGGTATAACAGCAGTGCCCCCAACGGGGAGTCGAACCGGTAACCTTTCGGTTACGAGTCCTGCTCCTTAACCACTATGCTACACTACTGGCTCACTCTGCTCACAACCAACAATTTTGGAAGAGAGGGATAGAGAGAGAGAGAGGGCAATGAGAGATGGAGATGTGCACATGCTGCTGTTGGGGGGGGGGGAGATGCCTCGCGGTTTTGTAGCCGCTGCAGAAAGTCTGAGGGGAAGTGGTGGGGAGGGGACAGCATCACTGCTGGCTGCTGAAAGCACACGTTGGTCAGACAGGACTACAGGCTTAATGAAGCAGTCTCTGAGCAGCGGCTCACAGGAAAGGGGAGTCTGAGTGTGTGTGTGTATGTGTGTGTGTGTGTGTGTGTGTGTACTGAAGCCCTGAGTCAGATGGTGGCAGCACAGTGCCATCTGCTGGTGAAAATAACTCACTGCCACAGTTTCTCCTGCTGGCTGATGAGTCATACATAAAATAAAAACTGTAAATGGTATCACTCTCATTCCCTGCTGGGGTAACTGGACTGTCTGGAGGCGCTGCCGTAATAATACTGACAATCTCTGTGAGAAAAGGGAAAAAGCCATTTATACTTACAGTAGAACAAAAGTGGCACAAGAAGAGACACAGCTCAGAGCAAAAGGAAAGTGAGGTGTGGCTCTTCACTGAGTTTCAGTGCTGAGGAGGAGAGGCCTCTTTAATTGTGTCTCTGAGGTCATTTTCAGTGTTTCTCTGTGGTCAGTTTCTGTCTGTGTCTCAGTGGTTATTTCAGTGTGTTTCTATGGTGAGTTTAATTATGTCTCTGTGGTCAGCTTCAGTGTTGCTCTGTGGTCAGTTTCAGTGTGCTTCTGCGGTCAGTTTAATTATGTCTCTGTGGCCAGCTTCAGTGTTGCTCTGTGGTCAGTTTCAGCACTAAGGAGGGTGGCTTCTCCAGTGTTGACCCGGAGTGTGACGTGTCTCGTTCTTCCAGGTCTCGTACCGGCTGTTTGAAGACACAGGACTCTTCGAGACGTTCAAGATCCCGGTGCGGGAGTTCATGAACTACTTTCACGCCCTGGAGAATGGCTACAGAGACATACCATGTGAGTGAGGCCTGCCCATGTGCTAGCAGTTCACGACTCTCACTCACCAGTGCCACGCACAGAGCTGCAGACAGGGGGCGACAGAGAGCTAACATTCATTTAATGGCAATCCTGAACTTCATTTTGACCTGAACATCTAACAAGTTGGTTATTAGTAGCTGATTCCTTTGTACTTGACTGGGTCTGTGATAGTGTTACCTTGCTACACTTCACATTTTATCATGGAAGAAAACTACTGATTAAAATTTAAACCCAGATCCACTATCAATTTGTTGTAATCAAAATATCAAAATTTAATTTGAAGGGCACAGAGGTGCTGCTACAATAACTGACACAGTTCAGTAAAGACAAAATTAGCTGCTGATGATGGGTGATCCTTATTGAAAGTGCATGCCTGTTAATCAGGGAAAAGAAAAACACGTTCAGGAGGATTATAGATTTCCAGGAAAGTTCTCTGCTTCTCTGCCTCCTGGTACACACAGATACTTTTTAGCTCATGGTATATTGTTGTTGTAGTTTGTATTGTGATTTAGAAAAACACCTCAACTGTCAAAAATGATTCCTTTCCCAAGGACTGTAGCAATTGACTCTGGAATGATTTTGAAAGAAAGGGGACCACTTTGGGATATTATCTCCCAAAAGTACTCTTTAAGACCTTAGCAGTATTTCCGTGATTGCGCCACTAGGGGGAACGTTCTCACTTTAATCATATCACTGTGACCAAAGCCCCTGACAGCGTGACACTGCCCTCTAGTGGATTCAGTTGGCATTACAGCAGCCCTTGCTTCTTTCCCTCTCTTCCTCACCAGATCACAACAGGATCCACGCCACAGACGTACTTCATGCAGTCTGGTACCTCACCACACAGCCCGTCCCAGGCCTCCCCAGCCTCAATGACCATGGCTCTGCCAGTGATTCGGGTAAGACCAGGGCACTTTCTGGATCCTTCAGATTGGCATACGAGTTATTTTTATTATTTTGCCCAGTACTCACAACAAGCTGACCATGAATGAATGTGTAAGGATATCGGCACCTCTTTATGGACCATGTGTTATATATAGGTATCATAAATGAGATGGATACACACACGCACACACACACACATGCACACACATACAGTATTATTTCAAATCATTGCATTACATTACATTACAGTCATTTAGTTGATGCTCATATCCAGAGCAACTTACAATTTTCTGTATTTATACAGCTGTGTGTTTACTGAGGCAAATGTGGGTTAAGTACCTTGCCCAAGGGTACAACAGCAGTGCCCCAACAGGGATTTGAACCAGCAATCTTTCATTTATGAGCCCTGCTCCTTACCATATGGGAGGTGATTGCCTTGTAAATGATCTGTACTGGCATTTTTATGGCTACAGTCTGATGTGGTGGTAAACAGCAGCAAGCTGCCTTGTTCAGTAGGGGCAGGGATCCGGTGTGTGTGTGTGTGTGTGTGTGTGTGTGTGTGTGAGAGAGAGAGAGAGAGAGAGAGAGAGAGAGACAGTGCTGTGTCATGATGCCGTGTCCCCCCGGGCAGACTCGGACAGCGGCATCACCCACAGCCACATGGGTTTCCTGATGTCCAAGACGTACGCGGTGTCGGAGGACGGCTACGGCTGCCTGTCGGGCCTCATCCCCGCCCTGGAGCTGATGGCACTGTACGTGGCGGCTGCCATGCACGACTACGACCACCCCGGCAGGACCAACGCCTTCCTGGTGGCCACCAGCGCTCCGCAGGTAAAACCTCAGGGGAAAAACATTACATTACATTACATTAGTTTACATTCATTTAGCAGACACTCTTATCTAGAGTGACTTCCAGCACAACAAAACAGAAGTGTATCCGTTCGAGTTGAATGAGCAACAGTGTCAGACCAGGCTAACAGCACTCCCAAACCGGTGAGTGTGAGCATAACACTATTCAAGCGCTACCAGAAGTTAACTTGTGCAACCTGACTAGACAAGGGAGGCAAGCATATACTGCTATACAGTAGCAGTATGGTCACTAGATCATCACCAGTCAAATACATTCCAACCGCTCATGATTTTGAGGCTTATTTTCTCAGTGCAATTTCCAAATCTGTACCTTGCTAGAGAGCAGTCTGGGGCTCTACTGAGGTCACAGGTTTGAATCCAAGTCATCTCAGTGTATTTCTCTAGAAAATAAATGTTTTTGCTCTGTGGCTCCCCTTGTAGGCGGTGCTGTACAATGACCGCTCTGTGCTGGAGAACCACCATGCAGCCTCCGCCTGGAACCTCTTCATGTCCCGCCCTGAGTACAACTTCCTGGTCAACCTGGACCACCTGGAGTTCAAGCGCTTTCGATTCTTGGTCATCGAGGCCATCCTAGCAACCGACCTGAAGAAACACTTTGATTTCCTGGCTGAATTCAACGCCAAGGTAACAGTCACGGGACAGCGGTACTTCCTTTCAGACATCACATGACAGAAGCTCTCAGCTGTAACTTGTGATTAGGGATGGATGAGTGCATTCTGGGTAATTGATTGGGAAAAGACAGTGTAGTAAAGTGTTGGTGTGGTGCCTTTTACCCATGATCCCACACTGTTCAGCACTGCTGCTTCAGAAGATGTAACACAGCTGAAAACCTTCCACTTTGTAACAAAGCTGACAATGTAGGGCAGGAGGCTATGGGTAAGTATTTCAGGGAAATGCGGTCAGGCAAGAAAACAGTAGTAGCCATATGAGTCACTGTTACCAAAGTGTCTTTATGGCAAAAAGCAAGTGACACAGTCGACCATAATCAAGACAAAGTAGGCAGAGCAATTACCCTTAAACTAATAATGGTCTGAAACCTGTTTCTGATTCCTGTGGCTAACATGCGTTACAGTTTAAGCAAATATTACCCACTACAGCTGGTTCCATTTTATGCACTTACTAATATTCTTATGCTATAGTGTTACAATTCCCTTGAGCACCTCACATGAAAGTCTTTAAAATTACAACAAAGACATTGAGTTACATTAAATATTTTTATTATGGAGATCAGTTGTTTTTCACCAGTTGTTTTTTAAACGATTATTGCCGAATTTATTTCATGTGTAGTGCACAAACACAGCTCTGTCAGTGCACCCAAGTAAAAAGGAAGTAGCCCTTTACTGACTGATACTTACTGTACATGTATTAAAAACAGGTTCAAGATGGTTATCCAATAAAGATCATGTGGTAAGATCCCCAGTTTACCCCTCAGTGCCACTGCGATTGACATAGAAATCAGCCCTCTTTTTACCCATAATGCAATGGGAGAAGCAAGCAGTGAGCATCCACTGCAGAAAGCCCTGGGAACTCAGCAAGAGGAAGCTGGGTTTCCCAGGCAGGACAAAGGAGGAAGGGGACTATTTTAGATGGCGGAGGCAGGATGTGGCGTTACTTGGCAGTTCTCTGTTTTCATCACGGGCATAAAACCACATCTGGTGCCTATTGACGCAAACACGCCGAGCCGAGCAGCGCGGGGATTAAGGACCCAGTTTAAAACCCCAGCGCTAGCCGTGGTGCCCAGCCCCACGCTGTTCGCCCCACCACCGTGGGCCTGGCTTTGCCTTTTCATCTCTCCCAAACCAGCCTCCGCTTTCTCAGAAAAGCTGAATGAAATTATTTTTGATCAAAAGCTGATCACACCACCGATTTTCAAGGCAGGGGCCGGCGAGCCTTGCCAGGAAGCAGTTTACACCCCCCGGCACTCACGTGGAATATTTATGGCTTTCATAAAATATGTGCAATTATCCTTCTCCTAGAAATAATTGATTAACCCGGTTTTATTCAGTTATTATTTTTGTAAATCCAAAACCGAGGATATGTTGCTACAGTACAGACTATCAAGGGCAGCCATTCTCTGTGACGTCTCTGGTTGTAAGTGTATGCCTCATACAGGACACAAGTCCATCACAGGGGATTGAATCATCTTTAATGATGTAACAATGACTGCACCATCTGTAGTGATGAGTAACAAGGAGAGGGGTGGAGGGAACAGTCTGTATCAGGTGTTTCATATGAGCCACCTGGGGGCTTTACCCATAAGGCCACTGGGCTACTTAAAACAACTTATGGCCTGTTACCTAACCATGGAGAATGAACTGGTGTAGTAAAGGAAAGGAATATGAAGTATCTGAATTGCACTGGAATAATAGCAATGGATAGTATTAAAGATAATAACAGGCATTTCAGTAGATGCTACATACATTCTGGACAGTATCTATGGGAGGGTCAGTGAGCACGAGGTGGATCAAACCAAAAGTGACGTCTACCAAAAGGAGATGCAATTGACTGTAATGAAATGCAACTTCAAAAATGCCTCTTAATGCGTAAGGTCACTAAGACTAACATACATCCTTCCAGAAGTCAATTTTCCTGATACAGAGTTAATGGTAGTCAATGGTGAACTGGTTCAGAGACTGCACTGTCACTTTGGCCAAATGCTTTTCTGAAATCTATGGTGACGAGAGAATGAAAAGTACCAGACTTGTCGGTAATCCTGAGGAGTTTGTTTGCTAAATCCAGGAGACAGCAGGTTGTAAGTCTTCCTGTGAGGTGACCTAACTGTTGGGCATTTGCAATAAGATATGACTACAGGCCCTGCGTTTAGCAAAGCTCTCTGCAATCCTATCCGGCACAAATACAGAAATAGGTTCGTGCTCACCGGTGGAGGAGGCTTAATGTTAAATTAATTGTAATGCACACAGCCTGGACATGAAATCAGACACTGAATGTGATTTAGAGATTGACTCGCAGCTCGCATGAGGGCAGTTACAGTTTCTTATGATGAAGCACCGGTAACACAACACTCTCCCAAGGTCTCAAACTGAGGTGTCATTTCAGCATGTACACAGAACACATTTCATATTTTCATACTCTGATGCATGACGGCACTAAACCTGTGAACACTAGCTTTTTAGTCGTCTTCTTTTTTTCCCCTGTAAGTGCTGATTGCAAGTGACCTTCCCTCTGTTGATGCTTGCTGCTCTGTTTAGTTTACAACTCAGTGTTTTTGCATTGATGTAGGAATGCAAGTCTGTTGTGATCTCCTTCTCCAGACAACAAAATATCCTGCATGCACCATGTATTCTAACCGCATTGTGCGTGAGCTATAACACGTATCGTAATATCATATATCAGATCAGATATCATAATGTATATACTGTGTGTGACACACTGCCTCAGGGCACAGCACTACCTCATTGTCCTATATTTTAATACAACAGCTTGTCGTGGGTTATTCCCTACATAAAACATGTTGTGACAGCTCTTAACAATATTGGATTTCATGCAGAAAAAAGGGAACAAATTGGACAACCCTATCGTACTTTACCGTACTGTATCAGCGGCTTTAAGTTGGAAATTTAGTTGAAATTAAGTTGTTGGCTCTGTGTGAATCCTTTTTTGGTATTGTGTTATATTGTATGTATTGTGGTATATTGCATGGTATCACAGTGTATTGTTTATCAGCTGTTTTATGAATCTTTTTTGTTCCCGTTTCTCCCTACCTCTACAAGGACTTTTATTTATAGGCCGGGGAAGAATTCAGTGTTATCTCAAAATGCTTTTATGATTGCAAGTGACCTTTTTTGTGCAAAAAAAAATCTCATAAATAAAGTGGGTAAAATCCCTCCCCCCCCAGGTGGGCGACGACGTGGGCTCAGGCATTGACTGGTCCAATGAGAATGACCGGCTGCTGGTCTGTCAGATGTGCATCAAGCTGGCCGACATCAACGGGCCGCTCAAGTGCAAGGACCTACACCTGCAGTGGACCGAGGGCATCGTCAACGAGTTCTACGAGCAGGTGAGGCATTCCTTCACGCTTCCTCACTTCCTCTTCCTGTCTCTGTGGAGATGGGGGCAGGCACCATTGTAACGCACCATCGCTAACCCCCTACCGGTTTCCCACACAATACTATGATAGGCTTTTTTTAAGGAAGAGTGTGGTGAGATGCTGGTACCGCCACAGCCCTGGCTGAAGCAGGCCTTTCAGTAACGACAATCAGATTCTATTACTCACATCTTTTTTACTCTCCAGGGTGGCTCACTCTTTCCCAGCTTTCTTCTGCTTTCTTATAGCAGGGTTTCAGTTGGCGCAAACGTAGTGTAACCCTTTATATGGGAATGAAACAGCTGGAATTCACAAAAATCGTGTCAGTATCACTGCCTTCAGGCAAGGCCCACCTTCTATTGGATAAGCCCTTCATTTGCATTCATGCCCTCTTCAACAACTGTAGCAATTGAGACAGTGTTACAGTTTTTTGTGTGATTATGGTATATTTTTACTTAATCTGAACTATCAATGCTTTGCATAACAAAAAAGAATTTCACATACAACTTTCATTCAGATTTCATGACAAAGTGTTTTGCACGTGTATTGGTGTTTATCGTGTGGGCATTGAGGATGATACTTAGAGTAAATAAGAGGTAGTTGGTTTGAAAGTGCGGTTTGAGTGCAGTCTAAATGTATGCCATTCACCCTAAGCTTCTCCCAAAAACCACCACCCCATCCTTCAAAACTATTTCCAACCACACCAATTAGATGCCGGATAACGAGGGGTGTGGCGCTCGATCGGGGGACCCTTTGTCCCCATCAGACTCGATGGTCACCGCCGTCCCACTCAGGGGTGCGCGAGGGCCCCGCGTGACACAGGCTGAGCCTCGGTGACTCATAGCCACAGCGCTGACGTCCGGGCGCCCACCAACGGCAACGGCACTTCAGCAGCAATGACACCGGGAGGGCAGTGACGCACAGGTGCCAGGCACCTGCGCAAGATTCCGCTGACGGCGAGGCCGGCTGAGCAGGGTCTGAATGCGGGAGGACCTTGTAGGAGTGAGGAGAAAAGAAGGTCGCAATTCGTCATGGCAAAAAGCAGCTTGCGTGCGCAAGCCCGCGGCTCCTCAGTCTTATATTAACATGAATGGGTACAGGGACGTTTCTAGCTATTGAAAAGATCCGGAGCTTAGTCAAGCTTGCCTGGGGCTTATCTTTTTTTTTTGAAGGGAGATAGGCATCGGTACGTTGAGGAGGTTATATCTACCTTTATAATAAATAAATATTATCACACCTTCGGATGCTGCAAGTCAAGTTCCGCCCTGTTACACAGTCTGTCTGTTGTTTTGCTATAAACGCCTCCTTTTTCAGGCGAAAATATTCGGGGCTAGGCTTAAAATATTCGGGGCTAGGCTTAAAATATTCGGGGCTATAGCCCCGAATGATCGGACCTAACGACGCCACTGAATGGATACCATTCGCGGGGAAGAGAATGCGGTAATACAGTGGACATGTGAATACCACTTACAGCATTCAAAACAGAATGACACACGCACATAAGAATTCTTGCTCATTGTTCCTTCCTATTGTGTTTGCTGTGCTTTTTTATTGTTGGATATCTACCAAACTGATTAATCTCCTTATCAAAGTGCAAAGGCAATATGCTGCTTGGGATTTGAACCCACAGCCCTCTGGTTACTAGCACCGCTCCCTCCCCGCTACATCACACGGCCGCATATTGTTCGCGTGTCACGTATGTGTACATGCTGTTCCTGGGGAGTGTTAGCACGCAGCGTAATGGGAAGATATCTTAGCCCGACTCCGTGGCGGAACAGCAGATTGCGGTATTATGCATCTGACTCAATCCCATCTCCTGCAGCCTTTGCTGTGCTTTCATTTTGATCCCCCGGGAAAAAGAATCCCATCAAGGAGGGGATTTCCATAGGCCTTTTTCTTGCCCTTTTTTGTCGTCTGTGGAGTAAGGCATTCCTGCACACCGCACACCGACAGAGCGCGCAACAGCTCCTGTGCCCGTTTCCATGGCAAAAGGAGACCCTGACATCATAAACCTTAGTTACTTATGCCGTTGGATAATGTATTACGCATAAGCTCAGCAGAAGATTACTTTAGCGCCCCAGTATTCAGGTCGATGTCCCAAATTGCATCCCTGCCCCAAACAAGAAGAAAATTGTTTTAACTGACAGCGAGAGCAGGCAAAACGAAAAAGTAAGGAAATTCACATTAGCACTGTGGCATGTATGTTTTTTTCAGTCCTTTCCAGTACACACTGTTATGATAGATGGTACTCGACTGTACATGGCTTCGTTTTAGAGAGGATCACTAGACACCAGGGTAATAGGATGAGACACTGAGGACTCACTCTTGGCAAACCAGCTGTCTGTGACTCATGGTAGAAATGTGTGAAAGAAGTGCGCCTACTCAAATCATGCGTATCCCAGAAGCTGTCAGGCACGATTCTCTGTTTTAATGTCTCTGACCTAATTCAGTTCCAGCATTACTGAAATATATTGTGAGATATGAGATTCCATCACAGGCAGTAGATTGTAGGTCTTCAGTGCATAATCGGAGGGGAAGAGCGTTATGGACTTTGTACACAATATAATTTAATCCTTTTTTAAGTGATTACTTAACCATATTATCAAATAATAATCAATATACAGATGCATACGAGACAGTTTGGCATTGGGGATTAGGATTAAACCGCAAGATTGCCGGTTCTCATCCTGGATGGGGTGCAGATGCTGTGCCCTTGAACTAGTGCCTGAAACAGGATTTCTTTGGGAAAAATATCCAGCTGTTTAAATGTATAACGCATAAAAATGAAAACTGTGAATTACATCACCATGTATATGGGCCAAGCGTGGGCCAAGTGCATGTTAATATGTGTCAGGTGTGCTAACGTGTTGATAGGGGCAGCAGTCTGTCATAGCAGTAAGGAGCAGAGCTTGTAACTGAAAGGTTGCTGGTTCGATTCCACGCTGAAGCACTGCTGATGTACCCTTGGGCAAGGTACTTAACCCACTAAGTCAGTAAACATCCAGCTGTGTAAATGGATAAAACTGTAGCCTTTTTGTAAGTCTCTCTGGATAAGAGCGCCTGCCAAAGGGCAATAATGAAATGATACGTAAATAATGATGCCGTTGCAGGGTGACGAGGAGTCCAGCCTGGGCCTTCCCATCAGCCCCTTCATGGACCGCTCGGCGCCGCAGCTGGCCAAGCTGCAGGAGTCCTTCATCACCCACATCGTGGGGCCGCTCTGCAGCTCCTACGACTCGGCCGCCCTCATGCCCGGCCGCTGGGTGGAGCCCGCCGAAGGCGAGGAGGAGGAGGAGGAAGGGGCGGACACGGACGAGAACGAGGATGACACGGCTGAGGAGGATGCCTCCACGGGCTCTGAGGCCTCCCGTAAGACCGCCTCGCCCGCACCCAATTTGCCCGGACGCCACATGGCTTCCATTTGTGTGTTTCCACATCAGATTCACTCATCTGTTTCAACATCGCTTTTGCTTGTCCAACACTTTTGTTTTGTCCAACGACGTTTGCATTACATCACATGCAATTAGCAGACGCTGTCATCCAGAGCGATTTTCAGCACAACAGAACAGAATTGTATCCATTCAAGCTAAATGAGCAACAGTGTCAGACCAAGCTAACAACCCTCTCAGGCCAGTAAGTGTGAGCATAATACCATTCAAGCCCTTCCAAAAGTTAACTTGTGCAACCTGAATGTGCATGTCTATCCGAAAGTTTAGAGTGTTTCAGGCAAAGCCTTTAGTCTACGTCTGTGTCTGCTGGTTGCTGTTTCAGTTTTGTTGAAAATGACCTAAATGGTGATTATTGTTGCCTAATTGGACATTAATCACTGCTCTCAGCTCATTAATGATTAAGGATGGTTTCAGGGGAAGATTTAATGTGGCTACTGAGAGCCTGACTGTAAGCAAAAAGCAGCAGAGACAAGGGCAGCCAACGACCAAGCGTGGGGTAATGCTAAATGCTAGTTTAATCAATCAATTTGGGTTCCTTCGTGCTCTCTTTCAGAGAAACGAAGCCCCAAGAAGAGGAGGAAAGTCTTCTGCCAGATCACCCAGCACCTGCTGGAGAACCACGAGATGTGGAAGAAGGTGATCGCCGAGGAGGCTCAGAAGCAGGAGGAGGAGGAGGGGGCAAAACGCCTCGGCAACCCCACCGAGCCAATCCTGGCCATCCACGAGGAGGAGGAGGAGTCAGCGAGCAAAGAGGAGGAGCCCACGGAGGGCCAGGAGCGGGAAGCAGAGACGGAGGAGGAGGAGACAGGGCCCCTAGAGGAGGAAGAGGCCCCGGCGACCGAAACCACACCGGAAGAGGAGGCGGAGCCACAGTGATGGAAGTTTCTGGGGATAGCCAAGAGAGGAACACCGCTTTCCAGAGCCAGAACGTCTTTGAAGTTTTTTTTTTTTTTTTTAAAAAAACAGACTCCTGATATTTTGTTGCCAGCACATCACTTAGACACAACACTGTAGAAGTTTGGGGAATATGTGCCTAAAGAAAATATGGTGGGGGGGAGAGGTTGGGGTTTGGGGGGAGGTGGGGGCGGGGGGGGGGGGTTCTAATGTTTTACACGTAAATTAATGAGGTCAGATCCAGATCTGGCCCACAAACTCGACCTTCCGTTTGAGGAAGCTTCCACACTGTAATACGGGATCACGAAACAGACTCCACACCCCCAGCCCCACCCCAGCCCCACCCTAGCCCACCTCCATCCAATCCCCAAACCCCCTTCCCCCTTCCCACCTACCCCCCCCCCCAATGCCCTTCCCCTCCATCCATCCATCCAACACCCAAAACCAACGTGTTCAAAGTTGAACCTACAGACTGGTCTGTTTTTTTCTAAGAGTGATATTTTTTAAAAAGAAACATTGATATTAAAAAAAAAAAAAAGAAAAAACATTGGACACACAGCTCTGAGCGGCATCCAGGCTGTTTCCCAGGGAGACGTCCATGAGAGCGTGTGCACAAGTAGCAGTGTGACTATAATGGACTGTCGCAAAAGTATACATTTTTAGATGTTCTCATTCCATTGTGTGCATAGGATCGGTAAAGAAGACGAAGCTCTGCAGGTCTGAAAAGCTTTATCCACAGTCAAGGATAAACCACAGTCTTTTGCAGTGCACATTGTCTTGTTTCCTTTCTTTCCCAGCTTGAGTTTCCCCTGTCCATGAAATCCAGCTAAAACACCTCCACAGTATTGTAAGGCACGAGAGCGAGCTGTTGCTAGCATCCTTTTCGCCTCTTTGTCATTGCTGTGAGCCAAATTTCCTGCTGTTCTCTTCTTTTTGCCTAAGATAGTCTCTTTCATTGGCTGTCACCTCTGTTACCGTTGACAGCTGTGTTTTTTTGTAAATATAATAGGGATTTTATTTTGTTGTGTTTCTTTTCATATGGCCTTTTTTTAAATTGTAGTTGTGTGTAAAGCTGGCCAAAAAGGGAACTTCTATGTTTTAAAAAAAGGGTCCATTGGCTGTTAAGAGAGTAATTAATGTAATTTCTTTCCTCTTTATTTTTTGAAGCCTTATTATTCTCACAACATAGCATGTCTTTATAACCGGTGGGTAGCTGATAGCATTTGCGTCAAACTTCAGATGTGGAGGCACGAAAGTGACACCTCAACAAAGATCTCCAATCCAGACAAGAGGCCATTTTTTTCTTTGCGGAGAGGACCAGTCCATTGATCCTTGTAACTGAACGTGCACAAGTGTGAGATTTCCACAGCTGGTAGACACACCCTTAGATACGATTCTGAACAGAATCCCTGGTGCAATAACTTCTGATCAGAACAGCCGTGAAAAAAAGGTGATCGCAGCGGCTGTCTGTCCAGGTGGTCCAAACAGGGTTTAGAGCCGTGGATTGTTCTCATTCCTACACAGCAAATCCAGGGACAGGTTTGCGTTATGAATTATAGCACAGTGTTCGTCTGGCCTATGACGCTGGAGTAAAAGATGGTTTTGTCTGGCAGTAGTGAAAATTATAAGCTGTGCTGAGAGACTGGCAGGGCAGTCACAGAGCATACAAGGCCACGGCAGCCGCATACCTGAGTATTGTTGATGGATCACAAAAAAAAGAGTGTGGGGCTTTCCAATCCCCTCCACATTTGGAAAGGTGCTCTTATTTCTGCTGTGGGGAAAAAGGGAGGGGTGGGGGGTGGAGGGGTGGGGGGGGTGTGCTTATTAACCTTTTGATTAAGAGGGGCTGGTAAGCGACCCCCTGCAGGGCATGTTCAGAAAAGATTCCCTGTGAGGTGCTGAGGTACTGAGGTCCCTGCCTCGCATTCTCCACAGAGAACAAGGCAGCCATTATGTTCCGGAACTCTCCGCCTGGGTCTGGTGCTCCCGCAGTCATGCACGGGGGATGAATGAATAAGGACAGGCTTTCTCCACCCCAGCCCCATGCCTGAGGGAGCTCCCAGTGACGCGAGTGATCCTATCAGTGGGGCGGGCCCCCCCACCCCAGAACCCCGCCGCCCCCCCCCCCACCCCAGAACCCCGCCGTCCCTGTGCACGTCTGCCACACTCGGAGGCACCCGCGAGGGTCAGCACACCCAGGCCCGACACGTTCACGCGGTCGCCAACACGCCGCTTTGATGTGCAGTGACTCTGATAGGATGTAATTGCTCCCTGGGTCGAGCGATACCGTATCATCAGCCCACACTTTGGGCTGGCGGAGCCGAGCTGTCGGTAAAGTGGCGCTCAGAAGCCGAGTCACTCCGGGCAAGAGAGAGGATTTTGCAGTGCCATCCCTTTGAAGCGGAGCTAATTAAAAGAGGCTGGATTTCGGAGGCTGCGGCTGTGCACTGCAGTTAGGCTGACGTCTCTTGAGTTTTCTCCCTCGTACGAAATCCCACCATTACGTAACTCCTAATATCCTTTGGACAAATATTTTCGAGCAAATCCGGCGTACACAGTAAAAGCAATACCCCCCTGCCTCTGTTCATTTCCTTCTAGAACGCGGATGTTGTCCTCTCAGGTTTTCAGGTGTGGCTAGACAGCAGGATTTCCTTCATAACTCAGAACTGTTAAGTTTTTAGCAAAATTCATTGCAGTGATCAGTGCCAAAAATAACTACATAACAATTCATGAACTCTTGTTTGAGCAGCACGGAGCACAGATTTTTTTAGTTGGGGTCAGACTTTGTGTTGTGGGAACTTCGGTATCTTCAATAAACTTGAAGGTGTAAATGGAATGTTGACCATAGTGGAGATTTGTGATTGGATGGGGGCCATGTGCATATGTTACGAGGGAATTTCCCAGCATGCCAGCATTGGAACTTGGGACGGGTGTGCCATTCACCGTTTGACCCTGTCACGCCCCCACTCCCTGTCCCTGTCCTTGTCGCTTTTCGGTGGTGGGGGGGGGGGGGGGGTTGCGGACAAAACAAAAGAGTGTGCATCAGAGGTTACATACACAGCCCCCTGTCTCTCTCGTTTGGCGGCGGCGGGCAGGGGAGGCGTGTTGGCGTGTTAGCCGCTGCAGGGGTGGCGAGGTGCGTGATGAGTTATCACCCACAAGTCTCTCACCTGCCGCTCACAAAATGCGCGCGTGGGGAGGGGAACTGGCGGCTGCTGCTGTTAGCACGCTGCTAAAACCAGTTACATGCCTGGCTGTTGTGACAGTGTAGCATGGAGTATAAGTTGCTCTGGATAAGGGCATCTGCTAAATGCCAATAATGTAATGTAATGCTCCTGGGCTCTTTTTTTTTTGGTTTCGGTCAGGCTGGTCACGTTACAAATATTTACTTTTGCTCCTGCAGACTTAAATCTGGGAGCCATTTATTTTTCCCCACCGCAAATCAAAGCTGTTACCCAGCGCTGTTCAGCGTGCCCTAAAAGCAAGGCATGTGGGAGGCCTCCGCTACAGAACCCATTCATGTCCAGCTAGGCCAGGCGACCTCCGATGATCACTGCCAAGCGTGAGCACTCCCCAGCTCAGCGGGAGGCGGTCAGTGCGAGCATGTGTCAGTGGGTCACACCCCTGCGTTTGTATTGCAGCTGCACTGACCCGTCCGAGCCCCGCGGATTCAGTGCGCCCTCACACGCGAGCCCCCTCATCCAGTTTTCCCTGAGTCGTACGCAAAGGGACAGCATGCACGGCATGTTTTTCCTAAGCAGTGTAGCGTGGCTTTGTTACCCGGGATAGACATCAGTTCCTGATTTCTGTGAACCACCTCTTATCACAGCTTGGAAAGGGCGCTGGATTATAAGGAAAGTGCGGGAAGGAGAGCCACCTCTGATCAGGGTTCGAGACAGGAGGTTCCTGTTGTTAGCAGTTAGCCAGGGTGTGATGTAACGAGGGGACTGCCACTTCTGGCTTCACCTTAATGTGCTAAGACGCAATGTTCTGGGTGTGAGTCACGCACAGCGGATCCAATGATGATGGTGAGTGGGTGGTTACCATGCGGCATGGTACAGCCGGGTATGTGTGTGTGTGTGTGTGTGTCTGTGTGTCTGTGTGTGTGCCTGTGTATGGGAGGGGTTGTTAACCTTGGGGAACCAGCCTTTTGACTGATGTAGTTGCTCTGGTTTTAACTCAGGGCCATAAACCATGCAGAAACAAGCTTATGCAAATACTGTGCATTTGGCGGGGATGGCGGCATTGGTAGGAGCAGCCGATGCTGCATGACTGCGTTAGCTGTTTGCGTTGATCATCTCCAATGCCTTGTGCACCAGAATCCGTGTGTTAGCTGATATTCTGCACTAGCTGGTTTTCCCCTGTAATTCAGAATTGTCTATCCGCTGCAAAGTGGCATGTCCATATATAATGATGCCCTGTCTCATCGGGATACCACCACCCTCAACAGTTAAGCCATCAGAGAACAGTGGGCAAGAAGCTCAGTCCTGGTGGCCTCATTTTTTTTTTTTTTTTTTTCCACAAACGGCACTTTAGTGAGCAGAGGGTGACCAAGCCTCAGTGTTTTGGCAGCCCCTCCATCCCTATGCCAAACCCTCAATGATTGGGTCATTTGGGAGCTCTAGGAGGCCTACTGATGGCCTGTGTGGGTTTCATCTTTTTTTTAAGTGTCATCTGGCTTCTAGAACACTGCCCTCCTCTCTCCACCCCCGTACCCCACCAGTCCTGTATTTTAAAGCAATGAGACTTGATTAAACTGTGGTATTCACCAGTCATTCACACCTTTGTCTTATCAACAGTTCGACGGCACGCTGTGTCTTTGGCTTACGTGTGTGCGCGTTGTCGTGACAACCTCTGTTGTTAAACATTGTCCTGGGTGCCTAAGACAGTACTCTACTCACAAGAAAAAATAGCTTCTTTTACCTGTTTGGCCTATAGAGGGTTTATTTATCTTTCTTTTCCTCTCCATATTTTATTTGTATTTCACAAAATATGCTGTATGTGTCAGTTAAAATGCATTTTAAGATTAGTAAGTACACTTTAAAAATAACTAAGGGACTTAAAGACAGAATTTTTTGTTTAATTTGGTTTAGTTTCCCACGTTTGTAGTTATTTTCTGTTGAGAGATCAGATGTAGCTTAGTCTTTTCCTCTTTAATGGAAAGGCTTTGTGTTTTATCGTTGTACAGTGCAACTTTTGATCACGTTAAACAAATAATTTTTTCCAGCATTAAAACACAAGCTTTATGTGAGACAATCCCTTCGCCAGATGGTCCACAACATGGACACAAGGAAACCTCCTCTCGTGCTACGAATGTCAGGTTCACATTTTTAGCAGGAGGGCACACCAGTACATTGTATGCTCATGTATTAACCTACTTTTCTTCCATTCACAGTGGAAACATAGAATGGCCTTCTAGAATCGGGGCTGATTCTGGCATAGATATAGAGTTACATGGGAAATGAAGCTTTTGCGGATTACTGCATACCGTAAACCGTTGCCTTTGGTGGGCTCAATCTGATCTATTAATTCTGTATCTATGGCATTCTGGGATGGAAACTGAGGGGCACAAAAGACAGAAATCTGAAGGATGGTCTTTCATGTCATACAATACTGGGCTGTTGTGCTCTTTAGTCTTAACATGTCTATATTCAATTTGCCATAATCATTAATGCGCATAATTATTGATTACAAGAACCAAACAAGCTTTACAAACTCTGTAAACTGAAAAATGAGACTTGTATTTTTTATATAGTTGGCACTTCAAACTGAATAATTATTTTCTTCTCACTAGTATCTTGCACTTAACACATGTAGCAATACTTTCAAAAAGGAGAAATATGTAATTCACAAGTATTTGTTAAGTGAAATACTCATTTTATTGTTAGTTCATGTTCCATTTTGTACAAAATATATGCTGTACAGATAAAAAAATTAAAACGACAAAAAGTCTTTTAGATAAACATTATTTATTTTTACCGTTTTTTGTAATTTAGACACTATACTGTAGCTCCTTTATTGCCAGAATTACTGGAAGTGCCTCTTGGTATAATGTATTATACAGTAAATATGTATTGAGATTATTAGAACTTATTTGTCACAAACTGAACAATGTGGATGTTGTAATGTGAATACAGTTGAATTACATGAATTTAATTCTGTGGTACATGGGTGTCTGTGTTTTTATTTCCGCACGGCCGTGAACAATGTCCCTCTTTGGTTCATTGTCTGCATCACAGAGAATGGATACAGGGACAGGTGCTAAACCCTGAAAAGCTCTCTTCAGAGAAAGGGCTGAAAACACTTCAAGACTTTGTGGGGCAAATTTCAGCAAAACCTTCTCTCCAGCGGTTATTGAAACAGCTCTTGCGGACAGATGTGCATGTGTTGTGACTTTGCCTCGTAAAAGAGGTGATTGATCGGTAATGCGAGAATAATTGTCTTTATGTATGTTTGGGGCCTCAGGGTAACACCACTAGGAACCTCTGTCTTCCTGGGAGTCTAAAGACAATGACAAGAAAATATATTACATTTTTTTTAATAAATTGAAAAAACAGAAGAACTGGCTGGCTGGTGGCAGAAAACAGTGTTTTGGCAGGTAAGAAAATATTGTCTGAAATTACTTGCAGTGAGAAATCCATTAACATTTTTGTCAATATCAGAGAGGTGTCACTTCAATGGTACATACAGTACAATACACACTGTCCCTTGCAGTCAATGTTGGAGAAATTGGTATAAGTGTAGGGACTCCTCCATCAGGGCTGAGTTTTTGAAGTATTAAGTTATTACCAATACTTTTCCTTGTTCAATGAAAGTGATTGTTTTACCCACACTGCACCGCTGTAACTCTCATAAAGTGCAAGTCATATGGTAGTTAGCATCCATTTTCCAAATTTTCCAAAGGTCAGTGGTTGCATCCAGCACTGGCCCTTTTATGGAATTACATTTACATATATTCATTTTGCAGCAAATTTGATCCAGAGTAGCTTTCAAATGAAAGAATGTTGTCTGCATATCATGAGGAGCATAAACATCAAAATAATAATCTGAGTAAGCAACACACATTCAAAGAGTTGTAAAGACATCCACGGCACTTCAGTAAGGAATCTTACATTATACAGATCAGACCTAAGGCTAACAGATGAGTGGAAAATTGTTTGAAGTGCTATGGAATGTTACAGGCATAACTGCACATACATGTGCATGTGTCGGTGTGTGTGTGTGTGTGTGTGTGTTTTGACAGTGCATATTTTTCCCCTCACTGAGAGAAAAGGGGGAGAGGGAGGAAAGAAGTTATGTAAGTGAATTAAAACACAGACCTCAGGGCCCGGGTTCTCTGAATTCATTACTTTGGGATTTGTCTAAAACCCGCAGACTTAGATGCTGACAGGTGAAATGTTCTACATTAGCTTCCAGAAGGTCAGCTTTGGGCTCAGAATGGGATTAGTAGCGGCCCTGGCACTGGCCTGCTGTTTTTGCAGTTAAATACAGTAAATATTATTAACCTTCGCCTCGTACCCCACATCTGAACCATTTTCCTGTGGCAGGGCTCTCCCCTCTGACCTTCTCCTGCCCTGGTCTCCATATGTCTAATCCCACCGTGACATGGTGGAAGTCTCGCTTCGGATCTGGTTTGGGAGGAGGGGGAGTTTAGGTTGCTGTGCTTATGTCAAATCAATGCACTGATGCCATACTCTGCCTGGAGGTGGTCACATCTACCTCTGTCTTTTTCACATAGGGGTCAGAGGTCATTGAAAAGGTTGAAAGGTCTTCCTCCAGGAAATCCCCGGCCAGTCAGCCATCTCACCGACGAAGCACAGGGTGGCACAGTCAAGACCCTTTTTGTCCACCCACACATTCACAGAACTCTGTAAGTTATAACTCTGTCTTTCTGGGTCACCTTTCCTCTACACTCTAATCTTTTTTTTTTTACCTTTTTCCCTCTTAGGTGACTCTGGAATGACTGTTGGTATGGTGTGGTGACCCTGACAGAATGTTCCAGCAAGACTGACATCATCTCATATGACATCATCTCAGTGCTGATGAAACGAGGCCCACAGTAGCTTGTCTAGTCCTTCAGGGAGGAGTTGGAGGATCTCTCTAAGGACTGACTGTCAGAACACCTACCAGAGATACACATATAAGGGAATTATCCTGTGAAGGTAGAGCTTTCACTGGTGTTACCCTGTAACTATCCCCAAAGAAACTGACATTGCAAATGCTAGTCAATATTCCTGTCACGTGGGAGGTGAAAATTTGATTGGCTGTTGTGCTAATAAGCATCCTTACTTCTCCATTTGCTTTGTTAATAACTGAGCTCATTCAATCAACTCCATTGCAAACTGGTTTGTAATTGTAGCTCTGTGTCTACTTGGGCTCCCAACAAGTGCCATCAGACCTCTCCAACTGATTCATAATGCAGCTACTTGACTGATCTACAACTGACAGAAATATTGTTATGTCAGACCTCTCCTCATCTCTCAACCCTAGCTACCTGTTATGGCTTGGATAAAATTCAAAACTAGTTCTAGCCTATTGAGCAACAATAACAAAAAAATTACACCCCATACTTACAATCTATTATCACTCCCTATGCTCCTGCCAGACAATACCACTCTACTCCCTCTGGTCATCTAGTCGTCCTTTCCTGGAAGGATTACATTAAATCACATTATTGCCATTTAGCAGATGCTCTTATCCAGAGTGACTTACATAGGTAACAGTTTTATCCATTTATACAGCTGAGGCAACTGTGTATTAGGTACCTTGCCCAAGGGTACAGCAGCAGTGCTCCAGTGGTGAATCAAACCAGCAACCTTTCTGTTATGAGCCCTGCTCCTTAGCTGGGTTGCTCATCTTGATAATGTCCTTTCTCTAACCTTGCCCCCAGGCGATGGAATGAGCTGCCCCCAGCACCTCACTGTCCATTTTCCACCACAGACTCTAAACCCACCCATTCTGACTACATCCACGCTCTGGAAACTGTGACCCTTCCCCTTCCTAACACTGTCATAAAAGCTAGTATCGAAAACAGAAAATGGAAGCATTGAAGATGAAAGCCTGGTGGCACTTGAAGCTTTCACAGCAGCAAGAAGCTCAGCCATAAATGTGTTGTGGTTATACACGCTTGTGGTGATACTAGTTTATGGGTGTGAACCCGATGATAGCACTTACTCCTACTGTGGCACTGTTACCCATGATGGTATTATGTTGCAAGGATGGCAGTAATGATTTGGGTAATAGCCTAACCCCTGTCCTGCATATATTCCCCCTGTCCTGGAGCCCCCCCTGTCCTGCATATATCTATTCTTGCTCCAAACACACCTGATTGATTAAATCAGGTGTGCTCAGCTACTCAAAAGTGCCACTGATGAGTTCGGTCAGGTAGGTGTAGCGGGGAAAGATGGAAAACGTGCGGAGCAGGGGGGCCCCAGGAGCAGGATTGAGAATCAGTGCCCTTAGAGAATGCCCTTCTTGGAAACTGCTCTGGATGAGATTGCTTGCTAAATGAATATATGTAAATGTGAACTGTGCATGTGAGAGAAGCCCAGCTATTGGTTAACATGCCTCCCCAGTTTTACTCTGGCTATGATTAAATGCAGGCTTGTGTTAGCAGTTAGAACAGTTAATAGTTTGCACCGGCTCTGGCAAAGGTGTCCGGGTGCTTGTAGGAATTTTTAATTAAATTACCTGCTTTTGCGCATTTTCTCCATCTTGCTGTTCTTTATGTGTGGCCTGTCGGCCAATGCTGTGACACACCTCCGTTCTCCCCTCTCTCTGTCTCACACCAGCCTTTCAGCCATCCTATGCGGCCTCGGGCAGGGTGAGCTGCTTGCATGACAGGACAAGCACGAGAGGATTTTGCGTTCTACTTTTTTCTTTTATTGGGGGGGGGTTATGAGATTTTCTTGTGAGATGAGGGGAATCTCCAGATTAATGTTAACCTTTCACGTGTCTCTTGGTTTCAGTCAAGCATCATTTTGTGCTCTGTCTGAAGGGTTAAGGTGATTATCTGGACATACAGTATCTTCACAGGTAACGGTGTCACAATGTCAGTTTTGTGAATGAGAAGCTCTGCTGTGTGCAACACGCTCTCATTCATTGCGTTACAGGTTTAAACAGCCTTTGGGTCAGTCAAGAGCCTCAGCACATGTGCCAAAGAGGCTAATGTGAGTATTCTTGTCACATACCACGAGTGATGTCAGTGTCCCACGTGTACGGAATATATATCTGAGTGGAGAGAGTCCCACCGTGACAAACTCACTGTGGTTGCACACTGCGTGCGCCGAACGAGCGCATCGCTGTCCTGTCTCTCTGAGGCTGCTTGGGGAGAAGATGGAAGTTCCGGAATCAGCGCTCGATTGTGACATTTGCAGACAAGTGAGGAGGCGTGCGAGAGGACACCAGCATGCATCCATATGGATGCCACCGTTCTGCAGACTGAGTGAGAGAGAGAGAGTGAGGTGTTCCCGCCCCAACAGGCAGATGGAGCCTGTGCCCCTGGTCACAGTTACGCGGTGATCATATGGCTCCATACAGTACGCGCACACATTAACCCCTCCCCCAGCTCCGCTGATTACGTTCCATCTGGTTCCCTTTTATTCGCCTGTCCTGTTTGTTTGTTTGTGTACTCATGACTCTCCACTCACACGTTCTTTGTTCAGGATTCTGCTGTGAAAGGTGCTTTTCAGTAATCAGCAAATGAGCAATCTCTGCCGTGATTCCTTCCGATTGGCCGGTGCATCCCATGCAGGACACAGGAAAGGCTCCTAATTTGCATGTCAGTTCTGCCCACAATGTGATTTCTTTTTGCGTTCAGTTATTCATGAGCTGAAACTGCAGGCAGGAAATTGTGCCGGATACCTCTGAATTATATAAAAATATAATTGGGTATATAATAATTGGGTAAATTCACATGGCATCTGCAGCTGAGAGGTTGAAAAATAATTCACTAAAGATTTCCTTCTGTTGCCTACCGGGAAAATTCATATAACCTTTTATGAGCAAATAATACAATTTTGAGACCACAGAATTATGATAGATTAAATAAATAAATAGCTTAAAACATTAAGTTATTTGTGTAAACATAATAATGGGGATATTGCATTTCGCTAACGTGTTGAAACGTGTGTGCACCTGTGATCTCAGCCCTGTCTGACACTGTTTCACCTCCTTGTTTCCACGTTTTGTACAACAACATTTCGTGTTGTTTTGTAAATGCACTCCGCACTAGCACTTCGGACGTTCCTCTGGATTAGAGTGTACAATACACTGTAAATGTAAAATTTAATGTACATTTAATGTAAAAAACTAAGCTGCAAAAAATGGACAGGACGGAGAGTGTTATCAGTTTAGAAGCTGAAGGGGAGGAACATATGCAAATTTTGTATAAGATGCTGCATAGCAGTGGATGCTGCACTGACTAGAATACTGCTCCATCCTGGTCTTTACTCTCCATGGTTCCTCAGAGCATTTGAGAACGAATGCAGCCGATTAGTGCATTACCCAGAGTTGAAAGCCCTGAAACCCACTATTCTGACGCCATAGAGCTTATGGTATTTATTTTGTCCTTAATCAGTTGACATTGCTACTGTAAATTGGCTAACCCAGATAAACGTAATCTGACTGAAGGGGGGGGGGGGACTGTCACAGGCGTCTGCGGGTTAATGACAACAAGCTCCGTTGTTCAAAAGCGCATTCCTCTCGTCTGTCTCACAAAATCCCATTATTCTGTGAATACAGGAAGAAGGCCAGAACTACACCTCCCCTAATTTCCCCTGCGGCCAAAGTTTGAGATGAACTGGATTTTCAACCCTGTTTTGGTTCCATTAACATGGAAACAGGGTCCCAAAGCTTAGGCAGGGAATACAAACTTGCGGTCTTAGAACCACTGTTAAGATTCACTGAAACGCGGGGGAAAAGAGTGCCGGACTCTGATGTGTGACCAAGACAATGGTGGCCAGCCTTCAGTAGAACCAGGTTAAAAATGTGTGCGTTAACTGAAAATCGCTCTCGCAGAAACGTTCTAGAGTGTTGCCTGAGTGTTGCGAACTACTCGAAAGGTTTCAAATTTCATGAAGGAGGATCATTCTCCTTTGAAATATTCCTGTGGGTCCACTTTCTTTGTAGACCTCCCATTCTTGCCCCCATTCCCAGACCCTGAGCAAACATAACCAAGATGCACGTTGCTCTTCACTTCAAATAACATTCAAATTTAAACAGCAAACCTCAAAGGCTTCATATTTGCTCCATATTGTTTGTTTTTTTATATGCTTGAACATCATGAAGAGTTCAGCAGTTACTAAAATTAATTTAGAATTGTGGAAAAAAATTATTGTAACACAAAAAATAACCCACAACAGCTTCATTCAGCATTCCCTCAATTTATAGTGCAGACAAAAGGGCTTTGTTTTTTGACAGAATCCAGGCCTGGGAGTGGATACTGAGTAACATGGCTACACAGAATAGGTGCAGCTCTCAAAGTAGGATACAAAGAAAGGATGCTAAACACCCGAGGTGATTTTTACCTACGATATTTCACAGATTATGGGATGTGTGTGTGTGCTTTGATTTGACAAACTACACAGGGCAACATGTAGCCTTCTGTGTTCCCTTGCGTACAGCGGGACTCCTTTCCCATGTCAGCATGAGTTTGTTTTTTTCTCAAAGGGAGGCCCATCCAGCGGTCTCCTCTGATTGCTCAGTTGAGTCTAATTCACTTTGCGTCTTTTGGTCTCACTAGGGCAGACGGACGGGCCACTGGCAGCTGTAGGTGGCGGAGACGAGTCCCCGATGTTCACATGACCGACAGCGGTCAGCTGTGTGAACGCGACCCAGTAACGGCCAATTACCGTCTCCCAGAAACAAAGGCTCACTTCTGTTTGTCTTTTTTAATTGAAAAAACTATGCTCCATATATAGTGCTACATGAAATGGAAGAGGATACACAACTGATGCATCTGTTTTGTACAGTACAGTGAAACAGCATTGCTTGGGGAGGCTCCGTAAAGAGCTCAACCAACAGGATGTCACAGTGGAGAACACCTTCTTCAGGGGGAAGACCTGTCATTGGCAGATCCAGAGGACAAATGGGTACTTTTTGGGGTTTTTTTTTATTTCATGATGCATAAGAAATAGCTTTGTGTAGGGCCCATGTATGGGACTGCGAAAATTGTTTTTAGAGAATGTGAGAGTTGGGTCAGAGCTCTCAGGGATTTGTGTTACTATCCCTGCAGCTTGGGAGAAAGGCCACATGCATGTTTTATGCACATGTGTGTATTCATTCAATGCCTTTCGGCCTGACCTGCCTACATTACATTTTATGGTGTCACGGGGAAAAATGCTACATTGTGTATTAGAATGCCCTCCGTATTTTAATAATTAATGAAGACTCCACTGCCACATGTTAATTCTATCTGCAGTGCAGGTCACAAACTGAATGGATCAGATTGCATCTACAGTGGAGTCATTTTGCATCTTTAACAGTCTGGCAGAGAGAAAAGGTTGGAATGTACAGTATTTAGGGCAGTCAGCACAAAGAAATCCAGCAGCATCCACAATGATTACTTCAGTTCACTCTGCTCAGACTGCAATGGCTGGTGCTGGCTGCTTGTACTGTAGTGTGTTTTTTTGCACCACCTTAAGTCAGAAAAAAAAAATCAAAGAAATGCAATGGAAAAGTGCTATACCTTGTCCTGTGCATTTTTGCTAATGCTAACTGATGCTAACACCAGTGCTGATTTGCTTAAGCCTTAAGCAACTCTTCTTAACGCCTCTCAGAAAACGTCAGAGAACCTGGCTTGATCCTCTGCTGTGTTTTCACAGCCTGACTTTCTGTGCATTTCCACATGTGGAGGCAAGGGAGTACTAATGTATGTGCTGGAACACGGGCTCTTATGGTTTGGTAGAGAGGATCACTTAATAGAGGTACCCTGAATAATTTAAGGGAAACAACATTATCACTCTCTCCATTATTGATATAAATTTTTATTGATATAAAAAATGTAAACCTGCACCAATAAAACTCGGAAACACATTTTAATGAGGAAATCAACAGAAGAACACTACACAACTGGGCTGTCTCCATGGAAACAAGGGACGAGGAACCTGTGATGTTTCGATGTGGTTTTTCACGCTCAGAGCAACGCAAGTATCACCAATGACGTCCGAATGCCGCTTCAGTCTGTTTAATTGCGTTGACTCGAGGCTAAAGAGAAAGGGTAGCTTTGGTATGGTGCTTCCTAACGTATCACTTTCTGTTGTGGTGCCGAAAGGACGCTCGTACAGTAATTTATTGGCGCGGCACGTAGTCTAGAGAGCGATTTAGACAACAGTGGTGGGACTCCCGTTAATAACCTGCATGGGCTTCCGCCGAATATGATGCACAAATAAATAGCCACGGTTCGTGCGCAGTTCCACTTGAGGATCGAGACGCATGCTGTAGAATTGTTTTGCTGTATCAGCGTGTGGTGCACACGCGTCGTTATTTGTTGAACGGCCCCAGAAGTTCCCCATATTTCCTTTCAGTAAACATTTGCAGCGGGCAAATTCAATTCCAGATACAGAAGCGTCCCTCTGCCTGCCTCTCTCTCTCTCTCTCTCACTCCCTCAAGCGTTATCACATGTTTTAGTCAATTCTTCAAGCGGCTTGCACAAACTAAACAAGGCTTGAAACTGTTTCACTTCTCAGGGACGCAGTTGTTAAACCTGGCTGATTGACGTCAAAGATTAATCTATTGGAAACAATGTGTGATTTAACCCCAAAAGGAAAAAATTGGATTTGACAGGAACTCCTGAGAAATACCTTCAAGACGTCCTCCAGACCCTTGCCTTTTCCCCCATCCTCTCCAGGAAGTTTCTGCGTGAAGCTTGCGACATCAGCTGTTCAGGCAGCAGCGTTGTCCATACGAACGCACTTACCACCATCGGGAATGCTTGCAAATCCATAGGTTGTGTAAGCCCCCCATAGCGCAGGGAAACTATAGCGTATCAAACGTTCTCTTAAAACGGCCTGAGGTAAGTTGCTGAATCGTTTTTTAACTAATTTTTGGCGTGACAACAGGAAGGCGCTTCTTTTTACTTTTTCAAATTTTGAAGTAATTTACAAATAAGACGCAGAGCAAAACATCCTTGTTATAATTGGTGTTTATGTGATTCGACTCTTTCAACATATCTTCTGTCTTAGTATAACTAAAAGGTCAATTTTCAGCTCGTTGCACTCTGAGCAGCGAAGGCGGTTTCTGCAAATTGTATATCTAGGTCGCATTCCTGTGAATAACTGTTATTTGACTATGATTAGCTAACCCTGATGATACTGTGTGGGTACCGTTTTCATTTCTAGTTATTACAGAGAGCATTCATCAATTTAGTCCCCCATGTCCTGTTAATACTGTCCCAGGAGATAAGAATTGTGTTTTAGTAAGTTGAAATCATGACATATGTTACATAAGTACTATGGGTGTTTTTATATTGCGATTGTGTACATTGCTGTCTCTATTATGGTTACTCTTAAGTCTTTGTGAGTACCCTGTTTATGCAGAATGATCATCTGTGTTTGAGTCGAAGATTGAGGCGCATCGCGCGGCTAAATATGCATGGGCTAATTAAGCAAAGTGCGCGTGGTCAGGGATACAGAGCTGGTTGTCATGACGTCTGACCCTTAAAAGCTATTCACATCGACTAAGCAACCACCTATGAGTGTATGGTTGTCTACCATTTGTCACCATTTTTCACCTAAGACCGAGATGCATACAATGTGGTGAATCCTGAATTTGTACAGCAGTGTGTGTGTGTTTTTACAGTTGTAAACACAGCTAATCAGATAATAAGGATGAATGAATAACGGCATTATTTCTTTGGCACAACAGTTGCGTAACAGCCATAACAAAGCTTCATACAGTTTGCTCAAAGTTACACATGTGTGGATTGTTTTTTTTCTACTGTTTGCAGATTTTATTCTTTAATACAAAATCATTAATGATAAAATAAACCTAGTAAAAAAATGAAGGCCTAGACATTTCATTTTCTCAAGTACAATGAAAGAATGTCTGTAATCCTATTGGATTCTTGATCCTAATTACCAAAAGGATTACTCAAGTGAAATTCTGCTGTAGACATCAAAATTCCCACCAAACTGTGCAAGCTACACATGCTGCGATGTTATCCAGTTTCTATAGTTTATCCTGGCGCAATGACTGGTATGCAAAAAAAATTACTTTTATTTGCCTGTATGTGTGTTCATTCAGAGAGAGGCTATTTTATTGTGGCAATCGAGGGTTTGATGAATAAAACATAAAACAAGACTGTGCCCAGTTTCATTCATTAATCAGTTATTTTAATTACAACTTTAATAGAAGCTAAGTACACAAGCACTACTTTTGTAAATGCAGTCTATATCATGTATGAATAAATGAGTGCTAAGTTGCCTTTTGCTGACAACAATGAGCCAGCTGTTTTGGCCAGCAGTTTGCTAGAAGAGTGGCATTAAGAGAAACAAATCCGGAGGAATTGCTCGGATTTGCATTGAGCTGGAGTGGCGTGGATGGCCTTGACTTGGTTGGCTTCCAAGCTCGGGAGGTGATTCATTGTTGTTGTAGGGTTTTCCAATTTAGCGGGTTGTTGTTGAGGAAACTGGAAATACCAAGAGCATTAGCTGCCTAGAGTACAGTCTGTACCTACTGAACCCACCTATATTTGTAGTATTTCCTTTGTCAGCTCACCTCCATCATTATGAAATGTTCATAAATGTCAGTCATTTTTTTGGCTTGTGTAACCCTCATTGTTTGCACTTGAATTTGTCATTACAGTGCCGTTCTTTTTAATTTTACTGGCTTTTTGAGGCTAATAGAGTTCTGCAAAGCTGTGTGGGAAATTATCCTTTTAATAAAAGACCACATGTGTAATTTTACTTTTCAAATGCTGTTAAGTTCTACTTAATTTGTTCAGGGCTGGCAGTCCCTGTGTAATGCTGGAGTTTTTCAGACTGCATTCCACCAAACTAATGGCATCATCGTTCTTTTGAAGTGCACAGCAAACAGTTTTTTTCTTTTTCTTTTTTTTTTTTGAAGAGAGGAGAAGAGGGTCACATGCTTCAATTATCTTCTTACAGGAGTGCGTGCATCAATGCCAAGAAATTTCATTAGGGAAACTTCGCCCAAGGAAAACGATATCTTTCTCTGGAGGATGGACCCACTCGCTAAGGAGGGGTGGTCACCCGGAAGCAGACCCTGCTCTTCAAGAGGCCAACGCTCCTGCTTTTCCAACCTCAAGGTATGGGGACCGAATCGTCCAATCGGTGATGACTTTCTGATGGCTTCTACACTGACAAAAAACCTAAGAAACAACAACATTCCTTTTGATAATTCCACCCAGGAAGAGCATGAGAGATTGCTAACATTAGACCTTGTTTCCTGCCTTAGTACCATGCTTTGTGATGTTATGAGGGCAGCACTACCTTTAGCTGTAGCCCCCAGTCTCCCTTCAAACAGACAAAGAGAGGGGAACAGTTGAGTGTTTGAGCTTGTTAACCATGATGATTATTTCAAAAAAAAAAAAAAAAGCCTTTGGACCCCATTGTCAGAATGAAACTCTCCTCAGTCAATCAGTACAGTTTAATTAAATAGTTCTTTATTGCACAAAATTCAACAATCTCCCTCACACCAGTTACAAATATGCCCCTCACACACACAATGAGAAGATGAAGCTTCACGTACTCCATAATGAGTAAAGCTATCAAGTGCTGTAGATCATTATCCCATATGTATCAAAAAAGGCTCACTAGAGGAAAACACTACAAAATCCCCGACACACACACACATACACTGCTGTTTTTCACACAGCCTCAACTGCCCCATCAATATCCATTCACTGGTCCATTCACTCATCTGATGAGCTGATATTACAGTGCTTTTCACTCCAGCTCCTCTCTGGCTGACACACATTGTACACCTCCATTAGGCTCATAATGACACATCTCAGATCAGGGACTTCCCGTGAAATCTGTGACTTATCAGAGTTTCCTTCCCCTGTGATTTCTAGATGATGTATTTGCTTTCCAGTGACTTAAATAGCTCACATGTTATTCATTATATGGTCGTGTGTTTCCTGAAGCAATTCAGGCCAGACTACCTTGCTCAGTTGGCCTACCTAGGAATAGATCCTGCAACCTTGTGGCCATTGGCTCATTTCCCTTACTTCTATGTCTTATCTGTCACCTTAAACCCCTGACTCTAACCAGCAGCACAGCTGTCTTTGATTCCTTACCTAAATTTAGTTTTCAATCAGGCAAAAGTTTAAGACACAGAGAGCTGCGCTTCTGAAAGGTGAAAACCACGTGAAAGTGTTTAAGCTAGATGTATCCAGACCTCATTATTCCTATTGGCCACTGACATGGTGTTTGCATGGTGCATACAGAGGTAAATGTTTTTCCTGCACTTCATTGTCAAACACCTATTGAGGTTTTTCCAGAAAAAAAAAAGTTAAAAAAAAAAATAAGTAAAAGTGAAAATTAAAAAAAAAGTAAAATTTTGACATCAGCTTATATTCAGGTATGCATTTAGAAAAATAACTCTAATGATAGTGATAATATTTAAACACAGGTGACATTTCAAAGCTTTCTGTATTGATAAAATGCTTTGGCACCTTCAGAGACCAGCCTTTGGTGGCTTGAATAGGGCTTTATTGAAAATAGCTGCAGCATGTCTCAAATGCTGTTATGCTTCCTAACACATGTAGTTATATATTCAGATAGGAACCATTAACCCTTTGCACGGTGATCCAACTCCTCCCATTAGGCAGATGTTGGGCAGTTTAAAAAAGAAAGGGTGAATGATTTTCTCACAACACCACAGCAAAACGTCTTGACTGGCCAAAAGACAGCAACACAAGGAGGTTCTGAAGAATAGTGGTTCAATAACAGACAGCTGTTTAAAAATGCAGTTAAATGCAATTAAACAAATGATCCATTTTCTCATATCAAAATTGTTTTGTAATACTATTCTAGGCAGCAGCCCGCGCTAAAATACATTAATTAGGCAAACGCCAATTAGGCTGTGCGGTGGTGCTGGTGTGAAGAAAAGATAACAATCCACCCATTGTCCCATTGAGTGTTTCTGTAATGTGAGGACAGCAGCCGTATTGTTGTTGCTGTGCCAGTAACTTTGATTGCTGATATCGTGAAGCTCCAGTCTCTTTCTCACTCCCATAAATCACCAGTGCGCCCCCCCCCCCCCCCCCAACCCTCTCCCCGGGTCCAAACGCCTGCCATTGCTTGTCACATTCACACCTTGTTCACAGGTGAAAAGTGGTTAGATTGAAGGAAAGTCTTGAGTTGGAATGATAAAATCGATGCACATTCGACCAGGAAAAACATGGACCTCCCGCTGTTGTGGCCAGTGGTGTGTTCGGCGGTAGCATAATTATTTAAAAGGCCATTACATTTAGTGTTTAATGAACACAAGTGGGTGGGCGCTTAAATGGCTTTTCACAGCAGCAAATGCAGTTATATGAAGGTTGAGGCAGATTGTTATGGTCAGGTGGTTTCAATTGGACCCGCACCCATTAAGCTAGCTAGCATAAAGAGAGTTTTTTTTTGGTTTGTTTGCTTGTTTTTCTTTGCTTTAGAGTCGATGCTGTGCAGATGCTGCTTGTCTTTTTTTTGGGCTGAAGAATCCCACACTGCTGATCTTTGATTCATTTTTGAGTGCTTGTTACTGCTCAGCTGGAACCAGTAACATCAGCATTTGTCACTTTTTATTGAGTATCTAACCCCCTTTTTCCCACGTACAGGCACTGATACTGCATACAAATAACATGGCTGTGTTGTGGTAATGGTCACAAATGTTGTGGGCCCCCTTTTAACTTACCAGACACAGTGGCTTTCATTGCTATGGAGCTGGGTGTGGAGGGGAGAGAGGACAATTCTGCTTGCTGGTTGCCTGAAGTCACTTTACTACATTACTTTACATTATTGTCATTTTATTAGACACTCTTATCTAGAGTGACTTACACAGGTTAGTTTTTATGTGTAATCCATTTCTACTGCTGGATATTTACTGAGGCAACTGTGGGTTAAGTACCTTGCCCAAGGGAACAGCAGCAGTGTCCCACACTGTTGCCTACAGAATATTTCACCCTCGCTAGGCTAGAATCCCACCCCCCGGGAGGGTGTTCTGGGTGCAAATAGCCGCCACGCACCTGAACGCCCAGAGCATCCCTTCCCGAAAAAAAAAAAGCGGCCCGTTCGTCATGCGGTGAACAGCCTCTGCACGGAAAGCCTGCCCGGGGGGGCTCCTCGCGTGAGAAGGGCTGAACGGCTTTGCATGGAAAGGCTGTATTTTTGCCAGCACTTTATGGGACGAGATAAGCAGGCGATAACAGCAGAGGTGTCAGGCAGGTGACAGGCTCGATGATTCTGTGTGGCGTGCGGTCAAGAACAGCGGCTCACCTGTGGAATTCCACATGGGGGACGGTGGTCAATGCCATCACAATGGCTGTAGTACTGTGCTGTTTGTGACAGCTAGCTGTCACAGTGGCTGTAGTACTGTGCTCTTAGTTGTGGGGCTGTTGATGTGCTCTGCTTGCTGGGGGTGCGTGTGTGTGAAGGGGCGTGTGGTAGTGGGTGGTGCAGGGTGGGGCAGGGAGGGGGGGGGGGGGGGGGGCTTTTGTAAGAACAGTCTGTGCTCAGGGTCACAGGTTTCAGGGTGAATAATGCCTCTGTGAAATGACAGCCTCTGACGCAGGCATGCCCTCTGGGGTTTCAATTTCAATTCCACAGAGCGACTGGAGACAACGCATCTCTTTGCTGTGTCACAGACCGAAACAAGCTGTTTTATTGCCCTCATAACCTTCTCTTTTTTCTGTGCCCAAGGCCCCCCTGACACATGCATTCTCCTGTGACCCCCGAAAACCGAAAATATCAGTACATTCGTTAATAAGATTAATGGTTATTGTTATCTCACTATCTGACACTGTAGTCGTAATTATTTACTGGCCAGGGATGAATTTGAGTGCCCTTTGCCCTTTAATGGAGTGAATCAGGAGGGGTGTGTTGGAACGCCCTTCCTTTTTAATGCATTGAATCATTAGAGATGAGACTGGTTCCCTCAATGGGTACCATAGACAGGCACATCATGCTTTGTGGGTAGCAGCAAGTATCCCTCTCTTAGCATTACATTACATTATTGACATTTAGCAGACACTCTTATTTAGCGTGACTTACATAGGTTACAATTTTTTACATGTTGCCCATTTATACAGCTGGATATTTACTGAGGCAATTCTGGGTTAAGTACCTTGCCCAAGGGTGCAACAGCAGCAGTGCTGCAGGACGGAGTTGAACCGGCAACCTTTTGGTTACGAGTCCTGCTCTTTACCACTATGCTACACTACCACCCCGTGTGAGAAGCCCTGCATCCATGCCGTCCCTGTCAATCTGTGGAGGGAGGCAGAGAGCGAACTGATTGGGTGTTCCCTGTGGGCCAGCATCTGGCTAATAGTGACTGCCGAGCTACAACCGGAAGAGCCAAAAAACTTAGTGTACCCCTGTTTGATGGTTAACTCCCTGGGCTTCTCTTTTTTTAGTGTTTTGCGCTATTAGCAGATAAGGATCACTCACGAGCAGGAGAAATTCCCATGCTGGTAAATCATCGGCTTAAAGGTAAGGTCAAAAGGTAAGCCCCCCCTCTCTGTGGATCTTCTTCCCGGCCCCGATTGGGTCAGACCCCAGTGATCCAGAGGGAGGGGAAACAAGGGAGTTACTCTCTGAAGAGGCGTGGGACGGGGATCTATTTCATGTTCAAAGTCCCTTCCGCCCCCAGACGGGGTCACTGAATTAGGAGCCCCTCTCTCACCCCGAAACCCATGGAAGGGGGACACCCCGATGCTGATTAGTCCCGGGAGGATAGCGCAGAAAATGAAAAACAAGCTGGTGCCACAGCTTGTGAACCGAACCCATAAAAACGACTTCACTTCCAGTGTGAATTACGACTGAGGGACGGAGAGAACAGGCCGGAGCTCGCCACAATTGGGAAAGAACAGAGAAGTATCTCGATCCAATTTTAAAATGTTACATGGAGCTCGTAAAATGCAAAGCTCCTTTAATGTCTGCTGTCTGTGGCAGGTCGCGGTGAAATATTAGCGGCGTGAAGTTTGAGTTAGAGGCAAGACAATGAGTTTTGCGCCTGGGCTTGCAACCCAAGGGCCTTCCTGAAGTGGTGTAATGCAAGCATATGGCGGTCACCATCACAGCTGAAGGCACCGGCAGCACGAAAAACCAATTAACCATGGGTGCATTACGCAGTGTTGATTTAGAGGTGTAACATTTTGGGGGTAAAAAATTCAGTCCAGTGGTACAGATGTTGGTTTTGTGGAAGAGAAGCTCCTTTGAAAATGAGCCAGTTGCATTATACATCCCAAAACTATCTATGGACTGTATCTCTGACAAAAGGCCTGGAGGGCATTTGATTGCCTTACAAAAATTCTCTTGACATTATACTGGGGTAGAAGAAAACCAGAACAGGAGGCTTGTTCTCACTGAGGGATTAAACCTGCATTAGACAATAATGAAAACAAGCCGCTTAATAACAGATTATCTGTTAAAGCAGCAAAATAAAAAAAACAACAACTATTTCTAGGAAATTCGACCAAGCTGGGTGTGGTTTTAGGCCTCCAGTGTCTGCCTCCCCCTTAAGCATAGCAGAATAAATCTCACAGTGTGGTGCTTTTTTTTTTTTAAAAAAAAAAAGAAAATCTCTAGAGCTTTCTTGCTTGTTTTCTTTTTTTTCCACGAAGCGGGGTTAGGAACGTGCCGTTTTCACGTGAGCCATACCTCACCTACGGTATTTGCGAGTGAGCTGGACGTGCCCCTACTAAAAAGGGCGCTGGACACAATGAGCACAATAGCTAACTGAAAGTATAAATAGAGTGGTCAAAAGAAAGGGCACATTGTAACTCATGGCACAGCAACGGCCGGCAAAAGCCGATTAGCGCTGTGCTAAGGGAGGTGGCTGCACTCACTCTGATTTTTAGAAATGTGAGCGGGGTCTCACTTGCGTGATGTTCAGGACCTGGTACAACGAGTATCGACAGGCAGGTCGCAAACCTTTTTGTCAGGTGGCAGTGAAATGAATCATGGTGAGGACGTATGCTTGTGGAGCTAATGTTATAAGTGCCTCGGATTCAGCTTTCAGAAACGGTCGAATTTTACTCTTTGAAAGTGCTGCAGCTTGACATTGACATTGATAAAATAAATGTATGGAATCTTCCTACTGAGACTAACCCATACAAAAAATTGTATATTGATAATATATTTTCAGCTCTGACGGTATATTGAAACTATGTAAACTATTGCCATTTTGGTATACTGCAATATATGTCTGCTTTGCATTCATATTTGTAAAATGTATTGTAATATATTCTTGGTCTGAACAACACATTTCACAGTATATTATCATATATTTCATCTTCATATTACTGGGGAGCATTATCATTGCACCCACTGTGTTGCAAGAATATTACATTCGAATAGTCTGTATGTTACCACACTGTGCTGTGACATATTAATTGTGTGCATATTAATTTGTATAACATAACATGCACATTTCCACTATGTAACAATCCCCTCATTAACATCAATTCATGTTGTGACAGTGGGTTAAAAAACACTCCCATTGTAATATTTTTGTCATGTGAACAAAATGCTAATTTTTAGTTTTTGTTAGAAACTGAATGCTTTTGTTAGCTGGGTGAAAGCAGGTATGGGCCCTGCTGGACTGTTCTTTCTGACACCATTAATTAATTGTGATACCAGCAATGTGCAGCAGTTGTATTACAGCAGCACATGCCAAACACTCTAGCTCCATAGAGGATTCGTGCACATGCTTGCAGGGGCTTTAGCAACAGTCTATACCCCTTTGCGCAAAAATGGCTCCAATGGGGAAGTTGCAGGAGGGCATCTTGAGTGTGCTGGGAAGAGCTGACTTCGAAGTCTGAGGCAGAGTTTTGGGCGCAGGTGTTTATTGCAGCGTATTTGAAGACAGGTTTTACGGCGCATGTAATGTGATCTGATTGGTGGCTCAGAGGAAGTGCCCCCGCAGGAATGTGGAGAATTTGCTCCCAGTATATTTGGGCAGAATTCCTGAGAACTTTTCTGAGTCAGGCTGAGTCAGAGTATGTCAGAGCCGTACTGCTTGTCAGCATAGCCGAACAGTGTTGTATCTCTTCCAAAAGACTGTACCGCTTCCAGAAAATAATGCTTGCTTCTGAAAGGAAATAGTCTACATGTCATGTTGTAACCTTTAAATATTCAAATAAGATTTCACCATTACTGTACTTTTAAACAGCCACACCAAATCTTGAATGATCTTTAAATATCTGTGACGTACCTTTAAAGGTATATTATACCACTTTGCGCCCAAAATCAAGTGACATCATGAGAAAGCAAATTACAGGCAGGCCCTTTTTCAAGGTAGATCAGTTTAAAATCATTTGAGTTTATGACATTTTTGACATTTATGAGAGAGAGAGCCTGGGTAGTGAGGAACAGCGCTTGCAAGCCAAAGTGAAGTAAAAAAAAAATTCTGAAAAGGCCAGAAAGATTTTTGTTTGATTTTTTTTTTTTGTAGTTTGTTGATTTCTTTCAGTGAACTCACAGATAGGTGTTTAATAAACACCCTGAACGTCTGTCCACAGACTGGTTGCAGCTTCCTGTTCTCTATTATTCCTGAATGCCACATGGTGCCACGTATGTCACAACACGTATGAGTATCACATGTCACAACGCTGAATATATAATATATATATAATATTTGTATTAATTTGTAGATCTGTTTTACAGTGTTAATGTCCTATGAATATTTGACTTAATGCCATTTTATATAGCCATTTATTGTGGAAAATATAGAGCAGGAACATAATCTCCGCTGTCACAGTTTGGTGTAAGACAAAGCTTCCTGGAGCACATTGTGTCTTAAAAGTGGGGACTGTTACAAGCACATGAGAAATAAGCTGCCGATTGGCGTACATCAAAATTCACGTTTTCAAAATGTACTTCTGATATGCTCAGGCATTGTAGTTTGATTAATGAAAATTGATATTTACAGCTTGGTACAGTTTTGGCATTCCCAGATAAAAGTGGCATACCAACAACCAATATGTTAACTTTTGCTTTTTTCATACCTGCTTGGTATTTATTAACAGTTTTAGCATAGAAGTACTTGGATGAGAAAGAACATATTTGTTTGCTAACCATATGAATATGAAGACAATAAATACAAAGTGGAGTGAATGGTTTAAATTAATGCAAAAATGAGACATTGTGGCTTGGTTATCAAGAACACCTGACTACTGGAAAGGCAATGCTCTTGTAATTCGTAATTCGTCTCATTGTTTTGTAGTAGACAGGAGTGGTTGAGTTTTCTTGCCTGTTCTCTGTATGATTGCTAGCCTATACAGCTGTTTACTTATTCTCCATAGGGTTTGTATCTTTGTTACCACTACTGTAGCTGGCTTCGCCTCTCTAACATTTTGATTTTGCATTTCATTATCTGTCTTCATTAACATATTCTTCCTAGCATCAGAGGTAGAAAGGAAGACAGTCGTGTTTTAGTATGCCTGCTATCCTTAGTGTTCCCCCACACAGAGATTGTCCCACACCTTGAAATGTTGAAATGTGTTAATTGGCAATTAGGTTTTCTGTCCTAAGACGCATTACAGAAACTTAGAAGTGCATGAGACAGTCAACAGTACTGCACCTTAATGCGCGATTTACCATAAACAATCTCAAATTAATCATGTCTCCATTTGCCCTGTAGAATAGCACATTTAATAAATAAAACACATTTATACAGTTCATTTCACTTAGAAACGTATCCTTTTTTTCCCCTTGGCAAGAAGAATAAATTGACGAAAGAGAACTAACTCTTGTTATTTCATTTTGAGTTGGGGTCATGTTGTCCTTGTGGGTTCTGTTTCTCTCTTTCTTGACCCCACAGTGAGACTCATACACAAATAGTCTAGAAAGTATTGGGAAGAGATGTGTAGTGCAATGCTTTAATTACAAGCAGTCCAGTTGTTAAAATTGATTTCGCATATATAATACAGTACAAGTATTCAGCATTGTGACATGCACTTGTTTGGTAATGACAGGTCTCAGAGGACAGCGAGACGAAAAAAATGACAGAACAAAAAAAAAAAACTTTCTTCTCAGCCCCCTCTCAGCTGATGTGCTGCACGTCAGAGGCAGGACTTTGTCATCTGCTTCCAATTTCTGAATTAAGCGTCTCCCATTCAGGGTCAGCCAATTAGCTGAAAGTCTCCTGGACGCGGAGCCGGCTGAGGCCTCCAGCCCCACGGCGCTCCTGTCAGTTTCCCCCTTCGGGGTCTCTGTTCTGGAGGGCTCGGTGCCGAAGCCCCTTGGTGCGGTGAACAATAGGGGGACGTGATGGGGCATGACTAGGCCCCTGTGACCCAGTTTGAAAATGCGGGTTTACAAAAAGAGCTATAAAAACCCCAGAAACAAGGGTCGTATTCTTCTGCGGCTACCGCCTGCCCAGATGATAATTACCAGAGATAATTGATTGTTTTTTCTGACAGAGGTGTGTGTGTGTGTACGTGTGTGTGTGTGTGTGTGTGTGTGTGTGTGTGTGTCAGTGGGGATGGTGGTGGTGGTGGGGGGGGGGGGGGGGGGGTGGGGGTTGGGGGGGTTGACAGCACCGGCCCCCAGTGGCCCAACCTTTTTTGTACAAAGTTTGGTTTCATTACTGATGTGCATGGGAAACATACCAATGTGCTGAGGTGAAAAATAATGAATTGGATGCTCTTTCAGTGTGTCCAGCTAAGATGTTTGGTTTTCACATTATCTGGGTAAGGGTGGACCTCGAAAAGAGTCGTCATTGAGTGAATTTGGGGGGGGGGGGGGTGGCTGGCAGTGACTTTGGACTGGCAGTGACGAGCAATAATTAAAGTGAGGCTTCAGCAGCAGAAAGTGGGCATTCCTATTGCTAAAAGAACTCATAGCTGTTGGTTTCCACATCAGCCTGATGCTGTGTTTCTATGGCGATGTTTCCCATGTGGTATGGTGCCAACCAAACACTGTTTTCATTTCATAGCTAGAGACTTCTCACTGTAGTACAAGAGGGGTCAAGGCTGAGGTAGCAAAGGAAATACACCAGTGATTTCCGGTCCCAGCAGAGCCACCACCCACTCTGTTTTACAGATCAGCCTAGATCTCTTTACTTTGTGAGTCTTTTTTTCAGCAAGACTGGTACTAAACAATAAGAGAAATGAATAATTGATGAACATTTTAGCAAAGTTTGTCCTCCTTACACTCCATTGAGACTGTTTCCCATGTGTACTGATTCTTTGGTTAATAACCAATCAAAAATCACTGCTTTTTATATTATCTGCAAATAATACTCACTTGAAGATGAATAACTGGATGAATAATCTTTCCTCCACATCTGTGTGGTATTTATGTGCAGGGAAAGTAAAGGTAATTGCTTGTTCCCATAACAAGACACATCTTTTAGATCAGCTTTGATTTGTTGTTAGATGTTCATCAGGTAGGAGGGCAGTAGTGAAGTCACCTCGCATTAATTCCTGCTGAAACCAGACACATCCACACGCCCCCCCCAAACACGCTGTATTTCCAAAAGGTACATTGTGTAACCACAGGAACCACCAGGCATCTCTGCTTCTTCATTGGTGTTTATTCACCGTCTAAACACAAAGTACCCAGCTTTACAGGGTTGGTAGAGACAAAGCACCAACAGGCGCTCAGGAGGAACCTCTTTCTACACAGGAGACACACCGGGGCAGCTAGTTTGCGCGGCTCCGACCGAACCTGAAGGGATGCGAGTTCAGGAGCTGCTCGTCACCTTTGTTATTCTGGGCGTTTCGCTAAGATTGTTGGATTTATGGGGTGCCACGCGGCCGGCGGGGAATTTGAAACCCCGGGCTGTGATTAATTCGCTTCTCTTTTCTCAGAGCCCTGCCACCCCGTTCCCCGAGCGCACGAGACACAGAGCACCCAGTGGGGCGGGGCGGGGGGGTCCAAAGGAGAGTCCTCCTTTGACTGTGCCAGATGCAATCCCGGGGGTCCTTATATTATTGGGCATTTTCATTTTTTTGCCTCCAAATAAGGCAGATTCTGCTATGATGCACAGCTCAAAAAAGTCAGTTTCATATCTTTTCAAAAATATAGTCAAAAATTCCTCCTAAATACCTTATATTTAGAGTAAAGTTCTGCCCCAAATTGTTATTATTACTGTTTATAACTAATGCTGATGCAGTAAAGAATAGACACCTCCAAACATCACCAAACAGGTTTTTAAATTAGAAATGTACCTGAATGAAAGATGATGAATCACCCATCTGTTTTAATCAGTCATTTATTTTTCAATAAAAATAAAACACCCTCAGAACAGATATTTATATATTATTTGAGAGGGAACAAATGGTAAACGTGTCCTTGTATATTTCTGTATAACTCCTTACGTATCCCTCTTTTGCTGAAGAACGGTGGAACAGACGGGTCTTTGGAGGGGCCGTATGACTGAGAATAGCCGCTGAAAATAGGCATGCCTCTTTGATGCCTCCCATGCCACCCCCCCCTACCCCCTGCCACTCTGATTTTATTTTCATTCCTGAGAGCAGACTGACACAGATGCTCACCTGTTTCCAATTACCATCCCTGAGTCACTGGCCGGGGCCTTGCGGTTTGGTGCGTCAAACGCGCAAGATTATTCTTCCTAATCCCCTCTTTGTCCAGGTTCCCCCCATTGTGTTTCATCGCCGTGGAGACGGGCCCCCCCAGTCTGCCTCACACTCTGCAAACACACGTTTTCCAACTCATCCTCGCTCTCTCTCTGCATCCCTCTCTCTCTCTCTCTCTCTCCTTCGCAATCTCTCTATCTTTTTTGGGTACAGTAGCTCCCCCTTATCCGCGGTGGGATATGATACAAGATCCCCAGCAGATGCCTGAAACCGCGGATAGTATCGAACCCTATATATACCGAGACGGCTACTAAGTGACTAACGGGCGGGTAGCGTATACAGCGTAGATACGCTGGACAAAAGGATGATCCATGTCCCCGGCGGGACGGAGCGAGATTTCATCACGCTACTCAGAACAGCGCACAATTTAAAACTTTTGAATTGCGTATTTCTGGAATTTTCCATTTAATATTTTCGGACCGCGGTTGACCGCGGGTAACTGAAACCGCGGAAAGCGAAACTGTGGATAAGGGGGGTCCACTGTATATCCTTCTTACTCTTAATTTGCATTGCATATAAATCAATACTCAAAGAAAACAGCTTGATTGAAAAGTCGGTGAGATTGAGAGGAAGGTGATGCAGAGTGATGCAATGTTCACTATTACAACGAACCTTTTAAGCATTTTGAATGAAGGGCAGTTAAAAGTCTCTTGTCTCTCTTTCCCTCTTTTTCTAGATGTTCCTTGGGGCCTTGTCCTTTGCCTATTTCGCTAAGGCCTTATCCGGGAGCTATATGAAAAGCACAATAACCCAGCTGGAGAGGCGCTTTGATATTCCTAGCTACTTAATAGGAGTTATAGATGGAAGCTTTGAAATAGGTTGGTATTGTTTTTAATATGCATTACTGGTGTCCCCAGTAAACTATTTTTATGCACTGATGTTTAAAAAAAAACATTGTGGATGGGCCATGTATGCATCCTCTAGAAAAAATGAACTACTCTTGGAATGGACTGTTACTGTTATCAATATATTCAGCTGTACGTCAGTTAGGTCAGACATTTTGAAAAGGGCAAGACATTCAAAAGTATTTTTGGGTTGTTGAAATTAAATATATCCAACACTGGCCACTGAAAGAAAAACCACAGCTGTTACCAACATTCTTCAACAAGAAGAATGACCACCATTATCTGGAGAGAGATGTGTAAAATATCAATGTCAAGAGCAGTGCACAGAGCACAGGCATAAAGTGGAGTCATAAACCTACTGAGAGCCACTGTTCCACTGAGTCACTTTGTGTCAAACTAGTGAAAGCTTCCTGAACGCCATAATGAATGGCGATACCATAGGCTGTCAATAAATGACTTTAATGATCCAAACTAAACCTATGCTCCCTATTGGAAAACACTGTGGTTGGTTCAAGGCTGATAACACTTGATAGTTCCATTCATGTTGGGATAGAGGGCCCGAGCTCTACAGACATTGCGCTGGAGCACAGACGTAACTCAGCAAGGGAGGGCAGGTGTTAATTGCTCCCTCTTTCTTTTGAGATTACACTGGCCAAGTGCTAACAACTGCAGGTCACTGTGGCTTTCAGACCAACCTCCCCATTCAAGATCCCAGAGGCCACTGGTTCTGCATTCACATTTCAGCAAGCAGAGTTTCCATGGGAACAGAGCAGTGGTTCCAGGAGCATCACAGATCTTCTTTCAGTGAGCTGGGTCAGCCATGGAGTCTATATTATTTGTTTTTCCTGGCTGTCGCAGGCAAATCGCTTGTGTCCCTGAAAAACAGTGGAAGACCACCGGGGAGCAAGGGTTCAGAGCGGCTATATTTGACTGGCGAGCTTCGCATGGACTTTGTGCCATGTCTCCAGACGGAAGGACTTCCCTATGCAACTTTTGTGGAAAACGCCCAATGTGAACAATGGAGCGGTGCACACACAAAATGCAAAACCAATGTGCTGACCTTTCGATCTGGTCCTTTCCACCGCGGATGTAATGTTCTGCGCCAAGGTTTCAAGTGCTACCTGATTTCCTGGTGACTCAGTGCGGAACCCTGCATGGTTCAGCCAAACAACGGCCCGTGAAGAGTGGGACAGCATCGAGCGCAACCTTGAAAAGCAACAGCAGACCGCAGACAGAGGAGACTATCTGTTGGGCTTTTTCACCAAGCCTTTTCACCTGTTTTCATGCACCGGTGCTGCCAGTTGGCCAGTGCTCAATAGCTGTTGCGACATTCTAAAAAAAAAAAGAAAAGCAAAGTGTTCTAAACCACGTTGTCCTCACATTCCAGGTCTGGATTCTGGCCGATGTCATGTTTCTGGCCGAGGTGCTTCAATCAGCAGTGGTGGTACTGTGTTGAGGTTTAGGTGATCTGTCTCCTCACCTGCTCATCTGAAACGTTTTCTCGTGCGTTTTCCCCAGGTAATTTGCTGGTGATAGCGTTTGTGAGTTACTTTGGGGCCAAGCTACACAGGCCAAAGATCATTGCGATTGGTTGTCTTCTAATGTCTATCGGGACATTCCTAATTGCGATGCCACACTTCATTATTGGACGGTGAGTAGGTCTGAGCAGTTCACACAAAACCCTTATTAATTTCTCAGAACTTGGACAATGGATGGAGACTTGTCAGATTAGATTCGTGTCAATGGTCCCATTATTACTATTATTTTACATTACTTTCTGCCATTATGATTAAATGAGCGGGTGATTTTTTTAGATTCACACGCTGTCTCCATCTCTAACTTGTTATGTGTATGTTATTATCTAAACCTTAGCTCTTTTCATTAGAGAATTTGAAATTACAGAACAGGCATAACGGTACATTATAACAAAGGTGTTATCACCCACGTAGTGTCACAGCTGAATGTTTAACAGGAAGTATTTACTCAGTACAATCAGCACAGTACATCAATACATTGGTGTTTCAAACAACTGCTGACATCAACACACTGACATTTAAACTAACCACAAATGTCAACACACTGACATTTAAAAGATCTGCGAATGTCAACACATCAGCACTGTATAGACATTGGATCTCATGTTAGGTGTTTGGCAGGCTGGTTGCCGCTGTGCGCTGCTCTCAGGAATCACATTGGTTCAAGGTGCCTGGGTGACAGGGCATGTTTCATTTGCTGGGAGCTGGCTGTGAGATTATCAAAGACATAGTTGATTACTCTGTGAAAATTTGACCTTGGAAAGCAGAAAGGGCACTGTGTAAATGACCAGCTGAAGCAGTATGGGACTAGCTGTGCATGCAAATTGTTGCCAATGTACTGTATATATCTATACTCAGTATACCCTTTTCTTGTTATTGTTCTGAATTCCTTCGACCTGTCTGGTTATCTAATGGTGCACGATGCTTTTTCCTCCTCCCCTGCTAAACAGTCACATTGGTGTTTTGTACGCAGCTATAAGTTCGAAACGTCAATTAGATCTTCAGTGAACTCAACCAATAACCTCTCTCCATGTCCAGCAAGCTCACCTGACCCTCTGCCTGCAGGTGATAGGCCCTCTATACTGCCCAGTGCAGGTAAGATGTCATGCACCCGTACATTTTTGCTAATGCTGATCTATTCTCATGTCCCTGCCAAAATGTTGAGCACAGTCCTCCAGTGGGTCTCCCGAGTTTGGATTTGTTTGGTGTAGTGTGATCTATGGAGGGACCGACACAAACTCAATCCAAGCAACACACAGTATAGAAGTCAACATGGATATATGGATATATGCTGTCTGAATATTGCAATGTGATGTCTGGGGAGATAGGGACAACAAATACAGATTAGAATTGAACTGACTTCCTGATTACTTTTGTGTAAAGAAAACCAGTCACGTCATTGTCAAAGTCATGCAAGACGATAACGTTGTGCTGTATATTTGCTCAGGTTACCTATGTGCATGGTTTCCACAACTATCTATTCTAGAGAATGTTTGCTTGAATGAATGCACGCATCAATAAAAAATTACTGGTGATACAACACTGATGTTCAGTGTTTTGGTGTTATATTGGGTTACTAGAATGTCTCCTGCAGCCTGTTTAGAAGATAACTAAATTATCAAAATTCCTTCATGGACTAGACTCCAAGATAAGGCAAGACAAGGCAGGTTTTGGTGTTATTTGGGGCAAACACTGACTTTTTTGGCAGTAGGAACATTTTTACAACTATGATGGTAATGATAATGATAACAACTACAGTGTGACTGTTGTCTAATGTCTAAAGGCATTAAGGGAATGAAGGCCTGTCACTAGAAGGATTTTTGTCACACTTTCTATATCACTCGCAATATTTCCGTTAGAATGTCAAATTGAATTCAGCACAACACGTCTTGTGGTTTAGCAATGACTTGAATTCATCTTTCATACAAAAAAGAGGGTTCTTTAACAGAGTCACTGAGCAACTCATTTAAACCAGTTACTTTGCATTTTCCCCAAACAGTCATCTTAATAAAAATGTTCAGTATTTTTCGTGAAGTCAGCTGACATTCATCTCAATTCTGTAATTAATGTCTGTCTTTAAGTGCCTTTTCATAAAGTCACACAGAGTTGTAAAGTGACTCTTTTAATGTCACATAACTTCAGGATAAAAAAAGATAAAAAATAAACTGCCTGTTTATCCTCTTCTGTCTCTCTCGCCCATCTAAGGGTGTGTACGGGAGTCCAGCTTCTCCATGTGGATCTATGTTTTCCTGGGAAACGTGTTGCGTGGAATCGGTGAGACCCCAGTGCAGCCGCTGGGAATCTCGTACATAGATGATTACGCCCGCGAGGAAAACGCAGCCTTCTACATAGGTACCGCATCCTTGCCCACACAAAGAAAGAGAGAGCAAGAAACATGTGGTAGTGCATAGTGACTCAATGTGCTCATTGGTAGGTGTATGGTGCACTACTTTCAGATGGCTATCAGTCACGTTATTTGCCACATTTTTTTCTTGATGTGTCATTACCACCTTAGAGCATTGGTTAGTTTTAAACATCAGCCATTAAATATCCTTAAATTCTAGAGAAAGCAGAGGCCAAGATTTTTCAAACTGCTGTTGGCAATAGCTTGGGTTGCTGTGATGCTCATGCTGGCTTATGTTTTATGTTCCAGGCTGCGTTCAGACAATTTCCATAATTGGCCCGGTGTTTGGATATTTACTGGGATCTCTGTGTGCCAAAATATATGTGGACATTGGATTTGTAGACATGGGTGAGTACAGGAGTGACAATTACAGTACAGAAGGCTGTGCTTTCCCATTGACACTATGCTGTCCAACTCACACTAAAATATTATGTTGTAAGGTTATCTTGTTGAAACTATCCTTTCTGAACCACAAGTACTGCATGCTACCTAGGATCTGGAGTGGTGCTGTGTTTTGTATTTCCTCTAAAACCCAAATGACTCATTGTAATTTAATTGATTATATCATGTTTAATTACGCTAAATGACCATGTGACCTATGTAGTCAGCATGTAATGATTTGCAGAAGACCTAAACAATTTATGAGTTATGCAATGTTATGAAAATTCTTGGCTGACTCTTCTGAAAGACCTGCAGCAGGAAATGTTTGTTCCTGTTTAATCAGGTTTAACATGCTTTAGACAAGTCCAGAAAACATGATCTGAGAGCCCATCTCATTAAATACTTCAGTTAATTATTCTGTATCTGTGGCTGGGTGAAATCTCGAACTACTCTGGCCCTCAACGACTTGAGTTTGTCTAGACTATACACTCTCTCGCATTGCATTGCAAGACTCTAGAACATAAACTCTCCCAGCATGCTTTGCTGGGTTCTGCCACTCCAGCACATAAATCTTTCCTAGCATGATTTACTGTGTCCCATTGCTGTCGACCTTGCTGTGCTGTGTTTTGCTACCCTAGACTCCAGATTACATTCTTTCTCCCAGCATGCTTTGCTGTCCTTCCCTCCCCACAGACAGTATCACGATTACCCCGGGTGACGCTCGTTGGGTGGGGGCCTGGTGGCTGGGGTACCTCATCGCGGGGGTGATCACCCTCCTCTCAGCTATCCCTTTCTGGTTCCTGCCCAAGTCCCTGCCCATGCCAGAGACCCAGCGAGATTCCAAATGCTCCCCCGAGCAGTCCTGCTTCATCAAAGACTCTCCACACAGAGAGCAGAAGTATAGGGCAGAAGAACCTGCTAACTTCCTGGAAATGGCAAAAGGTGAAGGACAGTAATCACAGTTTTCATTTCATACCTGCAGTATTAGCCTCTGCACGCAGTATACAACATGGATGAGAGGGGTTGTGGTATATAGTGGGTAGTTAAGGGATCTTGCATTACGACCTGAGGGTTGCAAGTTCAAGTTCCAGGTTATCGTTCTGCTGTTGATGATTTTTTTTGCTTATGCTGTACTCTGCCTCACTTGTAAGCTGCTTTGGATAAAAGCATCTGTCAAATGAATGCATGTAAATGTGAATGTAAATGATGTTCTACTTATCCATAATTGCTTCAGCAATATCTTACAGTATGTAAAATGTAAACTAAATAAGTTGCCATGGATAAGACCATCTGCTTATCAAGTTATTAGTGTAATTCTTAAAATTACAGACATGTTGATAGAATGGTTTTGATGATGACAGTAACCCTTTAATAATGGTATCCTGTATCAACTATTCACATTTTTTATCAATTTTAAAAGCAGTTTTTGAGACCTCTGCTGCTTAATGTGCATAGTGTATTCTTCAGCTTCCATGCAATAATGATTACTACTAACAGTAAAACTCATTCTTTTCATAGAGTTTCTGCCATCACTGAAAAACCTGTTTGGAAATCCTGTGTACTTCATCTATCTCTGTGTGACCATCATCCAGTTCAACTCCCTGATCGGCATGGTCACGTACAAGCCCAAATACATTGAGCAACATTATGGCCAATCAGCATCGAGAGCAAACTTCCTAATGGGTGTGTAACTTCATTTTTGTTTTCCTGATCATTTTTCATACGAGTTATGACATTCTGGTGATAATTGCGCTGGTAAAACATATAATGAAAAGAACAGTACATCCCTGAATCTGTGAATTAATTCAGTCTGTTAAATATGTTCACAGACTGCTGTGAGCAAGATGAATTGTCTTGGGTTTTTTTGTAAATCAGCTTTAATGTTTTTACCCTTTCATGCCATTTAGTGAAAGATTTATGGCTCGTATTTTTAAAAGGTAATGTAAGTAGGCCATTAAATCTCTGTAAATCCGAAACTGACATTAGGCTTTCGCTTCAACATGAAAGAGCATGTTTTAATTAGGGCCAGTAATGGCTCTACTCTGTGAAATATGGAATTTCAACCACTACGATTGTGCAGTGATGTACAGCTGATGTGGTGACATGGCTTATTCATGTACCCTTCTGCCGTACTCTGCGTACTCTCCTTTCAACCGTCAAAGTGTTTTTTTATTTTTTTTTTTTTATATAAACCATTCAACCGTTTTTCATCTCTCCTGTCTCGATCTCATGGCTTTAAGCATGGATGAGATGACTTTGATATAAATGAGGGTGCAGTGTCTTTGGTCCTGTTGGGAAGTGAGTGTTCTTGGCACCAGTCAAGCTGGGGAGTGTGTAGCGACCTGAACTCGCTCTGCCGTCACAGGTGTCATCAACATCCCCGCGGTGGCCCTGGGGATATTCTCCGGGGGCGTGATCATGAAGAAATTTAAGCTGAGCATCATGGGAGCAGCCAAATTCGCCTTCGGGACCTCCCTCCTGGGCTACTTCCTGTCCCTCTTCTTCTTCGCCATGGGCTGCGAGAACTCCAAGTTTGCAGGGATAACCATGTCTTATAAGGGGTAGGTCTGCAAATGTTTGGGAGATGGGCCTCTTACCCAAAGGCTGTTGGTTTGATTGCCAGAAAGAGCACCATATATCTGCCACTGAAGTAATAAATGTCCAGTTGAATAAATTAGTAATATCTAAAAATATGAGATGTGTTATTTGCCCTGGATGAGCAAAAAATGTAATGCAGAAAGCAAAGAATCTTGTCTCAAGCACCGCGGGAGTTGGGCCAATTTAAGTCAGTGCTGTTCTGTAGTGATATTCACTGCCGTTTGTGACTTTTAATAATTGACTATTCATTTGTTAGTTGTAGTGCCAAGTCAGTCGTGCTTTAAGTAAACAGTGCACATTTCGACTGGTGTGTCGTCAAACTTTACATTGTTGTCAGTCTGCCGTATTGGTTGTCACTCTTACAAATCGTCTCCTCTGTTAAATGCAAGGATTCAGAATGATGCATCTCAGAGATGTTGGCAGCTAATGACCAACTAACTGTCTCGCTCCCTCTGCGTGCCGTCACGAAGAGTGGATGGAATATCCTACCATGAGAGGGCGCTGTTTGCAGACTGCAACTCTGGGTGCCTGTGCTCTGAGAAAGAGTGGGACCCCGTGTGTGGAGAGAATGGGATGACATACATCTCGCCTTGTCTGGCAGGTTGCCAGTCATCCAGCGGATCTGGGAAAAGCACTGTAAGAAGCCCTCCTGCTGCTGCAACTGTATGTGTTTCACATTGTATTAATTATGGTGTTATATATAAAAACCCTATACTGCAGATGTGACGAGTGTTCCAGGGAAAGGCCTTTATGTGTGAGTGTTCGAGACAGTTACACTTTCAAAATATGAACACATCTCCACAGAAAATGAAATGGTTTCTGAGAGAACTAAAAGTGACCTGTAAAAATGCTTACATAGATGAAATTCAATTGGCAAATATTTATCATTTTTTGTTTGCCTCATTTTTTTCAGGCACTCTGTCCAGTTTAGGAATACTTGAAGACTGAAACACCTTTCATATCAGGACAGTTGTTAGCTCTTTTTGTTAGGTCAGATATTAAAACCTGCCAAGCATTACATTTACATTTTAAGGTGAACTAAAGTACCCACTGGGCAGTTTTGCTTTACTAATAAAATCTTTTGTTTGCAATTACCTCTTGACAAATAACCCAATTTGCTTGTATGAAAAGAAATAGAGGCTAGAGATCTGCATATTTAAACAACTGCAGATCATTACAAGAGTTCTCTAGTAAATCTTTAACTAGCTAGTAAATTTAACTTTCCCCTCGGGAGAAACACGTTAGGTTTGACTTGGCAGTGCACATGTTTTCAGTCCAAATGTGAAAGACCAGTACGCTAGTACAATAGAAGACATAACGCACACCAGTAATTCAGCAAATGTACTGCATTAAACATTTACTGCCTCATATTTATTTTTAGCAATGAATTCTTTAAGTGTTTCAGTAAGCAGTACATCTACAGAGTCTTGTGCTTGTTCTGTATTAAAAAATAAAATTAAAAAGACAGAGCAGTCTTTCAGATATGACTTAGTCAGTCACAAGAACCTCAAACAGCTGCTGAAAATGATCTCTGTGGATGGCTTCAAAAAAGACAAAATGACTTTGACAAGACCTCAAAAAATGAGATGAGAGACAAGAAAGAAAGTTTCTGGTATGAGTAATTAAGAGATAAGAATCATGTTAAAGTGCACGGTTTAAACATGGATCCTTTACACACAAAGTGTATGTACTGACCAGCTAAATAAATGAAGTTATAAACAGACCTCTCTCTGTCGGCTTCCTGCTAGTGCTGCAGCTGTATCTTTCCTTTGCTCTGCCTCTTGCCAAAAGAGTTTTGACACATATTTTACCCTTCTGGACAGAACAGTGTGTTGTAATTATAAAAACGTGTTGTAATTACAAAAATACTTGATTTCCTGTGATACCTTTAAACTGATTTAAAGTGCGTGTTCAGGAAAATGACATTCAGTTGAGAAAACAAGATTCAATTCCCAAAGATCCGGTTCAGAGAGGGGTTTCCAGGAACATATTGTGTTGCAGATGGACTACCTGTAACAGACCATGTGGGTGCTCCTGGTTCTGGGACTTGAAACCCCAGAGTCAATACATAATTTTCAGTATAAATCAGTCCTCTGCAGTGATAATGGGACATTACTGTAACTACACTATAAATCTACTGTGGCGGTACTGTAAATCTAATGTAACTCTAAACTAAATCAACTGTAAATCCACTGTAGGTCCACCGCAAATCTAATTTAATGCTACTTTGACTGAGCTGCGCTGTAAATCTATTGTAACTCTACTGAAATTCTGATTTGACTGTAGTTTGACCGCATCACAGTGTAAATCTACCATAACTATACAGTTTTATGACTTGTTTGGTCCATACATTGTGGCCCTGCTGTATCTTAGTTTGGTACTGAGTATGCAGCAGGACTGCATGATGCAGTATCTCTGTTCAGTGCTCATGGTGAGCCGTGATGCGGTGTCCTCTCAGTCTCCTCTCACCTGCGCCCCCAGGTATTCGAGCACTGCAGGTGCGTGGCAGCGGCGATGGTGGCGTCCGGTGCGGGATCCGGGAACCTCACGGCCACAGTGGGGCACTGTCAGGACCGGGAGGGGTGCGACCGGGTCTTCCCCTACTTCCTGGCCCTCTCCGTCATCAGCTCCTTCATCATCTCGCTGGGTGGGACGCCGGGCTATGTGTTCCTCATCAGGTCAGCGCGCGGTGATCAGCAGCGCCACCTAGTGCAAAAGGGCCGTCTGATCGCCATGACAACCTGTGGGGCACCCTGATGATGCGCACAATGGTCTTAGGGCGTGAAGACTTGGCCTTATTCTGGCACTCTTTAAGGAACTGTTTAAGTAAAAGAAAGCTATGAAAATGATTTGATTGGAGCATTCATCAGAACAGGTTTATATTTTTTCCTGCCAGCTATCGTGTGCTAGAAAACCAGAGCATACACGGAAATACACTGAAAAATTCTGAGCATTCAGTGGCAACTGAGAATAATAATCATAAGAAGGAGTCTGAACATGTGCCCTTTTTATGAACACTGTCACTCCCTCCAATGCAGTGCTGGCTGGCGCAAACACACATTCAAACGAATGCATCACTAAAGCATATGCTCATTTAAATTTGCATAATGTCTGTTCACGACTCTTCTGAGTTACAGTATCAGATGTGTCTACAGTTACGTGTGATCAGTGATGACTCGGGATAGATGAGAAATTCTGAACATGCACTCAATGTGACAGCAAATATGGCCACACTATAGCTCCAGTTATAAGCAGCAATTTTAGCATGTACTATTTCTGTACACACACACACTGACATACACACATTCTCATGCACACACACACATACACACACACACACACAAGCACAGTGATAGTGTGTGAGTCTCTTGGATACACGAAACTGGATCAGCTGACCGTGTTGGAATGCATCTCCTGTCTAGGACAAATTAGGTTAGTGTCTGTTCCTGCTTGCCTTCATTTGGGTCAGCGTATGTCTGCGACCCTCTGCTTTCTCAAACTGGTCCTGTTTTGAATGACCAAAGAAGCTGTCTTAGTTGTTCTAATGAGAGTGTATTCTGAAAGCATCATTTCATGTGCTTGTCTGAGTAACCTGCCACAACAGACCAGAAGCTAGCCCTGCCTTCCTCTGACAGTAGAGGTCTCCTTTCCAAGCTCTGACACTGTACCTTCAAAAAGTGAAGGTATTGTGGTCAGAACTCACTAACCATGTTGTCAGCTACTGGGTTTGAGCTGTTACATAATAAAACAGAGTATGGGAACCAATATTCCTTTTGACATTTGCTGATGTTTAGAGGATATATTTTTTATACTGGGAAACAGGAAGGTCAAAATAAATTACTTTATAAGAGTTTACTGAATTACTTTATGAGAGTGTGCTTGCTTGTTTTGCATCTGTTTATATTTTCCTTAATATGATTATATCTTTCCTTTCAATCATTTTTGCTATTTTATTGTTACCACATTGTTTGGCCACACCTGATTAAGATAATGGGAAATATGCATTCAAAGACATTTTGATCTGGAGACTTATATAAAATATAAAATAGTTTTGATTTGTGTAAACACTTTTTTGGTCACTGCATAATTCCATTCGTGTGGCTTCATAGTGTTGTTATCGTTACTATCATTCTAAAATGTGGGAAATAGTAAAATAAAGAAAAACCCTTCTATGAGTAGATGTGTCCAAACTTTTGACTGGTACTCTACATGTGTACTGTACAGAAATTTGTTTATTTATTGTGATGGTTTTGTCTGTACAGGTGTATCAAACCAGAGTTTAAATCCTTAGCATTGGGATTGCACACTTTGGCCACTCGAACCCTTGGTGAGTCCTGTGGAATTTTTTTGATAAAACATGACACAATTAGTGATTAACGCTTAAATTAATGCTGATCGTGCTTTATCTAAACCGTCAGAAGCCTGGGACTGTCTGCCAGTGGAGCCTTTTGTGTAATCATCAAACTGAAACTTCAGTCGTTCAAAATCTGTCAGATGATTATTACGCAATGATATGAACTTGTTCAGACTAGGCCTAACATCTACCACACACCTGTCTACTGTTTATTTTTTAAACATGCATGTGCCCTTACTGCAAGGAGAGTCGCATGTAAGCAGATAGATTCAGTTCAGGGCAAAAGATTAATTTATTCTGCCTCCCAGACAGGTGTAGTGTCTGTATCTTGAAACGTTTTTGGGGAGTGTCTGTTAACTGAAGGTTTTCCCTCTCTGCTGGGCGTGACCGCAGCGGGAATCCCAGCCCCGATATACTTCGGCGCCATCATCGACACCACATGCCTGAAGTGGGGACACAAGAGGTGTGGAGGGAGAGGGGCCTGCAGGATCTACAACACCACAGCCTACAGGTATTCTCACCTGACACTCTTCTGTAAAAATGCAGTTTCATCCAATATTGCTCTGCTAATGTACTGTCTATCACCTGACACCCCTCTGTAAAAATGCAGTCATTACATTACAGGCAGTTAGCAGAGGCTTTTATCCAGAGTGACTTACGTAGATTACGTAGATTTTTAACATGTTACCTATTTATACAGCTGGATATTTACTGAGGCAATTCTGTTAAGTACCATTTAAGTACCTTTTCCATGGGTACACCAGCAGTGTCTCCTCAGGGAATCAAACCAGCAACCTTCCAGTTACAAGCCCTATGCATTACCACTATGCTACACTGCTGCCAATATAGTTGTCTAAATATTGCTCTGCTAAAGTACTGTCAATCGCCTGACATTCCTCTGCTACAGGGCTGTCTGTCACCTGACACCCCTCTTCTAAACTGCTGTCAGTCACCAGACACTCTTCTGTAAAATTGCAGTCATTCAGCCAACAGGGCTCTGCTGAAGCACTGTCAGTCACCCAGCACTGCTGCCAAAGTGCTTTCATTCACATCACACTCCAGGTTCTGTCTGTCACCTGACACTTCTCTGCTAAAGGACTGTCAGTCACTTACCGCTGCTCTGCTTAAGTATCGTCATGCGTGTAATGTGGTCTGCTTCTGTCACTTACATATCACTGACAGCGATGCAGTTCAACTGTGTTAGACCTACTGCATAATGCTGTATGTAGTTTGACCAATCAGTCCTAGCAAAACTTGTAGAGGGATCTAGTTGAATCTAGAGAGAGCCACATCCCGTAAGTGGTGACACTATTGCACAGGAAACACCTTGGGGAGTTTTAGGCTGTTCACAGTATCCGAGAGTCTGTCACATGAAAACGGAGACAGCAACCTGTACATGTGTCCATGTAGTATCATCTTCCACAAGGTCAAAAATGGGGAAAAGCAGCACTGCTCTCAGAAGTACAAGTCTCAGAAAGAGGCAGGCGCATCATCTTGGCATGACGGGAGTATTTACACTGAACAGATGCACATGTCACACTGTCAAGATATCAAAAAAAATTGTATGACATGGTGGTTGATAGCTCTGATTGGAATGAGCTTTGGCTCTCTTTTCACAGACAGCAGGTCTTTAATCCAACATTTACACCAGAGCTTCCTCTCACTCCACCACCCAGAGCTCCTCCTTGTGTGTGGTGCTGTATTTAGACAGCTGATGGCTGGATTTTATATAGGCAACTAGAATTAGATACGGGGAGCAAGTGAAGATATTCCTATAATGCTGTCTGATAGGCAGAGCACAGTGGTGAGCGTGAAAAAATGTCAAAATCAAGCAGAGAGGAGCAGACCGCTGCTAATCAGCTAAAACTCTGCAGCTGGCCCAGATCACAGCATTGATGGGACTATACTCAGTACGTAGATCACGAGACCATTTTGTTGGTTTGGGGTCTCAAGGCCCCTATTTTTGCCTGATTGAAAAGATTGGTGATGCCACCCTGACCGCGCTCTCTCTCTCCCTCTCTCTCTCTCTCTCTCTCTCTCTCTCTCTCTCTCTCTCTCTCCCTCTCTCACACTCTCTCTCCCCCCTCCTTTCCCCCTCTCTCTTTCTCTCTCTCTCTTCCCCCCCCCCCGCCTCCCTCTATCACTTTCTCTCTCTCTCTGCCCCCCCCTCTCTTACTCCCTCCCCGTTCCCCCCCCGCCCCCTCGCTCTCAGGATAGTGTACCTGGGCCTGACGCTGGGGTTACGGACTGTCTCTTTCTTCCTGTGCGTGCCGGGATTCCTGCTGCTCCAGACGCACATCCGCAAAGAGGAGAAGAGTGCCCTGGAGAATGGGGGGTCGGAGGTCGAGTCTCTGAGGAAGGAGGAGCCTATCTCCCTGCACTGTGACCAGTTTTTACGGTCCACAGGTTACAACCCCGACAGGGAGACGCGGTTGTGATTTCCGGAACGTCCCCCCCCCCCCATTTCCCGAAGCGTGCGAGACGTGCGAGGAAGCCCTTGGTCGCAACCAACCGTAGGACATAAATTATGTATTTGTACCGGACCTGTGTAGATTATGTGAAATAAAAGAAAAGTTGTTTTTAATATAATTGAAATAATATTTCTTGAATGTACATGCTGTGTTTTGCAACGACAACAAAAAATGGAACTCATTTTGTAGCATAAAAGTGTAATTTTTGTATTTAATTTTATGAGCAAAGATTTGATTTTAAATGGTTTATGTAGACAACTAAGTTTTTACTTAAGTAATAGTCTAGTTTGTGTCTGTATTTTTCTAAGAAATTGTGCACAATATACTGGCAGTTTGATGCAGTCTGTTGTTGAGCCGTTCCCCTTTTCTTCAAAGGCTTGGGTTTAATTCCAAAAACGGTAATTCACAGCCAACATTGTGGGAACGTTGTAACGTTGTCTTGAATTAGCATTGGGGTTGAGCAGTAATATTCAGCACAAAGACAATTAGGACAATTAGGACTGTTTTAAATGGTATAATTTGTGGTGGCACCATTGTTTTCTCACCATCCTGAACCTGTTTTTGACTATTCTGCAGTATTGGCAAGCATTCCAGTCACCTTTGTGTACCACCATGAAATAATTCAGTTTGACAAAAAATGGTTTTCTGCTAAAAAAAATCTATAATCTGGTATAATCAAAATAAACTGTCATCTGACCTGTTGTTATAAATTAATTATATAATGCACAATTTACTGTCACAAAGGTACTATTATGAAACTACAGCTGGAATCACTGCCTGATGGCTGAACCTAATGTAAATTGGAAAGCTGTCCGAATGAAAAAAAAAAACAGGATCGGGATCATTGTCAGTTTAAAGATGCATTTCCTACCTCCTGCTTCCTGTTCACAGGTTGCCAACGGTAGGATGGTCACACCTATGGGCTTCACCCCTTACAAAAGTATCCTGTATACTGTAGGAAACTGTTTGAAAGTAGGATTAGGCCAGTAAAATATAGCATTGCAGCAGATTACCATAAGGACTAACTGTCTTACAGGGCATTTCACAGGCATTGTAGGCAGCAATCTGAACTGGCTAATGCAGTCTAGTTTATCTCTGAGATTTCTCATCTATACCTTACACTAGTATGTGGCCATATTATCATTTAATGTGTAATTTTCCCCTTCAAACATTTGTTTAACACTGAAAGAACATAGTGTAGAGACAGAACTGAAATAACATAGTGTAGAGCAGGTCTTGTGGGCAGTGGTCAGAGAGGTGCTCTATGACCAACAGGAAGCTATGCAGCATCAGGTGACTTTACCACAAGCCTTATTTAATACCTCATTGTATTAAAATCGTCTGATTGTATACACACTCTGACTATATACAGTATACACCGAGCCACCAATGTGCCTAGGGTAACACTGATTTAAATACATCTGGTTTTACCACAAAATGACCAATTGCTGGCTCCAGTCTTTCCCTGTTCATGATGGTGTATGTCTTTCCTTTCTCATAACTGGCGAATGTTTACACATGCCTATCTACCATGCAAACTGTTAACTCCAACCTGATTATACAATGTCTTACTGGTTTTGGATAGGACTGGTTGGATAGTTGAAGGTATGCTATAGTTGTTGTAGTTGAAGATACATATACTGTAGGCTTAATTGCAGATACTAACCCAGTCACTCCTGAGCAGAGGTGGAAAACCCCGGATTCAGAAAGTAAAAGTCCTGCCACGTATTTGTTCCACCCATGCACTACGCCAGCTTAATTTAATTGGCACAACTCTTCAGCCAGGTAGAGGAGATAATTAGTGAAATCACCTTGTTTAGTGAATGGCTAGAACAAATACATGGCAGGACTTTTGCTTTCTAAAGCCGGGGTGTACACCTCTGCTCCTGAGAGGTAATTAAGCGATACACTCAGCTTCGCGGACTATAGGATTGTTTGGAGTGACACTTTATAGTGATCTAACATGCACAAACCAGGTAGCAGAGTCACTGCAGGTTCTTCCTAAATCAGAAGAATTCACCCCCTCCTCAGCACCTACTCAGCACAACCTCTGGTACAAGTCCGGTTTCTCTCCAGTCTAGACTACTGCAGCTCCCTCCTTGCTACCCCCGAATGTGCAAGCTGACACTTGCAGCTTATTCAGAATGCTGCTGCTCGATTGGTTGAAGATGTCCCCATATTATCCTGTATCTCCCAATCTCCCTTCACTGGATAACAACCACAGGTTGCATTCACTTCGGAATGCTGGTATTAGCCTACCAAGTGGTGAGAGGAATGTCGCCCTCTTGATTGCCCAAGCATTACAGTCAGCTGCGCTCAGGATGCTTGGCTGTTTTCCCCTGTTGTAACCTTGCATCCCCATCACGCCCAGTGTCTGTCTTTGCCCCTATGTGGTGGAACAAGCTTCCTGTTTCGATTAAAACAGCTGAAACACTGGCCTTTCATGGCAGACTGAAGACCTACCTCTTCAGTCTATACCCCAACCCCCTACCCAAGTGTGATCTTTTGATCTTATGAGCAATTATATATGAGGAAGTACACTTCAGAGCTTTATGTAATTGGGTGTGTGGAGGTTTACTTGCATGTGTGTGGTATGTGTTAGCATTAGCATTTGGCATGGTGTAGTCCTTAACCTAGGCACGCACTGGTAATCTCAGCAATATGTGTGTTTAGTGGTGTCCTGTTTGTGCAACTTTTCTTACCACTTTATTAGATGCATTGTTTACATTGTCCTTGTTCATCGTGAGCTGAAAGCGTGATCCAGAGCAGCTTAAAGCACTATGTGCAAGTAACATGTACAGGCTCTTCTGCAGCTTCCGTGGACCTCAGCCGTGGATTACTCCCCCTCTTTTAAATGACATGGGTTCTGGGTTACAATCTCGCCTACTTTGCCTGTATCCGTTTGCTTTATGAGATTACACTTTAAGCGTGACGGACAGGGTTCAGTGTTCCTTGTAGAGCTTTGTTCAAATCTCCTGGTTTCAAAGAAGAGGTGGTGGATTAGAACAGGATCCTGAGATCCTGACTTGAAATATGGCAGAGAAGTTGCTTGTCAGTGCAGCATGGATCAGAGCTTCTGTATCAAAGCCCAGAGGTTAAGCTTTCAGGTCAGTCTGTTTTAGCTATGAGCTTTTACGTACAACACACAGGTTCTCCAGGTATGTGTGTTGCATGTGCATGCATTTGGGTTACAGTACACCCTGCCTTCAGAACAGGGGTCTGTAGTCTTGTATTTTGCTCTAATATTTACGAGCTCATGACTCATGAGCTTGAGTTGTGAGCTTTCGCACCCTGTGGCAGAGTGGGGCATGCGCCCCTCTCCAGCAAAGAAGGTTCCAGGTTCTGAGCATACCAAGTTGCAGATGTGTGTGTGTGAGATCCACACAAAGTGCATGATGGGGAAAAAAATGTTCTGGTGTGCCAGGAAGTGGTCTGATTCAACTGATTCAGGCCAAGCCTTTAAAACTTGCAGTGAACTTAAGGGGTTGTTACAGCTTTAGGTATGACAGGCCTGAACATGGTGTTCACACACCCCCGCCCCCAATTCCCAGTGGCTCGCAGGGGTGAGGGCCTGCCTTACATTCTTGGGGTCAGGGGTTAAATTTTGTCTGCTGTACTTTTTGTCATATTTTGTTCATGTTAGACCTACAGCTTGTAGAGCTACGATTAGGGGTTGTGCCCTTTGCTTGCACTGTGGGAGTTGCAAGGAAGTTCAAAGCATGCTCAATTGGACAGGAGAAAAATTTCCTGTCTGCAGCGAAAATGGCCGAGGCTTGGTACTCTGGACAACCTGAACAAGTCCGTTAATTCCTTTCAGTTCCCAGGGGAAGAACCAGAGGTCCCGCCTTCAACACTGACTGTTCCCCCGCCTGGCTGGCTTTTTCAGCTGCTTAAACAAGCCAAGGTCCACACAGTCCCAGAGGTAACTGGCAGAGGTGGTGGGTTCAAAACTTTGCCTGTTTACGGTCATTTCTTTTTGTGTACAAGGTTGTATTTTTGGATGCAATGAGGGAGCTTCCCACGGGTGCTTCCATTGTGGTGTTGGGGTGGAGCTTCTGCTATGGATCCTGTTGTGGTCCAGAGCCATGCAGCAGAACAGGAAGTCTCATTCTGCTGTCTCCTAAACTACACCCATGAAAAAATATTTTGAGAATACATTTTAAATATTGAAAATATGTAAATTATTACTATTTTGGTATATTGTTATATAGTTCTGCTTTGCATCAATACATTTTAAATGTATTTTAAATATACTTGAGGCTTTTGATGATTAAAATAATAGAATTGCATACAAAATTTCAGCATGCAATATATCCCTGCAGCATACTGTAACATTCATACCTTTAGTGATGACTAGAGAAGCAAAAGTTGAATTCTGTTTAAAAATTAATTTATGAAATTATTTAAAATTAGGAAATTGATGCATAGAATACTCTTACATACGATGCATTTACAGTTTCTTGTTAAATATTATTCAAAAATATGCAACACTTTCCTTAATACAAAACAAGATGGGAAAACATGACTCATTTTAACGGCATGTTCAAGAGGCAAAACATTTCGCAAGGTTTTGAAGGGGCACTGATGGGAGGTGATGTCTACAGCTTGCTTACTTATGCACCCTAACAGCCATCACTGGATTAGAGCTCCCTGAAGCGCTATTGCAAAATGTTACGCAACGTTACGCTTCCAAACACAACCCGGGTTTACAGCGTACATACAAATAATTACCACCAGGTGGCAGCAAAACCCAATTAATATTATTTTTTTCCTTTATGATCCACTGTTAGATTAAAATGTATGACTGAAATTTTCTGTCATTTTAACTTTTCTCACCTTTTTCTTTCATTTCTCATTTTGTTATTTCTGCTTTTCAGAACAACTTAACTACTGAATCAGATTGCTGAAAACAAACATCTTCACGACAGTCATCAGGAATGCCAACACAGGGTAGATGATGGAAAACGCACTTAAATATATTTATTTGAATCTATAGAACTTGACCTTATGATGCAAGAAGAGCATCTGCTACTTCTCACAAGCTTGGCTATCAACCAAAGCCATGAAATAATGACACACACATGCCAGGCCCAGTAACTGTTTTTGAATATTTAATATTTTTTGTTATAAATTTAACATTATCATGTGCACAACTCAAAAACAAAACAAAAAACTACATGCACAAACAGTACGATAAAAAGACTAACCATGTGTGTCATTATGAGAGCCACAATGATCTACAGTAAGCCAAGTATTTCTGTTACATAAATGTATGTATTTGATTGTATAACATTCCTGTAAAATGAAAACCAAACATGCTACTAAGGGGCACACAGTCAACTCACAAAGAGCATTTTACGCATATCTTTAAGGCACTTCCACTTGGTACAGTACACGAGTGAAGCCTCATGAACCCCGAGTTGTGTGGAGCTATCACTTGTCATCAGGGACCTGCTGATGTAAACCACTAGGTCAATAGGCCAACTGATGTGAAGAAGTATTCTGATTGGTTTAAAGAGGTCAGTGATTGACAGGCCATAGCAGCTTCACCAACCACGGTGTTCACGTCCGCCCGTTTTGTTTTAGAGGTCCATCCCCCAACAATATTAATCCACAGACACTGTGGCAATTCATGTGCAACTCAGAATCCTGTTTCAAGTCATGCCACGCAGTGTACATATGAAAATATACCATGTGACCAAAGCAACTGTCAAATACATGTTAACACAGGCAACTTAAAAAATTATTCTGAATTTAAGACGGTGAATTAAACTTCATCAAACCTTAAATATACAGTTGCCAGAAACAGCATATAATGTTTTTTTTTTAAATCACATATAATATTTTAAAAGAGGACGGTAAAAATTAAGCAACACGTAGATCCTCATTTTACGGAAATCAATATTAATATTTGCATACTGAAACACGAACTCTCCATCACTGGAGATTCAAAACAAAATCTAAATAAATCAGAAAGGATAGAATAAAACTGTCAGCTTCATGCAACAATACATTTACATCACAGTTGTAAGTCTTTGTTGACTGCTGATGTACTCTCACACTGTACAGCATGGTACCTGCTCATTTGCAAACTGCATGTGTAAGAACACTCATCAGCTAGCCAAACATTCCTTAAAAATACAGCAGAAAAACAACATTTATGGTTATGAATGTTAACAATCAGAGTCAGTAAAAACAAACGAACAAAAAATTGTGAAAAATTTCAGAATGGCAGCAAATATATTCTACTGTGTTCATGAACATCTGTATTCATTCAGTGATGAGTAACCTGTCTTAAAGGAACAAAAGTTAATTTAAATATACATATATAGTTTCCCTTATTATTCTGGGTATATGCTATTGGGGGCTGGGGCAGGTGACCTGCCTGGGACTTTCGGAGCTCTTCAGTGTAAGGACGGACAGGTAGCAGTGTGATGCTCTCTGTGTTCAGTGTGTAAACCTGGAACTTCAGACCACTTTCTCTCCTACTGGTCTTTCTTATCTCCAGGGCCTTGTTGCTGATTCTGGTAAAAAGGAAATATAAATATAAAACTCTATCATAGCAACAATGACTGTGAACACTGGATTGAAATTTAAATGGCTCATTTTCTCCTGTACAAAATTTTAGTTGAATTATACATTACCACTGAGACAAGTCATTTTGTCTTTTGTGTCTTGGGTTCTGTCTTCTGTGTGTATGGGGAAGGGTAGTGATTGTGTGTTGCGAATTTGTGTGTATGTGTGTGTATGTGCAGAGTGAAAGGTAGCGTTTGTGTGTGCATTTGAGTGCACACGCGCACGCACGTGTGTGTGTGTGTGTGTGTGTGTATTTTTGTGCGTGGAGAGAAGGGGAGCATTTGTTTGTGTGTTCGCATGCGTGTGTGTGTGTCTGTGTGTGTGTGTGTGTGTGTATGCATGTACCTGTAGTTGCTGGTGCTCCTTTAGCAGCCGGTCATATTCCTGAGTTAGGCCCTGTGACTGTCTCCTCATAGCTTCCACTTCAGCGCGAGACTTCTTCAGAGCTGTGGAGGAACAAACATTTCAGAACAATGTGGTCTTTCAAGGCAGGAATCAAATCACTCCAGATGGGATGATTTAAGAGGAAAATCAGGCAGCATTGCTTTGTAACAGTACTTCACTTTTTGTGAAATAATGTAGCAGAGGGTCTTCACTTTGATTTAAATCATTTTAGCTGTAGACCTCAGTTACAGACTAAAAGAGGATTTATACATTTACAGACTCATAAAGGAGCATAGCCGGAGAGCAAGTATCCACAGCCTCCTGTGTACGAGTTATCGCAACCTCCTGCCAGTCAGAACCTTCTAGAACCAGCAGTCAGGAGGACGTAGGGCTGTGAGGGGTGGGGGGAGTAGTGGATTACCCACCATTCTCTGCAGTCTCCAGCTCCACCTTCAGCTTCTGAACCTCCCTCCTGAGCACCTCCTTCCCTTCAGCACTCCTCTTCTCTACCCTCTCCATCTCCAGGGCCTGAAAGACGGAGCTCTGAACATCGACTCCTCATCCAAACATCCGCCCAACAACTGCCTCCTCACTGTAAAATTCACCTGAAACACTCTTTCCTCATTCCAGCATCCACCCGACAAACTCTTCCTCATCCTAACATCCACCCAACACAGGTTTCCTCTCTCCCTCTTCATTCCAACATCTCCCCAACAGTTTGCAGTTTGGCAGCTCTACCAGACTCTCCCCCTCACCCGTTTCAGGTGATCGTTGTCCTCCATGTACTTCTTGGCCGCCTGGTTGACACTCTCTACCTGCGTCTGCAGGGCTGACCCCGTCCCAATGGACGTCGCCAGCTGGTTTATCAGGGTGACCACACGCCTCATGACACTGTGGTGACACACACATTTACACACCTCTTATTATTAAAGTAGATTAAATTCATAACCATTTCACCCTTTCAGATTAGTTATGCAAGAGAATATACATCTTTGGAGAGGACGGGGCGGAGCTTAGTCAGGAATCACATGACTATGATGTCAAAGAATCTCAATATATGGATCAGACAGTCAGCTTGGTGTGTCTCACGTTAAAAATTCAGTCTTGACCATTGTGAAAGCTGTGTGTTCTGATTGGCTGGCTCCTTAGGAATATTCCTGAGGGGGCGTGGTGTAAAACAGAATATCCATAGTAAGTGGTGTCATGCAGATAGCACCGAAACCTCCCGATACAAACCTGAACCTCTTATATGGGAGGTAAACATGAGCTGAATATCTACTGGCCATAACAGAATGCCTGTGGTGATGTGGTGGAGGCCATACTCACAGCCAGAGGAAGAGGGAGAATCCAGAGATGTAGAGGTTCCTCTGGGCACGGAACAGCTTCATGTGCAGGTGATCAAACATGTTGGGGTGCAGCTTGGCCTCTTTGGAGGGTTCCGCTCCCGAGTACTTCCTCACTTCCCTCACAGCGTCTGCAGGGGGCGACAGAGAGAGAGGGCGAGAGAGAACACTGATGACTGAAACCACTCCATTAAGACTGTGACTCTGAGATGCTGGATCACTGCAAATCAAGTGCAAATCTGTTAAAATTCATATAAAGATAAATTGATGCTGAGGTAAGAGGAGAAAATATCTTTATAAAGGACTTTTAGCTGGTGCCTTAGCCAGCGGTCAGCTTAAATCTTGGTGGCCATTGACAGCACTGGTAATCCATACTCACATACCAAGGAAAAGGACAATGAGAATTATTATCATTGTCAGGAAGACTTTATTCCAGAATGGTGCAAGTCTGTCCCATATGCTAAACTTGAAGATTCTTTGCCATCTGCAAAAATCAGAACATAAACATTTACACTGCAAATATACAACGGTGCAAAATATTAAAGAGGTAAAAGCATTTGATGTACTGCAAAACTGTTTTTTAGATGCACTGTTGCATAACCTCCACCCCAAATATCCCCGTACTTGGCCAAAAATTCAAATTTAATGTTATGCATGCTGTGTTCCACTTAAATATGTCATTAAATTCACATACATTTGCAATGTATCAACATTCTTTTTAATCAATAATTGCATTTATCACAGGTATGAAAAATGAAACAGTTTATCACAGCAATGAAGGCAGAGTTTTGCAGAGTTAACACCGAACTGAATAAATGTTGCCAGTATGTGAATCATGCTGATGGTGGACATTTGGTTGTCATGGTACCTCAGTGGTGATATGAAGGGTAGACTGAGGATGAGAATTACTGCGATCTCCACATAGAGGAAGAGTGCCACGGCTGTCCATTGCAGGGTCATCTTCAGGCGCGGGTCTCCTTAAACGAACGGTTATGTTTTTATTTGGGGAAAGCTGTACTCTCACGCTCAACAAACTGAGTGGTTGTCGGTATTGGCTCCATCTAGTGGTAAAACATCGTCACTGCAGTAGCCGCTCAGTGAGTGACACCATCGTTTCTGAGGTCTGCCTAATACGCCAGAGCCAGCATGCATTTCATTTTATTCCACAACATGTTTACAAATTAAGATAACATTTATCGTGGTGGTTTCAACAAATATCTTATATAATCATCGGTAGTGTCAGGAATTTCACCTTAATTAAACAAAAATAAGAATATACCATGTTTCTGACGTTTGCAGAAGGACTGTAGACCTTCCCGTTTTTTCCCCATCCAAAAATATTGATAACTACTATAACCAATTCCGTCTAATTTAACATTTGATTTAACATCGTTGAGTAACATTTCCAAAAACCTCATTTTCGCGTGACCCAGCCAGACTGCAAATAGATTCTGCAATAACAAGCCCAAAATGTGTTCAATACAGCCACCTGCATTTACATTTACTTTTCACATCATTAATGTATTTTCTTTGTAACCACCGTGAAGCCAGACAGACAGTGTGGAACCACTACTAAATAAACTGATACCTTAATTCCAACAGATGGGCTAGGCGGCACACCGGACTTCTTCACGAATACCTTTATCCAGGGAGGAATAAACAGGGTGAGTGGACTGGCATTTCCGTCAATCCCTTTTGAAATTCCGATGTAGTTTCCTTTGGTTGTCCAGATTACATGCTGCCCTTCAAACAGTTTACAAATGTATATTAATCATATGAGGAATTGCTTTCATTATGACAGTGCAGTGAGCCACCGGTCTCAGTTTACGCATTGTATAAATAAACTCACTAGGCGACTCCGCAACCCAGAGCAAAGTTCCCATAGGATCTGGCTCAGTACATTCGTCAATAGGGAAACAACACGTGTACTTTCCTAGATAAGCAGTATTATTAGCAAGCGAGTTATGACTATGTACAGTGCAAGATCTTGCTACAGTTTCACGTCAAGCATGGACGGACGGCGAAAACGCACCGTCGTCACGTGACACCCTTCTTACCAACCATTCTACACGCACTTTCGCTGACCGTGGTTCTGTGGCTATTTTTACTGTCATGTACCCTGACCAATGTCTGGTTAGGTCTCACGGCTACTTAGCCAACAATCTAGCAACCGATTCTCTCTCTCTTCTGAGATTTAGCAAGTAAAAACGAAGTGAGTCTATGGCATCGACCAAGCACAGCATTATAGATGCCCCGATTATACATTACAATGCAAAAATCCCAGCATGAAGGAAGTCACTGCATAAGTTTAATTTGTAATTAATGGAAGCTCAAGTAATGACATCTTGGTGATTACTATCGTTTAACGACTTCACTGTAACATCTGAGATGCCAACTGACGGTATCATTAAATATACAAACGCGGTAACATAGCTTCAGTATTATTTTGTTCAGAAATAAGTTACCGTTATCCGAAATTGTACGTAGCTGTACGCGCGACACACCTCCAGTCCGGCAGCTGGTGCAGTGTAAACCAGGCTCATTCTCATGACGTCATATGAAAACGCGCTCCTTAAGAGGATGAAGTTGATGTGAAACATATGCGTTTACCGGGAGGGATGTGTATGACATTCCACTGCACTCTTTTAATAGAAATACAGACTAAACGCACAGTGAGTTTAACTTTAATGTAATCAAGTCGGTTGTGCATGACAGCTTCGCGTTCATTTTTTTTTTATTACCAGTGAAAGCGCTATTCTCGACCGTGCTGGGAGCAACTTACAGAATTCCTTTCCTTTCATGTGCATTTATGGACCCGAGTTCAAGTTAACGAGCGCAATTAACGTCTAAGCATGGAAAAAAAATGTATATTGCAGAGCATTGCATAATATTGTTATTAAAGTACAAAATACCTGTGCATATGGGAAAAATGCTATTTTTCTGTTTCAGAACACTTCTGGTTGCTCAGTTTCTAACTGAAATCAAACCAGACTTTGTTGAGAAATTATTCAGTTTTGGGTTCTGTAGATTCACAAAACTGAATACAGCATTCAACTGCATTCTTAAGGTCTGTGTTAAGAGCATATGCTGAGCTACATGTAACCCCTCGCTGAGAGTAAACCCTATCAAATTACATACATTCACCCAGTTACATGTTTCAACCTAAATATAACTACAGAAAGCACCTACCCCTGAAAACCTGATGGCGTTTCTTCACCAGTTTCCTTTTCTCCGCCACGGGTGACCACAGAATATGTACCTGTTCCTTTTAAACTCATGATGCATGTCATTTCTTTAACCTGGAATTCATTTGGCTTTGTCAGCTGACGATGACAATAAAACTGGTATTTGAAGATAATTGTTGCATTGGGTATGATGCCATTTAACACAGGTGCACTGTAACAGAAAGTAATAGGAAAAAGCAGTGCAGTTGCATCTTTATAATTGCTACCATGTAAAAAAAGGACATTTTTACCAATATGGTCTTCATCAGGTTACAGTATCTGAGGATGATGAAGTTTGAAACATAGTTGTCCTTTTCTAATAAATCACCTCACATACCATTGTAAAGCTGGCATTTAGGATTGATTTTTTTACATCAATTCACAAGTTGGTTCACTTTAGTAATATTGAATATTTATTGATTTAAAAACATCTGTTAAAATGAATGAAAATAGTAAAATCACAGTCCGTGTATGTCTCAGTGCGCATCAGGAGCCGTAGGTGTGCTGCAGGTAGTCGATGATGGCGGAGGTGCTGGAGAGAGCGTTGAACACCTTCCTCTCCTGCTGGGAGGTGATGCGCTCCATCATGTAAATGAGGTGATGGTGAAAGCAGGTGAAAGGCGTCCCGTGGGCCAGAGCGATGTCCACCCAGTCCCAAACGCACTCCAGGGGGGTCTCGTCATACCCCGCGAACATGGCGGGGTTGGCCAGCAACCCGCGCGCGGCCATCACACCTGAGGTCAGGGGAACAGCGGCCATTTCAAGTGAAACAAGAAGGAGAGAAACAGACACAGAGGAAGGTCAATATACCACCTGATATGAAGCACATACAGACAAAATACTTGGACTTGAGGCAGAAGTTTGGTCAACATCTCTTTTTTAGGGGGCGTTTGATTGCATTACTGATAAAATTTGTGTGTGTTTTCCCATCAAACTAAGCAGGTACGTACCCTCAACTCCAGTCAGCTGATGGGTGGACTCCACGTCTCTGAGGTTTTTGATGTCGCCATTGGCGATAACCGGGATGGAGACGCTGTCCTTGATGGTCTTAATGGCGTCGTAGTGGACCGGCTGGTGGCGCTCCTCTGCTGTCCGGCCGTGGACAGTGATCCAGGACACTCCGGCCGCCTCTGCCTTCTGACACAGGTCCACTGTCCGCCTGAGGTCCTTGTGGATTCTGGTACAAAGAACAGATTCACTCTCAGAATCAGGAAGGTACATATTTTTATCTAACTGATGAGTGATTAAATGTAACTTATTCAAACAAATTTTAACAAATATGTATCAGATATTCCCTCTGAGAACAACCAGTATAACCTTTATAACAAAACTAGACAAAAATATAACATTGTAATAGTAAGCAGCTTACTCCTATTTTCTCAAGTCCTGGAGCTCATCCTGAGTTCATGTGCTGTGATTACTAATTACATCTCCAGTAAGAAAAATCTCTGATCACAAATGAAACATATCTACTTTTCAGCAGAAGTAAACCTGTATATCACTAAAGAAATCCTTTTCTTGCGCCAATTAAAAACTACATCAAACCACCATCTTGAGAACAGTCACAGGTGCTGCCTTTTATGAAATGTTATGTAAAATGTACCTAAATACTCATATTGTAAACATGCTACCTATCACATCGAGCTTACGAACTTAACCCAGCTCAAGGGCTAAAGATAATCTTTTCACCAACAGCCTACCTTATTTTGATGGAAACCGAGTAGTTAGGATTGTCCACTTGATTTCGGACATGGCGCACCATATCTCTGACCAGCTCAGGCTTGTTGATCAAGCAGGCCCCATATCCTTCTGCCATTGCCCACCTGCAGACACCCACACAAACAGCATGTTATTCCCATGAGTCTGAATCCCCCCCACTATTTCAGATATAACACTATAGATTCCCCTAAAATCGCAAATAAAAAAAAAATTAAAACACCTCTTGAACTCCATGCTGTCCTGGGGCCTCCTGTGGTCCAGTGAACAGGATAACTTCTTCCTATCATCTTGTGAGTAACTGAGCGTCTACCTTTAGCCCTCTGAGTAAGTGAAATTCTTCCTGTGGTTCTATGTCTAAAGGGACTTGCTCTCACCTCTGAGGGCAGCCGCAGTTCAGATCCACTCCATCGGTGTACGGGGCGACCACGCAAGCTGCATCAGCCAGAGTCTGGGCATCACTGGCTGCAAACTGCATGACCAGGGGGCGGTCCCCTGGCAGGGGAGACACATTATATTACATTACATTATTGGCATTTAGCAGATACTCTTAGCCAGAGCGACTTACATACGTTACAATTATGTTATCCATTTATACAGCTGGATATTTACTGAGGCGATTGTCGGTTAAGTACTGTGCCTAAGGGTACAACAGCAGTGGCCCAGCGGGGAAGTGAACCTGCAATCTTTTGGTTACAAGCCCTGCTCCTTACCACTGCACCACACTACATTACAGAAACACATCATCATGCGGACTTTAATGCACTGGTCACACAAGCATCTGTGGCCGTCTGTAAAATTTTGATGTGGATGTCATAATAGGGATAAACATCAAACAGCTCTGCTCTGAGTTACTCTAAGAGATCAAAAACGCAGTTCAACTAATAGATGATTTTTTTTTGGTTATGACTTAATCATACATTCAGCATTTAAGTAACTTCCTTGATTAGCCATAAACATAGACGTTGTGGCATTTCTTTTCTTTTGTAGTATATTCAGAATCTCCACAATTACAGGGGTCCTTGCTAGCACTGACAAACAGACAAGAGTAACATCTTACCTGGGCTAGTTGTAAACTCACTGTCTCTAGCTTTGACAGATCGCATGAAGTCGGCCGCAACGATCATCGGAGTGAAGCATATATCACAGCCATATTTCCGCACTAGGGATCTGAATGCCAACCTGGAAAACAAAGAATAAATACATAAGACAAGGGGAATTCCTGTAACTGATGCACACCAACGTGCAGCACAACACGCAACCAATTAATGTATCTTGTTTGCTAACTTACTTCGAGTAACGGACCATCGGTGCGCATATTTTGAGGACTTTGCCCGTTTCAAACATGTCCATTATGTTAGTCGGGTCCATGTCGGCGTTCATTCCCCTCTTAAATAATGCAAATCAGGCTAGGGAAACCTGCGACAGAATTACAGTTAAAGGTCTACACACAACGATCGTATAGTATCAACTACCTGAAACAACACACACTATTTATTTCACCAACTAGGTTGTCCAAATGCTCGCCCGTTCCGCAAATATCATGAAGCGAAAACTGCGGCAAAATCACTTAATTAATTATTAAGTACATCATGGTTAAAGCAAATTTACAGTGTTTTACAATGGAATACTTACTATTCGATGTTTTGGACAGCATTCACTGTGGTCCATTCCCTCTCACATGAGCGCATTATTCAAAGCGTGGCTTTTTGTAACTAGCAGACGTTAGCTAGCTGTCATTGCTAGTGATTCTGTTCAGGGATGTTTGCCTAGTGTAGACAGTTACAACACCGAGACAGCTATCCATCGATAATTTACGGTATTTAACGGCATTTATGCGGTAAATTACAACACCATTTGACTGCTACCTCATAGAACCTGAAAACTCCCTGCATGTGTGCCTATCACGAAAGGCGGGGCTTTAAATTACCCTTTGACCTCTCACTTTTGGTCACAGTGACGCATTTTTCAAAAATATAGAGAACATTTCAATGTGTGTTCGTATTTTTATTCCTAGAAACAACTGTAAAACGTATAAATGTAATTTTAATCAGGATTAAATTTCATCGATATACAATACACCGGCGCTTGAATTTGACGTCATAGTGATGAAGTGGCCAACATGGAAGGAAGTAAAGAGACAGCTCCATCGAATGCACTTTTAAAAGATGGTAATCCTACATTTTAAGTATTTGCTTTTGTGCATGTCAAGCAGTCGTTTCTTTATGTTTAGTGGCGTTTTATTTTTCTGATCTAGCACCATTTTGGTCCCCTAGTTCCTCATTTCCCCATACATTTTTTGGCTGTAATGCTAAAATGCCGAGAGGGTCGAATCAGTAATTAGCAAGCCGGATTTCTAGCAAGTCCCACCAGTATTTGGTGCATTAGCTGACAGACATACATCTCTAAGTAACATGACAAGTTGGTCTTTTGTTGAGTCGGTTGCTGTTGCTATCTTGTGGGCTTGCCAGCCTGCACGCCTGTCTGTCTGAATTGAGAGTATAATGTTGATAACGTTACATTAGCTAAATTATTTATGAATTGGTCATAACCAACTAGCTAGCTACAAGAATTGTCAGCACGAGTAAAATCCGGCTATTCGTCGTTACTGTGCTGTTCAGTCAAACAAATTAACATCAGCAATTATCCCCTACTTCTATCACCGGATTTATTGGTAATGAATGTCACTGACGTTAATGATGGTCATTTGTCGCTTGAAGTGCTACTAGAGATTGGCTCCTCAGGCAGAAGTCAGTGATTTCAGTGATTGTACTTGCTCGTGGTATGACGAAAGTACAAAAAATAAGCTTTGATGGCAAATGCTATCGGTGTAAAAAGACGAGAAAGCTCACTGGTCGTTTTCTTAACTGGTTATCTTTCCATTTCGTTCCTGATTCCTGAAGCGGGAGCAGTGCGCTTCAGTTTTCGCTATTTTTGCTCAGGCCCATGAAGTAAAGGCCAGTGCTGGATTAGAATGTTGTGGGTAAAAGTTCCACAGCATTGTGCTGTTGCCCTGTCTCCGAGCTACCTTCTCTGGCTACAGTGAAGACAGGGCAACAGTACAGCATCAGGAATCTGAACCCCACTCAATACAAGCCTAAATATGCCAACAGAAATGGCCTTTTCCTTAACGACGCATGCTTTGCTTCCTTCTCAGAATGCTATGCAGATTTCTGTAAAGAGGACTTTGACGTGAAGACCTACACTGCTCAGGCCATTCACCATGCGGTCATTGCAGAGCAGCTGGCAAAACTGGCCCAGGGCATCAGCCAACTGGACAAAGAGCTGCACGTACAGGTACTGGTCACCAAGGAGGCAGATGAACTGTATTTGAGACGGATCATTCTTTCTTTCCCCCCTCCCTCCCTCCTTCCCTTATTCCATTTTTCAGTTTGACTGACTTTTTTGTCAGTCTGTGTCATAGGGAACCAAAGCAGTTTTCATGTAGGACCAAATGGTGCTTGGCATGAGCCATTGTGAGATTAAACCCTATTTTACACTCAGATATGTTTTAGCCTGAAGGCTAGTTTACATCAGGATGATAACGTATTAGGGCCTGTCTGTTCAGTGTTTATGGATAGTTGGGAGTGAATGGGGGGTAGTGGGAGATTATGAGACCTGTCTTGGCCAGATTTTGCATGTAGAATCCTGAAGGCTCATTGGGTGTACCTGAATGAGATGTGAAGAACACTAAGGGTACCAGTATATTGGGTGGATGATCTCACTTCCAAGAAGTAATTAGAATAGAGTTTGAACTCAAACAGCAGCACTGAATGGAGGCATTGAGTTCACTAGTTCCGTATTTTAACTCTGCTTTGTTTTGTTAAAGATGAACATGAGGACAGATAAGAAAATGGAGTTGGTTGACCTGATTGGAAACTCATTTTTTTTTACGCACTTTGATGCAAAATAGAATTTGAAAAGAATGGGATGTGAAAATGCAAAACCAAACAACGTGCAAAAAAAGATTCAAACGGAATCATACCAGAGATTGAAAAATGAATCAACTGTTCAGCTGTTTCACTGTTGAGGAATGTTCCTTTTGTGCTAATTGCTGACAATATACTTTATAAATACACTGCTGTGCAAAATGCATTCCGGATTTCAGATATGTCATTTCGTTATGGATATGAACATCCCATCGCATTGCATCACAACATAAGCAGGAAGAAAGTTGAGTGAAATATCTCGCACCACTCAGGTTTCACTATGTGGCATCCAAAGCATGGTCAGGTACAGATGAGCATCACGTGTAATTGACAAACTCAGGACCGGAAGAGCCAAGGAGCCGTGTGAGGAGCGTGAGCTGTGTTTGCAGAGGAACAAAGAGAAGGGCAGCATACAGAGCTAGCAGAAGGCTCAGGTGTCATTGTCCATCCATTGACAGCCCAAAGGTCACCCTTGAAATCAGAACCTAAAGGACATGTTGCTGAAAGAACACCTCTGTTGAGAAAAGGGAATAAGGAAAAAAAGACAAAAATATCCACAGGGTTTTAGTTTCCTCACAGATCAGAGTGTAAAAATGTGAATGCCTGGGGCTTTTGCACAGCATTATATTGCAATAAAACATAGCTATATTTAAATTTTAAAATCACGTTATTGTATTTTTCCAGGTGGTAGCGAGACATGAAGACCTGTTGGCTCAGGCAACCGGCATTGAATCCCTGGAAGGTAAGTCTTCACTGCTTGGGTGATGTAGACTTTTGTATTCAAAAACGTGATGAAACCTTGCGGTTTTACCTGGTAATCTGATTTCATCACCACACACGTGCATCCGTGCTACTGTTTTACTGGAAGTGCTGACTGTTTTGCATAAAAGGTAGTAAATGGTGATAGACATTCAAATCATATCTCCAGTATAGTACATGGTTTATTTTCTGCTGTTTTTGGAGGCATATCACATAGAAATCTGTCCACTGGGAGTACGCAGCATTCTTTGCAGACCAGTTGGGCAGAGTGCCAACAGGTTTCAAATTATGTCTGACTTTCACATGCATACAAAAACCATCCCCGCATGACATTCTGTAAACACAATCCGATGGAATCGGCACCAGGCCTTACAGATCTTCCACAAGGGGGCACTGTGGTCACAAGGTTTTCAGAGCTCGGGATGGATATGGTTCTCAGGGATAAGTGTAGAGGTGTGTGCATATATACATCCACTGTTTTAAGTGATTGCACAGTTGCCAAAGCCAAGAAGGATGAGTTATGTAATGTTAAACTTCAAAGATGCATTAAAAGTGAATAGAATATAGCATTAGATAGCATTAAATCATTTTTATTATGTAGTAAAGTGGATTTTTATTTGCATGCAGCAAGCAAACACCCCTAGGCCTTTTACCGGCCCGCTGTGATGAACAACCTTTTATGCAAATGAATCTGTTTATTGTATAACCTAATATATCACCTCATATTCCAGCCAACTTCATGGCACGAGCACCTGCTATTAGTTACTGTGCCAGATCAACTCCATGGGGGGTCTAGGTTCATCTGAAACACCAAAGGCTGCTTTGTTTGATGATTACAGCCATGGGATTTGCTCTGTATTTTGGTGAAACTGAGGTGTATCGGTGGAGCATCTGATGATTAAAACAGCAGACCCTTGTCCTGACAGCCCCTTGTACATTGTCTTTGGGGAGGGGCTTCACTGCCTGAGTTACCTTTGCCACAGGAAGTATTCTGTTACAGAGGGGAGCTGGGAAGGGAAAGAGGGAGATATGGTTTGGGATCCATGTCAAAGACAGAAGTTTGTGTCCATATGATTATAACCTCATGAGATTGGGGTGGGAGTATGGAGTTTTTCAGCTCCACGCAAATGTTAGGGAAAAGAACAGCCCCTCAGACGTTTCCTCTGAATGCTCTGTATGTGAGAAACGGAGCCGTATGGAATTGCTGTGTGAACATGCTCTGTTCTGCATGGTGGGGGTCAGGGCTGCACAGGAAGAGTGGAGTCTGAAGTGTCTCTCTCTCCCACCCCCAGGTGTGTTGCAGATGATGCAGACCAGGATCACAGCTCTGCAGGGTGCGGTCGACAGGTACTGCTCTTTCTCTGCCTGTCACACGAGCCTTAGAAGGCGTCTGAAATGGTCGGCCACACTGTTCTGGAGTGTCCGTCAGTATCGTTTTCTTCCAGGACGGCATTGTTTTTAAACCATAATGTATTACTTTTTTGCCCTTCCTTCCCGCAGGATAAGGACTAAAATTGTCGATCCGTACAATAAGATCTTGGCCCGGACCGCGCAGCTGGCCAGGTTGCAGGTAAGGGATCTGTTGTCAGTTTTTTTTTTTTTTTTTTCTCTGTCCCTCTTTCAAACGCTCATTTCTTCCCCACGCCGTACAGCTTATCTGCCGGTGTGGCCTGGGGAGAGGGAGTGTGAGTCTGCAGCTGAATTTCGCTCTGCGTCCGCTCCGCCAGCCGTCGCCGCAGGCGGCACGGCGTGTCGGTGCTTTACACGGAGGGGCCGTTTCCATGTTTATTGGGGGAGAGGAGAGCCGTGTCGCGTGTTTGTGGATTTAGCCGGGCCTTTTTAATGGCCCCTGGAAGCTGGAGAGCCACTCCTACAGGATTGGATGAGTTTTGATTGCGTTTATTGCCTCCCTGGCTGCCGTGATGAATATTGACACGGTAATGTCACCTTGACACCGTTTCCAAGATACACAGAAATTTTATCCTTTATATCTTGTGTATAACAAAAAAAAGTCTCTCTGAGCTACCTGTAATTCATTTGCCAACAATATGAGTGACCATTTAAAGGCATTAGGGAAGTGTTTACAGTTAAGCTTTTTAAGGTGAGCTTTTTTTTTACATTTATGATTATATTTTCATTACTGTTCCTTAAATTAATAATTCAGTTGCTTAGGCTCAAACTTAGCAGTTGGTGCTTTTTTTGTTAAATTTTTATGTAGTTATGATCACTTCAAAAATAAACTAACCAAAAAAAAAAAAATGCCGTTTCAGATTCAGACTGGATCCACTTCATCACACACATTCAGTTTTTACAGAAATGAAACCCTTTTTATGTGGCGTCCTCTCTTGTGATAAATGACGTGACCATCATAAGCAATGACATGTTTATTGGGTTGATTTACTAAAAGGTCGTGTTGGAGGAAGGGAAGATCTGTGTCATTCCCTCAAAAGTAAGATGGCTCACTGGTTATAAAAAATTAAATTAAAAAAATTGCTGTGACTGCTTCAACTACGTGGTCTTTCAGGAACCTGTATAGATTATTATTAAATATGGCTTGGACAGGGTGTGGTTTTGGTTAAGTGGCTCCGGTGACCTAGCTTTGATCACACCCCAAACCTCCATCAGCTTTAGCCGGTGACATCATCGCTTTACCATGAATCGCTGTCAATATGTTCCATTTAGAGAGATCAATAAACGGCAATCTGGTGACTCCCAGAGTGCGGTTTCTCCCCCCGGGAACCCTCGTCCAGGTGGGAATCCTGACCTCCCCGGCCGCCGGGCGGGCGTGGCAGGGTCCTGACACCAGCGGGAATTTACAGGCCTCTCAATGTGGCCGTGCCGTGCTCTGGGGTCAGGCGGATTTATTATTAGATGTTAAAGAAATCCGGATTTGGAAATGTGACACTGGTTCAGAGTAACTGTCTCTCTCTCACTGCCCGCCTTCCCTCCCAGGGCCGGGGGAGGAGAGCGGGGGCGGGAGGGGGGGTCTTATCACGCACGCATCTCCACACAAAGGCACAGCCGAACGGCCGGGGACAGAGGAGGGACGTGCCTGTCCCCTGGTCTCGGAGATGATATCTCCACTGCCCGCCAGTCAGGGCCATGTGTCCTTGCTGGAATCTGCAGTGTGCCGGTCGGTGGCGTGTCTGTTCCTGTAAACGGTGCATGCACTTTCCCCCAGTTAGCCTGCGCTGTGAAAGAGCACGGCTGGCTTATGGAGACAGAGAGGCCCGTGAGCCCCAGTGGGGGAGAAGTCAGGCCCCCGAAAAAGAGGCAGTGTGGAGTTTGGTGGCAATGTCGTGGGGTGTTGTAAGAGGGAATGGGGAGGGGAAAGAGGGCTCTTAGGGGTAGATATGTGAAGGTATACTGTGTGAGGTGTTTGTTGTCTGTGGCCTATCTCAGCTGGTAGTGAGGTATGGAAACTGAATGCGAGGTGATGTCGTTTGTAGATGCAAGTGGGGAAAGGAAAGGAATTCGTATGTGGGGTGTTGTAGCGATATAGCAAGTTTGAGGTGTGAATATGATGTGGTGTAGTAGGGGTGAGGTGCAGATATGCAGTGGTATAGCAGGGTGAGGTGAAGCTATGAGGTAATATAATGGTGTAGCAGGGCTGAGGTGTGAATATGAGCTGGTGTAGCAGGGCTGAGTTGCAGATATGAGGTGGTGTAGCAGGGGTGAGGTGTGAATATGAGCTGGTGTAGCAGGGCTGAGTTGCAGATATGAGGTGGTGTAGCAGGGGTGAAGTGAAGGTATGGGGTGCTGTAGTGGTATAGCAGAGAAGAGGAGGAATATGAGGAAGTGTAGTGGTATAATGGGGGGGTGGGGGTTGAGGATATGATGTGGTGTAGCAGGGGTGAAGTGAAGGTATGGGGTGCTGTAGTGGTATATTAGGGTTCATGTGAGGTGAAGATACGCGGTGCTGCAGTGGAGCAGCAGGGTTCATGTGAGGTGGCGTGTCATTAGCTCGGTATCTCCGGGTGGGAGGTGCGCGCGTGCGCGGTGGGGGGGGCGGGGTTGGATTGGTATTCACGGCCATTGTGCACCGATACCACGCACTCCTTATCCGCCGCGCTGTTCCCTAGCAGATGCCCTTGACTCTCGGAGAGAGAGGCCCGGCGCGCCGCGGGCTTCAGATGTCATTTCGGCTGCGTCTGAGCGAACCCCGCGCTAATCAGCCCGCGCACTCATCAGCCAGAGGTGTCGGGGCGCTGGGGCGGTGCTCCTCTCTGCTGTTCACACGGTGGCAGATACCCTGTCACTCCCTGATAAAGCCATCAACCTGACACACACGGCTGCTGGCACACAGCTGCACCCCTCAGCTAAAACCGAAATACCCCTGACCTCTGCACGTCCTTCAGGGGCCAGACCAGCCACCGGGCACTGCAGCGATAGTGTGGCTTTCAGTGATCATATGATCATGTGATATCATGTATGTATAGATCATATGTTTATGTGATATCATGTATGTATATATCATATGATCCATCTCGGATCATAAGAAATGTGTTGGAAATGGTGTTCACAGAGTAGTATGTTTACATTTACATTTCAGTTTTCACAAGCCTGTTTGGAGTGTGTTATTGTGCAAAATTAATTATGTGCAGAAATTTGAATAAAAACAAAGGTTGTCTGCAAGCCCTGGAAAGCTGGGAAGCTGTCATTTTTGGAAACGGATTCTTCCCGGTGCTGGAAGTGGTGTTTAGGAAGTGATTACGTTTACATTTACATTATTGTAAGCCTGTTGGGAGTGTTTTGCTGTGCATAATTAACAATTTGTGGAAATCTGAATAAAAACAAGGGGTATCTGGAAGCCCTGGAAAGCTGGGATGCGCTGTTTTTTTCCCCACACGTGACTGGGGCTTTGGTCTCAGCGTTGGGAGGCGATATCAGGTTTTCAGACACTCACCCTCTCTGGAATGCAGCAGAAACCGCAGATGCTGCACCGAGGCCACAGTGTTAATCCTCTGCGCTGGAGTTAGAACAGTATGACGTCTCCTCGGCTCTGTGTTTTCCGCAGTTTGTTTACCGAATAAGGTCCCAGGCAGACTAAGTTATTATTTATTGTTTTGTTTGCTGGGCTGGCAGCCTTACCCAGGGTGACGTAAATAGCTCCTGTTTTCTGCAGATTGTCCATTCAGTAAGCTGGGTTTTAGAAAAGATCTGGAGGATGTGAGGGCAGTGACCCAGCTGGGGTTCAAACCTGCAGCCGTCTTTACATTAACTATTCTCATTTAGCAGACACTTGCACCCGGAGCGACTTCCATAGGCTGCGGTTTTTACATGTTATTCATTTATACTGGATACTTACTGAGGCGATTCTGGGTTAGGTACAACAGCAAGGGTACAGTAGCTGTGCCTCAGCCGGGAATCGAACCCGCAGCCTATCAATAACGAGCCCTGCTCCTTGCTGCTGTGCCACACAGCCGTGCTGTTATGAGCTCTGCCACTCTTAAGCGCCAGGCTGACAGTTCTTAAGAGGCTCGCAACCCCCCCCCCCCCCCCCCCCGGTCTCAGAGCTGCCAGTCTCCCTGCCACTGCTGCTCCTGTGTGCCGTTTCTCTCCTCACTCACAGCCTCCCGCTTTCAGGCCCCGATCTCTGTACGTAAGGGGCTGCTGTGTGTAGCTCTGGTGGGTGCGGGTGTGGGTGTGGGTGTTGATGTGTGGGTGCGGATGTGGGTGTGGGTGGGGGTGTGGGTGCGGATGTGGGTGTGTGGGTGTGGGTGGGGGTGTGGATGTTGATGTGTGTTGATGTGCAGGTGCGTGTGTGTGTGGGTGTGGATGCAGGTGTTGATGTGCGGGTGCGTGTGTGGGTGTGGATGCGGGTGTTGATGTGCGGGTGTGGATGCGGGTGTTGATGTGTGGGTGCGTATGCGGGTGTGGATGCGGGTGTTGATGTGCGGGTGTGGATGCGGGTGTTGATGTGTGGGTGCGTATGCGGGTGTGGATGCGGGTGTTGATGTGTGGGTGCGTGTGTGGGTGCGTATGCGGGTGTTGATGTGTGGGTGCGTATGCGGGTGCGTATGCGGGTGTTGATGTGCGGGTGTGTGTGTGGGTGTGGATGCGGGTGTTGATGTGCGGGTGTGTGTGCGGGTGTTGATGTGCGGGTGTTGATGTGCGGGTGTGTGTGCGGGTGTTGATGTGCGGGTGTTCATGTGCGGGTGTTGATGTGCGGGTGTGTGTGCGGGTGCGTGCGCAGGTGTGGCTGTGGGTGTTGATGTGTGGGTGCGTGTGTGGGTGCGTATGCGGGTGTTGATGTGCGTGTGCGTGTGCGGGTGCGTGTGCAGGTGTGGCTGTGGCTGTGGCCGTGGCCGGGGTGCGTGACCACGCCTCTCCCTGTCCCTCCAGGTGGCCTGTGACCTGCTGCGCAGGATCATCCGCATCCTGTACCTGAGCAAGCGGCTGCAGGGCCAGCTGCAGGCGGGAAGCCGCGAGGTCGCCAAGGCAGCGCAGAGCCTCAGCGAGCTGGGTGAGTGACACGGGCCTCTGCTGGCTTCTCTAACCCCTCCCGCTGTGGAGGGTGAGCTCTGTGTGTGTGCGTGTGTGCGTGCGTGTGTGTGTGTGTGCGTGTGCGTGCGTGTGTGCGTGCGTGTGTGCGTGCGTGTGTGCGTGCGTGTGTGCGTGCGTGTGTGTGTGCGTGTGTGTGTGCGTGTGTGTGTGCGTGCGTGGGTGTGTGCGTGTGTGCGTGCGTGCGTGTGTGTGTTTGTCTGTGTGTGTGTGTGTGTGTTTGTCTGTGTGTGTGTGTGTGTGTGTGTATGTGTGTTTCTGATTCCGAGTGTATGTGTGTGTGTGTGTGCGTGTTTGTCTGTGTGTGCTTGCGTGTGTGTGTGTTTGTTTGTGGGGGGTTGCATTTTCAGTAAAGTACTCATGCGTTTTCATTGTACTTTCTTGGTTGCCACTGAAAAGGACAGTAAATTGCTGTTTGCTTAGTTTGTGATGGGCGTGGCTCAGCTCTGTCAGAAAGCAGGGCTCCTGTGACCTCCTGGACCAGTTAGTGAGGCATGCTTGCGTGGTTGCGTGCTTACATACCTCTGTGTTCCCCCGGGGGGGCTCGTCTCGGTTTAGTTATGGTGTATTTTTAAAGTGCATTGTGGGCATAAAAGATAGACTAATGGGCGACCTGAATGTGTCAAAAACACCAAAATGGCCCTGATTTGCACCGGATGCCTTGGGAGCTTCTGAGGTTCGCAGTGCTGGAAGAAGGATGGGTTGCTGTGGGGGATTGGCTAGGCACACGTCTGGGATGCTTTTCGTCTCTGGTGTTAGCCTGATAGTAACACAAGACAGGCGAACTGAGGGCGTGCAGTACGTGCAGCTGACCTCAGGTCAGCAGGGAGGGGCACAGTGCAGCAGTAGGGTGGACCTGGCGCAGACATGGTGCTGTGTTGCTGCAGTGCAGCCTGAGACGGGAGAAGCTGCTGATGATGACGGCCTGGTGATTGATGCTATCCCTGTGCGTCGCCCCACCCCACGCTCCGAATCATTTAGCCCCATCGTAGAGCTTAACGGGGGAAAAATGCCTGCGTCCAGAGCAGCAGAGAGATTTTGTCTGGAAGCTTTTTTTTTTTTTTTTTTTTTTTTTTTGCACGATGTCTGAATACTAATTCAATTTATTTCACCTGGAAATAAAAAAAGCTGAAAAAATTATGCAAATGCATTTTGTGCGCTGTGGCCATGAGGTGATGTCTTCATTATCTGGGATACCTCGTGGCAGAAGCTGTTATAGAATTCCCCAAATGGTCCTGCTGTGGGGAATCGTAAATCCCTGAAATGTGAAAGTCAGGGGTAAAAAAAAAAAAAAAAAACAGTTTCCCATGATGTCATTAAGGACACGCCATCCTCTATCCTCTATTTATTATTTATGCAGTCGTGCGTATTGATAGTGTCGATCCGCACCGTGAAGCAGCGGGGCTCGTATCCGCTAACGCTGCGCCAGGCTCCCCTGTTCTTCCCATTAGAGCCTGCTGTAAATTTTACCTTTAGCGAGCGCTAACTTCTCGATATGTGCCTGTTCGTTAAATCCCGTGCTAATGAGGAGTGGATTTTTGACCCTGTTCGTTTTCGCAGCCTGAAAGCCACCGCGGGCCTCGAGGTGGAGGTTAGTCCGAGGAATCAGAGGCGGTTTGTTTGACGCTGGCCGTTGATGGCTGACAGTGAGCGGAGGAAGTGGGTCTGCGTGCATATGTATGCTGTGCGTAGGAGCTCAGGAGCTGTGGATGTCTGGCTCTGCATCTCCAACGGCTGTTAGTTTAAACAGAGGGAGATTGATGAGTCACCCATGTAATCCATACATATAAAAGCTTAACTGACAAAGAGGTTCCTCACGAAGAGCCATAACTGGCCAATGAGAAGACATGCTTTACCTTTCGTCGTTGAACACTGGTTCACCTTCACCAGGGCGTATCATCTTTTTTTTTTTTTTTTATTTTCCTGTTGAGGTTTTGTTTTGAAATCTTTCACCTGCATCTCCAGGTTTTTTTTTTTTGTTTTGTTTCAGGTCAGCCTCCTAAGGGCTGTTTTGTTTTAAGAGGAGCGTTTCGAAATTGACCGTGACCAACGATTTGTCACGCGGTGTGGGGGGGCATCGGGCTCTCTCCCGTTCTGCTCAGCGATGGAGAAATTGTACTGAATTACAGGCCAGCGCGTGCTGCCCTAATACAATAGAAACACCATAGAGCCAGCGTAATGCGATTTACCTGACTGTCCTCCAAGAGCCTGCTGCATCGGGAGCGGGGGGGTGAAACAAGGGAGAAAGACAGCAAGAAGGTAAAGTGGAGAGGAGTCGGGGGGGGGGGGGGGGGGGGGGGCAAGAGAGAAGGGTTGGAAGAGTGGAGAAGGTATAGGGGCTAACAGGAGGGATAGAGGAAGTGATGGGGAGGGAAGGGGGGCAGGAGATTGTGAGGTTGATGTTGGGAAGAGAGAGAAAGTCGGGGGGGGGTAGTTGCATGGGGGGAGGAGAGAGGTATTGGGGGGTAGTTGGAGTGGGGGAGGAGAGAGGTGTTGGGCAGGGGGGGTTATTGGAGAGTAGGTTTAGAGAGGTATGGGGGGGTGGGAGAGAGGTATTTGGTGGGAGAGGTAGCTGGAGGAAGGAGTAGAGCAATATAGGGCAGGGGGGGTTAGTGGAGAGTAGGAGTAGAGAGGTGTTGGGGGTAGGAGAGGGGCGGGAGAGAGGTATTTGCTGGGAGAGGTGGTTGGAGAGGGGAGTAGAGAGGTATTGGGCAGGGGGGAGGGTTCTTGGACAGGAGGGGCAGAGAGGTAGGTAGGTAGGGGAAGGGGGGGGTTTCCTGCGCTCATTAGGGAAGCTGCCGTGCTGCCAGCTGCAGGGTCGGGGGGGCGTCTCGGAGGAAACGCTGAGGGACCGCGCACACGCCGGCCTGGAGCGGCTCATGAATATTGAGGAGGTGGCTCTCGACGGCGGCTCCTGGCAGCCGGCAGCAGCTGGTCTGTCAGATAAACAAGCTCGCGAGCGCCCGCCCTCCTCCCCGGGAGGGGGGACAGGGGGATGTTAGCGGGACGGGCGCACCCTCGCACCCTCGCCCCCTCGCCCCCTCCCGGCCCTGCCGCCGCTGCCGCGCGCCGTAATTACAGGCCTAAGTGCTATAAATTGCTTTTTTGTTTAGAAAGAAAACCTGAGGTGAATGGCCCTCGCATCACAGTCCACACAAGGCCGGCGGTCCCCGAAGCGCACTGCCGTTAATATCTGTCCGGCTGGCTTAAAACGGGTCGGCCGCTCCCGCTGATCAGGGATGCTCGCGGATATGAAAGACAATAAAGAGCAGATGGCGGCGCGTAGCGTGCGCTGCAGATACGAGATCGTTTCACTTTGCTTTGTTGTCATGTGTGAGTTCAGTCAGACTTCAGCCTCGATCAGCAGCTGCGGACGTTTTTGACACATCTTGTTGCATAAGGATGCAGAGTCATGTTGTGGGTATGAGACAGCTCCCAGTGTGCTGTTCCCTGCCCTTTAAGGTTTTATATAAAATACAGGCTTTTATTTTTTCATTAGCTTTCCTTCTTGAAGGATTTTTTTGTACAAGATTATAATTGCTTTCCCGTGTTATCTTTTTATGTTGAAGAGTTGCGCATGTTTGCTTTTACAGATAAAGTGTCAGTCAGAGCACTTCTAGGCCCTTGTTGAAGAGGAGGAGAAGGGGAGAGAGGAAATGGAGTAGAGGAAAAGAGCAAAGGATAGAAGATATGGGGGAGAGAAGGAGGAAGGTATAGAGGGAGAGCAGAGGATAGAATAGTGGGAGGAGAGGAGAGGATGGGGGTACAGGAGGAGCGGAAGACAGAGGAAGTGTGGGGAGAGATGGGAGAGAGAGGGGGTCAGAGGTGAAAAGGGGAGAGTGTAGCCAGAGGAGAGAGGAAACTCTAAAGTGGAATTCAGAAGACAAGTCAGGGGAAAAGTTCCTTATATCGGCCATGAGAAACGTAGCTGGCCTAAATGCAGGTCAGCGAGGAGTGCTCCATTTTTAACTTGCGTTTCACTGAGGTAATCATATTTCCCCCTGGTTTTGGGAGGAGCGAGCATTACCTGCTACCTGCGCCGGGCGTGTTTGAGCCTCCCGGTGCGGGAAGTCGCTCGGGCAGAGTGAAGGCAGCGGTGTAGGAGGCCCGGCAGGTGGTGCGGCGTGGGCAGCGCCTGTTTCCTAACAACCGCTGAGGAGGATTTCAGCAGCGCTTCTCACATCATATTCATTGTTGTTAACAACAGTACCCGCTTCGCCATTCTTATTTTATTTCTTTATTTATTTCTGTTTCCCTGCTGCAGCAGTGGTGGCGGCGGCGGCTTGCGGCTCTCCTCCGCGCCGTGACCGTGACGCTGCCGTTCCGTGACAGTGGTGCATCGAATGTAATTTAATGGGATTTAATTCAATTTGCGCGGGGTAATGAAATCAGGGCCCCGTGCGAGAGGGGTCTGCTGCGCGGCCGGTGATTTATCGCGGCGTCGCGGGCGTTGCCGTGGTGTTGGCGGCGTTGGCGGCGCGCGGGGCTCGTGCTCCAGGTTCGCGGTCGGCGAGGGGGCAGGTCGGTGGGGGGGAGGTGTTCCAGAAGCCAGTTGAAAGCCGGGCTGCAGGTGGCGGTGCCGTGTTTTGGTAATGGAATCGTGCCACGTAAGCGCCGGTCTGTGGCGGCGGTGTCGTTGGTAACAGAGCAGCTCTGCGCCCCTGCTCTTTTTCGGGCAGGCGCTGAAGGACCCGCCTGTGGGATCGACAGGCTGTTGTGAGGTTCCCGTATTAACGCCTCTGTGGCTGTTCTCACAACGCCCCCCCCCCCTCCACCCCCCCACCGCGTTCCCGTCTGCCAGCCCCAGGGTTGGCGCGGTGCCTGTCCTCGCTTGTAATCATGTTTCTTTCCATGGGGGCTTTTGGCAGGAAGGGCCACGAAGAACCTCACATCAATATTCTCCAACCAGATCCCTGTTGAGCCTGAGCTATACCGAGGCCCCACATACAACCAGCATTGCGTAACACCATGGCCCCCTGCCAGCTCACCGCTAACACACGGTTACAGCACGAGTACTTCAGAGAGTGTCATATTTTAATATTCTTTCTGATCTGTGATCTGTGACCCACATGGAGGAGTAATATTCTCCCCGGTTCTTTTTGTGTAAATGACTTGCTGCAAAGAGGTCTGCATTCACTCAATGAATATCTCATTTATGTCATGGAAGATTCTAAGGCTCTCCTTCATAATTAATCAGCAAGCGTTTGAATGCCAATCCCAGCAATTGGTAAGTGAACTTGTGGCTAAATATTCTGCTAATTGAATATTGATTCCGACCCCCACACAAATTCCATTATCACCTCTGTATTTGGACACTGGGAGAGTGTAGTGAACACACAGAAAGAACATTGGATCTTCATCTCGCAGTCTCTCACAATGAGAAATGCGTTCAGTGGCTGTGGTGCTGTACTGGCTAGATTACGACCGCACCACACTTAACAAACTTTTTTCTTTTTTTTGTAAAAAGCTTTGGATTGTGGAGATGAAAGTTGTGGAGACTGAGGGCTTTCTTCTCTGGCATTGAGTGCGCTGGAGTGGTGGGTTTTAGCCTGCTGTACCTTTACACAGGGCCAGAAAGCCCTTATGCACTGATTCATCCAGCTACTCAGGTATGTGCTCATCAGCCCGTGTAGTACACACATGCCTCATGTAGAACGTGCTTTTTCAGTTGCTGTTCATAGATCTGTGATGCCAGAGCGTTCACATTGATCGTAAAGCTGTGCTTTATCTGCCTTGCACAGGACCGGTTTTCTTCTCTTTAACCTGTGCTGTGAGGAGCAGGTATTGTGGGTAAAAATGCTTATATTGTGAATTGCGTACATGTCAGGTCTGTAAGCCCTGTCAGGCTCAGGCTAAGGGTTATTTTTCACTGGGAATGTGGTGAAAAGATTGCGACTTTCGCCTTTTATACAAAGCCGGCAGTGTAGCATAATGGTAAGGAGCGGGGCTCTCAACCCAGAGGTTGCTGGATTGAATCCTGTCTGTTGCTGCTGCTGTACCCTTGGGCAAGATACTTAACCCCCAGTTTCCTCAGTAAATATCCAGCTGTATAAATGGATAACACTGTAAAACCGTAACCTGTGTAAGTCACTCAGGTTGAGAGCATCTGCTACATGGCAGTAATGTAATGTGATGTAAAAGCCACTTGGTCGGTGTTAGAGCGACGAGTTTGCCGCTGTAAACTGCAGACGGACGTGTGTTTGTTTGCTTCTCACCCCAGCCTTGAGCTGCGGTCTGTCACAATGGCATGGAGGTATGAGCTACGTATCCCTCTATCAGCCCCCCCCCATCCCCCCCCCATCCCCTCGAGGCTAAAGCAGACTGAGTGAAGCGGGGCGGTGCTTTCATCTTGTGAGGCGGGGAAAATGGCCTGCGCGTTTCTCCATGAATAAGACATCCACAATCCCTGCGACAGCCTCCCCAGAGCCCGCGCGAGCCCCGCAAGGGCCTGCAGCTCAACAGCGAAGAGATTAAGGAGATGATGATAATCACTGAATGAAACGCTGAGGGGAGAGCGCACTCTCAGGCTTCTGCGCAGGTGCGGCGGCCTTGGAAACGTACGGTAGGTGACAGCGGAGAGCCTCTGATAGGCCAGCCCCCCCCCATCCCCCTCCCCTGTCTAGACTGCCTCAGCAGATGCTGTTCATTGGTATTCCGTGTGGGTTCGAGAGCAGGGCGTGCGCGCTATTCGCAGAGGCGTGACCTTCCAGTGTCAGACGAGTTACGGCGATATGGATGCACTCGGAGCTCCATGGAGGGGGGTGGGGGGGTCGTTACTGGCGCTCGTGGGGGCCGCCCACCCTCAGCCTGCAAGGTCAAACGTTGGGTCGTGCAGGCCCGCGACCACTTCACGTTGTCAGGCCCGGCTTTTCGGGGAACGAGTCGACCTTTTTCAAGCACCGGCACTTCTAACCAACAGCCAGACCACAGCTCTCACTCTGGGTTCTATTAAAGTAGCGCCCGCCGCTGCCAGCAGGCAGGGAGAGAGTGCTGTTTGAATAAAACAGGCCTTCCTGGCATCGTGTTTCACAGCCTGTCAATCACTGTGATAAGAGGTGCTTCGGCTGCCGGGACGGGGGACCCAACCGAGCCCCCCCCCCCCCCCCCCCGCCTCGCGAACACACCCTCCCGGTCTGAACCAATGAGTGCCCCTAAAGAGCTCCTGGCTGCCTGACTGACGAGCCTATCGAGAGATCTCTGGAAGCACCGTGCGGGGGCACTGGACACCGTGATCAATCTTTCTGCTGCCCTGTTAGCGCTGTTTTTTTTTTTTTTTTTTTTTTTTACTTTGGTGCAGAGCTTCCTTAAGGGGGAAAAGGATGTAGAGACTGCTGCCACATGATAGAACACAGGACTTGCCCTGATTTAGGCTATTTATTATAAAGGGACAGATATATGGTGTCTAAGTGTCTATTTTATGTACATATATATTATATACATGTTTAAAGTATATACACAATGTGTATTGTTACAGATACAAAAAGCCATGCAATATGTACAGCATATTTTGTGCAGTCCTATGAAACCTATCGTTTTCACAATAAATAGTAATAAATTATCCCACTCTGTTAACTCTGTACATTTGATACACTCGTATTTACATCAACAGCTTTGGATAAAGTTGTTCCCTTATTGATGCATTTGTTTTACCTGATGAGAGAAATATTGGCATCTCTTTTTTTCTCTCTTTTTTTTTTTTTTAAACGGGAGTTCAGAAAAGTTCAGTCTTTTACTCCACGTCCTCGGAGGAGAGGCATTTCTGCCGGAGCTCGCTCTCCTCGAAAGTCACCTTCTTGTTCCGCTTGGGGTCGATCCAGGAGTTGTGGATGACGGTGTTGTTGGGCAGCGGGTCGGCCTCCACGATGGACACCACCCGCTTCTTCATCTTGCTCTTGAGCACCTTCTGGAACTTCTGGCGGGTGAACGCGTAGAGCAGCGGGTGGAAGATGGTGGTGCCGTAGGCCATGACCAGGAAGCCCAGGCGCAGGCGCACCATGAGGTCGCTGGGGCCGGCGCTCAGGATCACCGTGTTGAGCACGGTGATGGGCGTCCAGCACAGCAGGAAGGTGGAGACGATGAGCAGCGACATGCGGAAGACCCGCCGCTGCCTCTCGCGGCGCTCGCGGTGCCGCTTGACCGCCCGCCGCAGGGCGATGATGACCGACACGGACGTGCGCATGCCCAGCGTGGGGTTGCGGCCGCCGCTGCTCTGCGAGGCGTCGGTGGCCTCCTGCTGGGCCGTCAGCGAGATGGCCTTCTTCTTGCGCGCCTTCTTCTTCTGGCTGGCGTGGAAGCGCGCGCCGATGCGGATGTTGAGCGCCTGCATGATCTTGGAGTAGGTGACGAGCATGACCACGGCGGTGAAGAAGAAGATGGGGATCTGCGCCAGCAGGTGGTAGTACAGCCCCAGCTCGGTGTAGTACTGGTTGGTGTGCGCCACCGCGGCGGTCGCCGCCGCCGCCGTCTGGTTGCGGTCGGCGCCGGGGCGGCTGAAGAAGCCCACCTCCATGAAGGGCACCAGGAAGCTGAGGAAGGACAGCACCCAGATGGCGGCCAGCAGAGCCGCCGCCCGCCCCATGGTCAGCACCCGGTTGGCGGGCTTGACGGAGATGTCGTAGCGGTCCAGCGTGATGGCCAGCACGTTGGCGGCCGTGGCCACGCTGGCGAAAGACACGCAGGCCTCGTGGAAGCAGCACACCAGCACCGTGTTGCCCTCCAGCGAGAGCAGGATGACCACGATGGTCAGCGGGATGCAGCAGACGCACACGATCACATCCAGCACGTGCAGGTTCATGGTCACCACGTTGCTGACCGAGTTGATGAGGTTGGACTTCATGCAGTAGAGCACCAGCACCGTCAGGTTGCTGCTCAGGCCCAGCACGATCTCCAGCATGAGGAAGCCGGTCAGGGACACCTGGAAGCTGACGGGGTAGGGGGCCGCCGTGGCCATGGTGCGGCTGAGGGACTCAGTGTTGTCACGGACAGTGACGTTGCTCATGGTGACTTCTTCCTCCAGCGCGGGGGGGATATGCATTATCCTGTAAGGGGGAGTGGGTGGGTGGGTGGGGGGGGGGGGGGGGGGGGGGGTGGGGATAGTGGGAGGTTTTCATCAGCTACCAAAAAGCACAGGCATCACAAGCTCAATCATGTGAATCTCCAACGCTGTATGTCTTTTAACTGGGACACCAGATCTCTCTTTTTTTTTCCAAGGGACAGAATTAAAAAAAAAAACCTTTTATGTGTGAAATCTGTCCACCGTGGTTTTCGCCAGTTTTTTTTTTTTTTGAAACATAAGAAATGTGCTCCAGTTTTAAATTTGGAACGGCAGAGGCAGCCTCTGTGCTGCGTACCTTGTGAATTTGGATTGGAAAAAGCGCTGTGGATTGGATTGTTTTAATCTCAGTAGGGGTTTTAAGCAGCGGTGCTAGTGGCTGGGTCACTCTTATTGAGATTCTCTCCACAAAGCAGCTCTTGCCACACTTTGATTATTTCATCACGTTGCAAATGAGTGATTACTGTGGTGGAAAATGGGAGCCACAAGCTGTCTAGTCCTGCTCTCTGAGAATGGACCTCCAGCACATGAACACCTCTTATTACCCTAGTTCTCAGTAAAAGGACGCTTGTGTATCACGGTGCATTTGCTGCGTTTGCATAGTTAGTTCTTGTCCAAAATGAACAGAGAGCGAATGATATGAGTGTGATATGAGAGATTGATATCAAAATCAAGCATGGAGGTTTTTTTTTTCTTTGTATTTCTACATACAAGCCAGTGACATGTTATAACTGACTATTCCTAGGTAAACAAATAATTTATGGGAAAAAAAAGCTTCAAAATGCCTTTCGTTTCACCGGAGCTTGGAGTGTTTGTGTGTGAGTGAAGGAGGCTGGTGGCAGTGTAGTGTCGTGGTAAAGGGCTGGGCTCATGGCCGAAAGGTTGCTAGCTTGATTCCCCCCTGGGGCACTACTGATGTACCCTTGGGCAAGGTCCTTAACCCACAACTGCCTCAGTTAAACATCCGGCTGTATAAATGGATAACATTAAAAAACTGTGACCTATGTTAGTCACTCTGGATGAGAGTGTCTGCTAAATGACAAATAATGTAATGGAGGCTCTTGCAGGAAGCTTATTTAAGGTGATTAAGAGGGGCAACACAGGTGGTGATTTGGACAGGAGGAGGTTCTGCAGAATGAAGGAGTGCAAAAGGTATAGGAGGGAGAGGAGGTGGGGTACATGGGAGGGGGGGGGGGGTCATGGTTGTGCAGGAGGACGTGCAGTAGGTATGAGATGGGGGTCCAGGGTTAAGGAGGAGGAGGTGCACCAGCTTACAGGTTCTCAGAAGGTGGAGGTTTTTAAAAAGGAGGTGCAGCAGATGGAAAATGCAAGGTAAAAGATTCAGAGTAGGAGGTGTGGGTACAGGTTGTAAAGATGGAGGTGAAGGTCACTCGTAGGAATGTGCCGGAATGGGAGCCACATGACAGAACTAGAGCCCCCTGTAAAGTGGTGATTAATTTGGGGTCCACGCCCCGTGCCGACCCGTGACTTACCCTTTCCCCGAGCACTGTCTCCGCCTCAGGAGTCCCTCAGCGGGCCAGATCCAACTTTCCCAGGTCCAGACACGCTGTCAGTACATCCCACCATATTTAAAAAAAAAACAAAACAACTCTGGTTCCTCCGCAAGCACACGCTCTTGTATTCCACCCACCGCCGACCCGGGGTGCGAGGCGCCTCCCTCCGACGCCCCTGGGCCGTGGGACAGCTCTGCGCCCCCCCCCCACCCCCAACCTGGATTGGCTGGGCTTGATGAGAGGCGGGGGCTGGACCACGTTGAGCTGGGGCGCAGCGTCAGTGAGAGAGCAGGAGCGTGTTTGTTTTGGCTGTGGGAGCGCGGCTGGGCAAGTGGGTCATGAATAAACTGTCCGAGCCATCTCCGGTTTGGACACACTCTGTATTCCTAGCCAGCGGCGGCAGCGGCAGCAGCAGCACGGTGGATATCTAAAGCGCACAGCCGCGGTGTCCCCCTCTCCCGAGGCCCGGGAGGACATGGGCATTGTATTGTATCCACGTGTTGGCGGTGCCAAAGGGTCCCTCTTCCTCCAACCCTCTCCTCAGTTTGCGATCTGCGGGTTCATTCCACAGCGGGTCTCCTCCCCCGGTCAACGCGCACTCCGATCCGCGGTTCTTATAGACGCTAAATGGAAACGTTTCCCCAGGAGTATCTGTGTTTGCGAGGCCCGGCGGGCGGGCTGGCGAGTGGGGGCGAGGAGGGGAGGGAGCGAGCGGGCGGTGGCGGTGCACAGGCCTCTCGGGGGCCCTGCTAATGGAAGTGCCCTTCACACTCGCAGCCTCATCACCTTGCTCCGTCTTAAAAGGTCCATGGCCCGCAGCACGGCGGGAGCAATCCCCATTGAATTGTAAATCAGAGAGAGAGAGAGCCCTCCCGTCCGACGACTCCACCACCGTGCACACCTGGCAACCCAGAACGGAGAGTGTGTGTGTGCGTGCCTGTGTGTGTGTGCTCACGTAAGATTCACCGCAAGGTCGTCTTCATGAAATGAAAATGAAAGGGGGTCCGGTCCGTCAGCCACGTGGCCTGTAGAAGGCGCTCTCGTTCATGCGCTGACCCCGGAGGAGAGAGTGATCCAGACCAGAGAGCAGGTCATCTGTCATCGGGCTGCCCAGCAGTCACTTTCAGCTGGACGTCCTGGGGAACAGAGAGAGAGAGAAAGAAGGATTGTTAGTTGGGGGGAAAAACAGAGAAACTCATCTCGGAGGAGGACAGAGGTCATGATGCCCGCCCATATCTCTACATGTGTGCAAAGGGCTGGATCTGTTTTTAACTGTATGGGTAGGATGGTTGGTCCGTCCCTGGCCAGGATAGCAGAGTGTCATAAGGGCTGCTGGAAGGGGTCCAGATAGATGCAGGTGTTTGCATGCATGCCTTGCGCTTTTCTGTGAAAGCAGCCGAGCCGTTTCCCTGTGCTAGGTTTCCAGTAACGGGGCTGCGGTTTCCCTCCCGCCCGGTGCAGCCGTGAGGACACTGCCGTTGCCACGGCCGCGGATTTGTCAGGCAAATGAGGCCCCCGACCGCAGCCTGATGCTAGGAGCTCTTTTGGTCCGCTGCCCTCGGGGACACAGACCAAGGACAGGGCCCTGTGAGGAGGACAGGGGACAGGAAGCGCAACCCCCCCCCCCCCCCCCCCCATCCCATCCCCACGTTGCACAGACACGGCTGATGCTGTTCGAATGGCAGGAAAAGCCTCAGACACCCCCTAACAAGCGCTCACAGAAGAGTGGCAGGTTATCACTGAGCAGCACGTTCACAGAGAGACTGTGTTTTTCATACACACACACACACACACACACACACACACACACACACACACACACACACACGCTCTCAGAGGCAGGTGTTTATCGTACTCCAGGTGGCGGTTCAGACTGCTCCTAACCTCTCCAAACTGGATCGGGTCTCATTGTTGTCCACTCTCTTAGCTCGTATCTCTATTTATAACGGGCAGCAAACTTTCCCCCAGGCTTTAATGAGCTGAAGGTACACTTTGGATTCACAGGTGGAAAAGAAATGATGCATTTGCATTAAGCAGTAGTCGGACAGCAGCTTATTAACACCGGTGTGGCGTGTGACTAACGCGTGGTGTTAAGTGATTGTGTCTGGAAGAGTAGAGGCAACGAGCTGCCACAGCAGGCTCAAGTCTGAGAAACATCCTTCAAGGCATCAAACGGCGTTCAGCTCAGCTTATTCGCAGCACAAAAAAAAAAACAAGTGGGCTGCAGTCACAGATCGACAGTTAACTGCACCCAGGAAACATCTCGCACAATCCCAAGGCAGTCTGTAAAAATGAAGCCTGTTTTGCGGTTTAAGCGGTCCATGTGCGCACGCACACACACCTGTGTGTGGCACGCGTTTGCGCTTGCTGCACGTTCGCGGAGCTCTGAGCTGAGCGCCGTGTGCGTCGCCGAGCGCCGGAGACGCTGGGCTGTGTCACGCAGCAGCGAGCGGGGAGAGGAGCCCGGGAGGGGAGCCCGGGAGGGGGGTCGTTACCTGGCAGGAGAGGCATGCCGGGGGCCCCGGAAGCAGCCCGTGTTTGCCGGTGCGCCCGGGGATCCTCCAGGAGCTGGTGTTCTGAGAGAGGGGAGCTGGAGACCTTCCCCTGGAAGCGGTCGAGCGTGGCTGAGCGAGTGAGCGGGCGCCGTGGCGACCGCGATCCAGGGTCCGGTGTGGAAAACGGCAACAGAGGAACGCACGGAGACAGTCCAACTCTGCCGATGCTCTCTCGTACGCTCTCTCTCGCTCTCTCCCTTCCACTCTCCCCCTCACACTCTCTCTCCCTCCTGTCTCTCTCTCTCTCTTGCTCTCTTGCTCTCTCTCTCTCTCGCTCTCTCACTCTCACTCTCTCTCTCTCTCCTCTCTCGCTCTCTCCCTTCCACTCTCCCCCTCACACACTCTCTCCCTCCTGTCTCTCTCTCTCCTCTCTCTCTCTCTCTCTCTCTCTCTCTCTCTGTCTCTCTCTCACTGCAGTGGTTTGCAGTGCTCCCTCCTGCCCTGATTGGGTCTCTTGTAATAGGCTTAACCCTTTCCTCTCCGCTGAGCAGGTCCCTTTGTTCGGTGCTCGTCCTCTTCCCAGCTGTGATTTCTCCACAGAGGGATGTGACATCCTTTACGTTTTCAATGCACCGTGTTTTTGAACGGCTCCCCTCCCCGAGTCTCCGCAGGCGGCTCCAGGACACGGGCTAGACCCTCAAAAGGGACGGCAGGGAGTGGGCGCATGCAACAGGAAAATAAAATAAAATAAAATACTACTGGACGCATACATGAAATATTAATGCAAGCGAGCGCGGTGAAAATAGAACCCTTTCCCCCGTGGTCAACGAGAGAAGGAGAGAGATGGAATGGGGATTTTTAGTGGAAGGAGAGGAGAGAGGGGGAGGAAGAGGGAGAGAGGCACGGTGTCTGATTGATAGTTTTAATTATGTTTCCCTGTCAGATTACAGGGGGAACCGCTCTCCGTCCATTCATTCCTATTTGGTTGATTTGCTGTGTGTATTCAAGGCCAGAGGGCGGGTGTGGGGCTGGTAAACACGCTGTGGAGGTCCCCCAGGAACCGTGTCAGGACGGGGGGGCGCGGGGGGAGGGGGGTGTCTGGGTGATATCAGAGGCATTTGTGTGTGTGTGTGTGCATGTCTGTGTGTGCGCGTGTGTGTGTGTGTATGTGTGTCTGCACACTCATGCTCCGTTACTCTTCTGGTCGATGTGACTGCACTCAACAGACTGTGTCTGTCATTGATTGAAACCAACTGATGGAAAAGACCAGCAGTCAGCACAAGCCCTCTAAGCGCTGCACACCCTTGTGACTGCTGTACAGCTCACCCAAACAGACGAGCAGTCCTGACAAATTCATGATGAATGGGACGATTGTTCTGTTAAAAAACGGGGGGGGGACCGGAGACCTTAAAGGGGGTCATTCAGCCCAGCGTGACTTTAGTGTCTCAAGAACAACTTGTTACAGTAAAAGCGATTGACTGTCATATATCTGTACTCTTCATCACAGGGGGGAGTGTTCTAGATGTACGGTATTGTCATGGTTCATGTCTGGAGGTGACCTCCATGTCTTCAGGTTTTTTGTGGTTTGGTTCCAGTCATGATTCTGACTGTTAATGGTTTTTTTTAAAGCACTGTGTGTACACTAAAAACTGCTACGGCTTTATACTTATCTTAGAACCGTTTTACAGCCTGAGGCTGCTGATTTGTATTTGTCTTTAACCTTCATAGGGACATTAATTGCAAATTCACTTTTCCAATATCACAGAACTCAGGGGTGAAGGAAACTGTTTTCAGGCTATTAAAATATTCAAGAATATATAAATAGAATCCAGAATTGGGCAGACACCTGGCAAATTAAAATTTTACATTGCCAAAAATAAAGTTTTAAAGTAAATTTAAAGCAGAATTAAATCATGGTAGGTTTGCTATGATAGTTGGATGTGATAGGTGAACCAAGTCTGTCTGAATCCAGATATGGTGCTGCAGCAAGAATATTCACATAGGATACTGGAGTACATAGTAAATGGTATTTATAAATCAAAATATTACTGTTTCACAATGTCAGACAGCATGAAGGACAGACAGTTCTTCACACCACACCTGAATTAGAACAAAAGTTCAGAGGATGGCAACAAGACAGGTTCATTCAAATTTACTGGTTTTCTATAACAATAACTAATAAAGTGGTTATTAAATATTAAGGCCGAAGTTGATCTGTGTGCTGTCAGCATTAGGAAAGAGCAGAAGTAGAAGAAGGCATAAGGTAAATTTAACACTGACACTAGCACACACAGAGATTACTGCATGGAACGGTTCACTGGGACACTTTGAAGGTTCAGGACCGGGTAAGCATGGATAGTCCGAATGTCCTGTTGTCTTCATTAAATCTCTTATGCTCTGGTGTGTGTGTGTGTGTGTGTGTGTGTGTGTGTGTGTGTGTGTGGATGCGTGTGCATGTGCTTGTATGTGTGTGTGTGTATGGTGTGTTCATGCACATTTCTGCGTGCGTGTATTAACACACGTGCATATATATGTGTGTGTATACACAATGTGTGTGCGTGCTTGTGCGTGCGCCACTGAGCACCGGATGAAGAGCAGCTGAGATGCAGAGGCCAGAGAGGAAGGTGAGGAAGTGCCTCTCGCTGTCTCTGTAGATGTCATCGGAACGTGTGTGTGTGTCCAAAGCTCTTTCCCCCGCTCGTCACTGTGAAAGAGAAAGAGCTGTGCACATCGCATAAACACCTCGCTCTGATACCACATTAACTGCAACAGCCGCCGTTTGTCACCTGTCGGGGGACTCAAGGTGACGCACTCCGTCCCTCGGGAATTGCACGGAAGCAAATATGACCACTTTCGATTGACAGGCCCATGTGAAAGCTTATTCCTTTTTTAAAGGAAAAAAAAAGTCAAAAGAGATGGACTACGCTCCGAACTTGGCGGCGCTGAGCAGAGAATGCGGTTTAATATTTCATGGGGGCATTAATATTTCAAGCCTGTTTTCTTCGTCCCCAGACTCCGCGGTCTGATATTTGGTGCATTTTTCTCTCCTCTGTTTCCCTCTCTCTCCTTCTCTCACTCTCTCTCTCTCTCTCTCTCTCCTTCTCTCTATCTCTCTCTCTCTCTCTCTCTCTGTCCTGCTCTCTCCTCTCTCTCTCTCTCTCTCTTTCTCTCCTTCTCTCTATCTCTCTCTCCTCTCTCTCTCTCTCTCTCTCTGTCCTGCTCTCTTTCCTCTCTCTCGCCTTCTCTCCTCTCTTTCTCTTTCCTCTGTCTCTCTCCCTCTCTGTCTCTGGACAGTGAAGTGCCCCTGATGCCTGCTGAATCTGATTCTGATGCTGGCAGTGTAGGGTTTTATTTCCACGTTTCCCCTACACGTCGGAAAGACGTGTCTCCTTCAGCATGGCTGCGTGAGCGAAGGAAGGCATCCAGGACCTGGCGACGATGCTCTTATCTCGTTACGCCAGCGGGCGTTGGGGGGGGGGGGGAGTCGGTGAGGGGAAGCTTTCCTGTGCTCAGGCTGAAAGCGTGTGATTGTTCTAGATTAACACGCTGAGGTCTCCGGCTAAATAGAGTCATTAGTTTGAAATATTCAAGTGGTCTGTTCCATTTAAATCACGCCACACTCCGCGGCGCAGGGGCTCCAAGAGGAGGTGTGGTGACGGAGGAGTCCCTGGCAGGCTCACAGATGAGGGCGACGAAGGGGGGAAGTGTACCTCTTGCGGGGGGTCGTTTTGCGTGACCCAGTGGGTGGGGTGGGTCACCCACAAGGAGCGGATGTTAACGGGTGAAGTGCTGGCCCACCTCAACCAGTGAAGCTCTTGTCTATCTTCCCCACAGATATATGGACAGCAGTGTTGTGGAAGCGGTGTTGTGGAAAGGAGCAGGGCTCATAACCAAAAGCTTGCTGGTTTGATTCCCTGCTGGGCCACTGTAGCTGTACCCTTGGGCAAGGTACTTAACCCATAATTGCCTCAGTAAATATCTAGCTGTATAAATGGATAACATGTAAAAATTGTAACCTGTGTAGGTTGCTTGTAAGTTGGATAAGAGCATCTGCTAAATGAGAATAATGTAATATTTTAATTCTCACGAACACTGCGGAGATTGGAAAAACAGAAGCATCCTCACAGTATTATTGTTAAACAGTAAAGAGGTCACCCACCACACTCACACACACACACCCGCAAAGAAGGCTGACACGTTTTAGATTGCTGAGGTGTCTGTGGTGGCTGATCAGGGTGTAATTACGTGCTCCCTGGTCTTAGAGATTGCAGATCTTGGTATATCGGTTTACGGAGTGGAATTCTTCTCTACAGCAACAACTGTCCTGTTCTAAAGAAGTGCTAAAGCTCACACTGACCCAGATGGATCAGGACGCCGAGTGGGAATTGGCAAAAAGTGATTACAGAGAACTCACAACATCACTGCTGACTGCCTGAACAGTCATTACTGATGACCATCTGAACAGTCATTACTGATGACCACATGAATATTCATTACTGATGGCCATCTAAACAGTTATTACTGATGACCGCCTAAACAGTCATTACTAATGACCACATGAACGGTCATGACTGATGACCACCTCAGCAACCGTCACCGATGAACATATTGACCATCACAGGTCAGATCACCCATGACCACCCGAGCAGGGAAGAAATTTCACCTGTCCTGTCGCCTGTGGATCTCATGATGCCATCTTAGGGCATCAGATCCTTTGAAGCTTGTGTGTTTTGGCAGCTCAGACTCCCTTGTGATCCAAGCCCAGGACCTGCGATGGCCATGATTTCTTTTGAATGGATGAATGGTAACCGCTGGACTGCGGTTGAGAGGTGCACAGTTGGCAGGTGCGTTCAGGGGCACTAGCTCGCCGTGCTCTGTTGTCGGTTGGGGCGGTATACGGCTCAGGGCTCACTCTGAGTGACTGAGTGACCGAGTGACCTCCCACGTTACGCTCATTTCCTCTGCTGTGGAGGATTAGAGGCCTTTTGACTCCCTTACCCTTATCCTCCATTCTTTCAGCACTCTGTACAGTCTCCCTCTCACTGCACAGCCCAGCCGCTCTGTCTCTCTCGGAGCCCAGCGTCCCACTGCAGATACATCATCTGACCTGTTCTCAGCTCCCTGGGCCTCTCTGTTACTTTCGCTCGGTCTCTGGACTGTGTGTGTGTGTGTGTGTGTGTGTGTTGGTGGGCCGTGTAGGGAGCAGCGTGTAGACTTTTCTTCCGGTGTGTTAAATTTCGGGACATCGTGCTGGCTCGAGCTCGTTAAAAACCACACACAGAAATTGTATTTCCTCAAGGCGCCCTGTGGTTGTTGTAACAAATAAAGTTTGACTTGATTGAAGGACGCACAGCCGTGGCTCGAGAGCGTATCAGACTGCTCCATCTTCTGGATTTGGAATCGGGCTGGGCCGATTAATTGGTTAATTTTTTTCCAAATTTCTGTACTTCCAAACTTCCTCTGTGTCCCCGGGATCTGAGCCCGTTCGATAGCCGCCGATGCTTACATGTTAGCGACAGACAGATGGAAGGGAAGCAGTTTGGGGGGGTTGAGGGAGGGAGTGGGGGGATGAATTGGGAGAAGGGGGGGTTATTCCCCAGGTCCTTGAGAAGGTCCGGTGGAGGAGCTGCTCTTGGTCACGTTCCCAGTGCCTCTGGGGCTCCCTTCGCGTGTGGACTAGAGACCGGCCTGGCGGGCCGGGTCAGGACCTGGGCCTGACTCCGGCGCCGTGTCCCTGCGGACCGCGGGACAGCTGTGTGCTGGGGGTTGGGGGGGGGGGGGGGTGGCGGCACACTGAGTGCGGGATATGGGGGGAGAAGTGGCGATCGGAACACCCCGCCCATGAAGGGCTCTGCTGGATGTGACGTGTCAGTCACAGTGATCCATAAGCCTGTAGCTGCTGGGTACTGTAACAGACACTGCTTAAGATGGATGCAGCTGAATATGCTGTCACAGACACATTGTTTATGGATGTAGGATGTAGATGAAAGTACTCTCCACCAGTCACACTGCTCAGAACATGTGGCTTGACACTGCCTCTGACGCTCTGTGTGGAAAGGGTGTGGCTGGATAGTGCAACTGACATGTTTGAAAAGGATGTAGTTGGATACTGCATCCAACACCCTATTTGTAAAGGGTGTAGTTGTACGCTGTAACTGACACATTGTTTGTGAAGTGTGCAGCCGGATAGTCCAATTGATGTGCTGTTTGTTAAGGTTATAGCTAGATAATGCAGCTGCCACACTGTTTACGAAGTGTGGCTGATTACTGGAGCACACAGATGGGGACAGACTGTGTTGATTGGTTCATTTAGATTTACAGGTATATTTCTGAGGTCCCTTCAAGCCATTGAAAAAGTGCGTGGAGGAAAATGTTTAGCAAGCCAACTAGGCATTTGTCAGTGTTCTTTCTCCTAATCGGTTTTAAATTCCTTCTGCTGACAAGAAAACTACAACATTCCCGGCATTAGCGCTCTCTGTGTAACAGATGGTGTCAAACTGAAAGAGTGATTTCTTAAACTGGCAACCGGGAGGAATGTTAACAGTAGCACACACCATGCTTGGGCAAGGTCAGATATGCATGGCTTCATATTAACGCACCAGGGGTGGCGGATCTGTGACGCATTTCAGCTCACATGTGAGCTGCAGAGACCATAACTGTTGTCTCCTCTTATGATTATTTTTGATACATTTCTCTCTTCCAAGTCATTCTGTTTAATTGCTCGGATGATAAATTACCAACCTGTTTCTAATAGTGGATTTTCTCTTGGGTACAGTGTGGAGTAGCCAGAGAGGCTTTTAGCTTTAAGGTCATTATTTGAAAATAATAATAGAACGGTCTTGATGTTTTTCCAGATACATCTTCAAGGAACCCCCCGACACAGACACCCGCGCACACACACACACACACACACATTCACACACACACTTCCCATACGTCCTGACGTGACCCCTCTCTGCGTTGTGGAAGGTCGAAGTTGAGCAGCAGAAGTGACCCCATTAAAAGCTCGCGTCCCAAACAGAACCGACACCTTTGGGATTTATGATGGACGTGCGTGCCCTCACTGTGGGGCCACTGCCCCCGGGACGGGGGACGCTGGAGAGGACTCCGGTCCCACCACCTCCCCCCCCCCACCCCGCCACCAAAGTGGACGATTTTCCGCTCGCTTCTCGGAAGCGCGGGACTTCCTGTGGAGGCCCAACATCTGTTTACATTCGCAGTGTCAGAGAGCAGAAGGAAGGCGTGGGAACAGGGAGCCGCGTCCGCGGGGAAGACTGGGAGCTGCTGGGATATCACAACCTCCGAGGGGGGGTGGTGGGGGGGGGTCTCTACCGTCACCCGGCATCCTGTCAGAGAACACCCTGGAAGGTTTGTTGCTCATCGGTTGGTTTTGGAGTCAAACTCATCAAATAAAATAAACACAAGGGCATAAATGCTTATGTTAAGCAGGACTTATGCTGGTGTGGAAAGTGGAGGTCTATAAACGCATTCCTAAGAAGATATCGTATTCCTCCCATGCCAGCAGCAGTGACTGGAAGACTGTTTTGTCTCTGAAAATCACTGTAGTCAAACAAACTGCCAGCTTTTTTGTTTTATTCTGCCCAGCTTTTGTGGCATTTGGACTGCCACCCTGTCTGTGCTGTAATCCCCTGGTAACTCTGGCTTGCTCAGCCCAGTGACTTCAAAACAAACCTTTATCCGTTCGTCCAACAACAGGGGAAGCACAATGGAAGAGAGATTCCCCTCGCGAGAAATGGGCTGGCAAACCCCGCATAGGCCATTAGGTTCAGACAGCCGAGCCGAGACAAAAGAGCTCTTAATATCGCCCTGCCTTTTCAGAGGGGTTTATTGCTGCTACGAGGGACATTAATCACCCATGTCTGAAAATATGGTTCTTATCTTAATATTTTTCCTGTCCTGCTGGCCTGCAGTTTCAGAGCCATTTTTGGAGCCAGACTTTTGTCATTCGACTGCCGGGCTATGTTACCTTTTCCAAAGACATGACTGGGAGACTCATCAGTCTGACCAGAAATGAAAGTTTATTCCGTACAGTGGTCCACAGCAAGTTCTGAAGTGAGGGTTTCTCACCCAAGTATACATGAAGAGATATGAACGGGCGGCAGTGTAGCATAGTGGTTAAGGAGCAGGTCTCGTAACCTAAAGGTTGCCAGTTCGATTCTCAGATGGGGAACTGCTGCTGTACCATCGGACAAGGTACATAACTCACAATTGCTTCAGTAAATATCAAGCTGTTTAAATGGATAACATTGTAAAAAGATATAACCTATATAAATCGCTCTGGATAAGAGCGTCTGCTAAATGTCAGTAATGTAATGCAATGTAAAAACATGTGTGGCACTGACGAAGCACCACTGTTTGATCATTGGCAGGAAACATTAGCATCTGATTAAGCCACACATTCCTGTGCAGACATGGTGTGTGCCACCGTGACGAAGTCGAGAAGAAAATGCACACGTGGTGTGTCATCTCGATGAGATCAAGTAGTTGGAAACATTTTAAAACGGAAAGCGTACGGCAGCTATCACCTTCTGGCGTGCCGCTCAGGTCAGAAAGGAGGTGTGAGAAATTTGCTCGGCATCCTGTCGGTCCAGCGCGTAGCTCCCCCCCCCCGGAAATATACGTGACTTGGTTCCGAAAGCGCGGTTCCAAATATTCAGGCGTGCCACTCAGAATCCCATAATTCCTGCAAGCGAGCAGCTCGCTGGATGCAGATTGTTTATTTTGTCAGAAAAATTGGACTGCCAAAAAGCCCAGAAAGTGATGGAGCTGCAGCCAAAATCCTGCCTTATGCAGAAGCCTGCTCTTTGTGTCTGAGCCAGTGCACCCTGCTACGTCACACCGGACGCCTGTGCAAGCTGTGCTAAATGTCAGTAACTCAGTTACAGATGTCTTTGTACTTTCTTCATAATCATTGAACAGCATTTAAAAAGCAATCCGCAGCATATTAGCAAAGATTCTTGCGGTTATCTGGCAGTTAAATGGTATGAGGGAATGGAAGCAGAGCTTGAAAAATGATTGTAAAAAATTAATGTGAATTATTGTACTAATTATTAGTATTAATTTCTTGGTGTTAATTTGATTGGACAAAACTGTCACAGCCACAGGAAGTGAGAGTACCTTTTTGTTCAATATTTGCCTAATGGCGCAACAGAAGTCTTGTTTAAGCTTATCTGTTGCTTTAGGGTCTAATTACAGATCCTGGAGAGATCTCCAGAACATCACAGAATGCTGTTTGCCAAGGATGGTGGTAGAACATAGTACAATAAAAAAAATTGTGATAGTCAAAATGTATGTTTATTCTTAACATTATCATGATTTTACTTGCAACAAGAAAAAAATACTGAATACAGAGATGGGTGTAAGCACAGCAGTGCAGCTGTGAAAGACACTTCATAGTATCCTCTTTCTAGGACTCGAAAAGAGCACTATGGGCATCTTTAAGGATGAAAGAAAATGAGTGTGAACCAGAAGGACAGCTTTGTAGCCCACACACTGCGCTGAAAACACTCAAAAAATAACCGAGTCATTTTTTTTTTTTAAATGATTTTTCTGTATTTCGTTCTGTATTACAATGCAGTGTGCCACTGCATTGTAGAGCACACAGTGCTAGCAATTTGCGTGGTGGCAATGAAATGATCAATGCGAATCATTCATCATTGCTACTGTTATTTACGAAATGATTGGATTGCCTAAAACACTGCTGAAATATGCTTTTTGATGTATTGCATGTATTTGTTTGAAGCATTTATCTGAGGACGTTTCTAAATTAAATATGAGAAAAATGCTCTTTCAAGCATAAATATCATTTGGATGTGTTTGTGCTGTATTAGCAGTAAGTGAATGGGGGACATGCACAGACATGGGGGGTATGAACTCTTCTGGCGTAACCTTTGCTGGTTGGCGCCTCTGGTTGTTGCAGAAAGGAGAGCAGTTGATTCGGTTCCCGTCTTCATCAGTCAGTGACAGCGTTTTGGCTGCAGGTTCCTGCAGGGTGTGTGCGTGCCGTGAGGAGACGGTGTTGCTCCGGTGGTGGGGCTCCGTCTCCCCCAGGCAGGCGGCGGAGCAGGTGCTGCTGTCTGCACCCGGAGGTGACGGGTCTGGAGCCGGGGAGCGGCCGGGGTTCACTCCCCACTGACTGCACTGGGACGGCCGCACTGGGGGGGTCATCTGGATAACAGCCTGTGAGGAGGGGGGGGCGGGAGGGAGGGAGAGAGGGGGAGCAGGAGGGAGGGAGAGATGAAGAGAGGGCGGGAGGGAGGGAGAGGGGGCGGGGGGAGAAAGGAAACAGATGGAAAGGTGAGTTAGGGAGGACAACACAGAGGTGCACTTTACAGGAGGAGTGATTACGGGAGAGGAAGATACATTACAGGGGGATTGTACAGGTGATGGGGGTGTGGAGGGGAAAAGAGAGATTGCAGAAGTGACAAAAAAGAATGAAAGGGAACAGACAGATGGAAGGGTGAGCTAAAAGAGGAGAAGACAGAGGAACATTTTAGAAGAGAAGTGGTTATGGGAGAGGGGGATAGGTAAGAAGGGGGATTGTACAGGAGCTTATGGGGGCCGTGGAGAGGAAAACGGAAAGTGTAGAAGTGACAAAAAAAAGAAAACAGACAGATGGAAGGATGAACTAAAGGACTACAGAGGTATGTTTTGGAGGAGGAGTTATTGGAGAGGAGAATTGGAGAGAAGGATAGGTAAGCGGGAGATTGTGCAGGGGATTGTAGAGGGGGAGTCGAGAGGAAAAGGGAGATTGTAGACATGACCAAAAAAAAAAAAGAAAACACAGATGGTATGTTATCGGAGGAGGATACAGAGTAGTTATTGGAGAGGAGAATTGGAGAGAAGGATAGGTAATAGGTGGATTGAAAAGGAGATTGTAGAGGGGGAGAGGAAAAAGGAAATTGTAAGAACGATACTGGGAACCCACAGAGCATCACGGATCTGGGTTTTAGCCTAGGTACTCTGCACCTGCAGCACTTTCTCTGAGAGGAATCAAGTGCCCTGCGTGCGATTACCGGTGTCGTTAATCAAATCCCTCATCTCTCAGAGACTCTCTGTGTCCTAATTTAGTTGTGGGGGACTCTTTGTAAGTGTTTCTTGATCTCTCATTCTCTGTCATAATGTTCTGTGGGACCTCATAGGGGCAGCTTGAGTTATTTGTCTAAGGATGTGTAGCCCTGATTAGTGAGGGGGAAAAAAAACCTTTCATTTACATCAGAAAGTACACTGAGTACAGGGTCACACCAGACCTTGCCTCAGATTGTATTTTTAAACTCTTAAATTCCCGGGTGGTTGCTGTAAATAGAAATTTGGTTTACTTTATTTTAAGGCTACATCAGTTAACGTGAACCAATGTATTATTTATCATGAATAAACGATTATATGAGACACTTACAAAGCATAAACAGGACTTATGTAGACTTACGCCTAAAATACTTACACATAAATACTGTACACTTACACCTAAAATACTTAAACATAAATACTGTACACTGCATGCCAAGTATTCCAAAATATAGTGTTGTTTTACAACGCTGTGATGCATTAGAAGTTGTCACTAATTAGATGTTAGTGTGAATTATACAGTACGTTAATTAGACATAGAGGTGTGAATGGTTTCCACTTTCCTATAGGTGCACAAATAGGATGAACCACCCTGAGCTGATGGTTAACAAACTCATCTGACAGTAGTTGGTCATTGGTAAAGGTTTGAGTGAGAACTATTACATTGGTTCATGCTAATCTTAATCTTAATAAGTGGTACCAAGGCCTGTGGTCATCAGCCATCTGAGAATTACTCCTAAGAGTCCTGCTGAAAGTAGTTCTAGGAACAAAAAAATGTAGTGCCTCAGAGTAGGCAGAGGGAGATATTTATGAAGCCTCCTCCTGGTTCTGAACTGAGAGTAAGACCATTTCCTGCGAGTGGATCTCGGTTGATTTTTATGACGTGAAATGCCGCAAACAAACAGTAGTGGTGACATTTTCCACGGCTTGTGTTGAGAAAATACTCAATAAATGCAATTGCTGAAAGCTGTAGTGTTGTCAAAGCAGTCATAGCATGTCATAGCAGATTCCAGTCTTCCTCAACATGAAAGTAACTGATATCATTTTAGGAATCATTTCATTAATAATCACATTCATAAAATGTTTGTCAAAACTGTGTTGTTTTTTTTTTCATTATGGGAGATGTTGTAATGTTCCCGATTTCCCCAGAGGATAATATGCTGAGAAATCCAATATCTGCCTGAGTCTGCAGCTTACAGATATTGCCCAGAATTACACAAGCTTTCATTTAATTTCTTCGTGGAGAACATGAAATATCCACTTTCAACAGCCTAATTCCCATCTCCACAACAACTTTTAGGACCAAACTGACATCCCTCACAAAATTTTTGAGTGTTTAGGACCCATTTCCTACTCTTGGGATACATTATGAATATGAGCCCAGGAACTTGTTTCTGTCAGACCTACTTGAAGGAACGTTGGAGTAAGTAAGTAATAAAATTCAGTCCTAGATTGAAATTTGCATGTGGAAAGGGATATTCAGAGTGTTTACACGCTGTGGGGGTGTTTGCGATCAGCTTCAATTGTATCACTGTCTCCCGCCCTTAAGAAACACTGCTGCTGGATACTGATTTTCTGTCTCATTTCATGTGTCCCTCAATATTTCTTCACTTGCACGATATTCTTTTTAAAATAGTAGTAAGTGCGTTGTTTTATTTTTACATTTCCCAGTGGAGTGCTCTTCATTCCTTGAAAAGCAATCCTTTTATTGCTGCTGTTGTGGTTGTGCGCTCCCCTAGCTGTGTGAATTGAGGGCCATGTAAGCCCTCAGTGTGAGAATGCAATGGCTGATGGGAAACGCAAGCCCATCTGGAGTCTGTGTCCGTTAGGTGGGGGCCAGAGGAGGGGACGTCCAGCCAGGGAGTACCACGGAGCCGTCAAGCTGTGGGCCCCCCGTTTTGGGTGCACATGCTCCGTTTCGGTGTTTTGTGTTCTTTTGCTCCTTTAGATCTCTTTTTGAAGGCAGTCTGTGGGGACGCGAGTGACATTCCACCCAGAAGCACAGCGTGTGAACCCTGCGGGGCGTCGTCACGGAGACGTGCGCTGCCCCGCACACAGAGGGTGTGAGCGGTCCGGCTGCACAGCTTCCTGTGTAAGAGTGGGTCTGTGATCACAGCTTCCCGTGTCAGAGTGGGTCTGTGATCAGAGCTTCCTGTGTCAGAGTGGGTCTGTGATCAGAGCTTCCTGTGTCAGAGTGGGTCTGTGATCACAGCTTCCTGTGTAAGAGTGGGTCTGTGATCAGAGCTTCCTGTGTCAGAGTGGGTCTGTGATCAGAGCTTCCTGTGTCAGAGTGGGTCTGTGATCAGAGCTTCCTGTGTCAGAGTGGGTCTGTGATCAGAGCTTCCTGTGTCAGAGTGGGTCTGTGATCAGAGCTTCCTGTGTAAGAGTGGGTCTGTGATCAGAGCTTCCTGTGTCAGAGTGGGTCTGTGATCACAGCTTCCTGTGTAAGAGTGGGTCTGTGATCAGAGCTTCCTGTGTCAGAGTGGGTCTGTGATCAGAGCTTCCTGTGTAAGAGTGGGTCTGTGATCAGAGCTTCCTGTGTCAGAGTGGGTCTGTGATCAGAGCTTCCTGTGTCAGAGTGGGTCTGTGATCAGAGCTTCCTGTGTCAGAGTGGGTCTGTGATCACAGCTTCCCGTGTCAGAGTGGGTCTGTGATCAGAGCTTCCTGTGTCAGAGTGGGTCTGTGATCAGAGCTTCCTGTGTCAGAGTGGGTCTGTGATCACAGCTTCCTGTGTAAGAGTGGGTCTGTGATCAGAGCTTCCTGTGTCAGAGTGGGTCTGTGATCAGAGCTTCCTGTGTCAGAGTGGGTCTGTGATCAGAGCTTCCTGTGTCAGAGTGGGTCTGTGATCACAGCTTCCTGTGTAAGAGTGGGTCTGTGATCAGAGCTTCCTGTGTCAGAGTGGGTCTGTGATCAGAGCTTCCTGTGTCAGAGTGGGTCTGTGATCACAGCTTCCTGTGTAAGAGTGGGTCTGTGATCAGAGCTTCCTGTGTCAGAGTGGGTCTGTGATCAGAGCTTCCTGTGTCAGAGTGGGTCTGTGATCAGAGCTTCCTGTGTCAGAGTGGGTCTGTGATCAGAGCTTCCTGTGTAAGAGTGGGTCTGTGATCAGAGCTTCCTGTGTCAGAGTGGGTCTGTGATCAGAGCTTCCTGTGTCAGAGTGGGTCTGTGATCAGAGCTTCCTGTGTAAGAGTGGGTCTGTGATCACAGCTTCCTGTGTAAGAGTGGGTCTGTGATCAGAGCTTCCTGTGTAAGAGTGGGTCTGTGATCAGAGCTTCCTGTGTCAGAGTGGGTCTGTGATCAGAGCTTCCTGTGTCAGAGTGGGTCTGTGATCACAGCTTCCTGTGTAAGAGTGGGTCTGTGATCAGAGCTTCCTGTGTCAGAGTGGGTCTGTGATCAGAGCTTCCTGTGTCAGAGTGGGTCTGTGATCAGAGCTTCCTGTGTAAGAGTGGGTCTGTGATCAGAGCTTCCTGTGTCAGAGTGGGTCTGTGATCAGAGCTTCCTGTGTCAGAGTGGGTCTGTGATCAGAGCTTCCTGTGTCAGAGTGGGTCTGTGATCAGAGCTTCCTGTGTCAGAGTGGGTCTGTGATCAGAGCGTCCTGTGTCAGAGTGGGTCTGTGATCAGAGCGTCCTGTGTCAGAGTGGGTCTGTGATCAGAGCTTCCTGTGTCAGAGTGGGTCTGTGATCACAGCTTCTGTATCACCGTGGGTCTGTGTGATTAGAGTTTCCTATATCACAGTGGGTCTGTGATCAGACCTTCCCGTTTCACAGTGGGTCTGTGATCACAGCCTCCTATATCGGAGTGGGTCTGTGATCAGAGCTTCCTGTATCACAGTGGGTCTGTGTGGTCAGACCCTCCTGTACCTGTGTGGCTCTGTCTCTCACCTGGGTCTTGGTGTAAGAAATGCTTTTGGTTTTCTTGCGTCCCCTCTTGAACTCGGGCGGCAAATTGTACCACAAGCTTCATCCCTTTGATGCTTGAGAATAAACCAGTAGGATCCACAACAGATGATGATTCCAGAATGTTTACTGGAGCAAGCATCATCAACGTGCCTACAGCTGATGTGACAGCTGCATTACGCTGTTTTATATGGTGGAGCCATGTGTGAAATTCAGCAGTGTCTTCCCCTCTGTGGGTGGAAATGGCTCGATGGTGGATGTGTTCTGTTGATACTGCTTGTTTTGCTTTTGATATCTCATTCAAATAGAAACAACAGGGGTTCAGGGCGCGGAGGTTTGTCAGCGGCGTGCCTGGTCTGCCGCTCTCAGATAAACGCGGAAGGCGGTCCCGATCCGTTAGAACCGGGCCGCGTTCCTCTCCCTCGCGGATCGTGCACGCGCCGGCTGCGTGTGACAGAACCCGCCGGGATGCGGCTGGCACGCATCTGTGCCACCGCCACGCTGCGGTCTGCCGCGGTGAGATTAGCGACCGCGGCGCGGTCACTTCGCGGAAGGCGGGGACCGCGGGCTCCTGGGACGCACAGGCAGGGGTATGTACTCAGCGGTGCGGAAGCATCGCTCTGCATTATTCATCTGCAAAGCGGACGCCCCCCTTCTCCAGGGCTATTTCCACAGCTTCCATTTTCCCACATTACTGGAATGCGCTCACAGTGCTGGAGGTATTTACTGAGCTACTTTATGGTTAAGTACCTTCGCTCAAGGGTAACGCCTCACCTGGGAGGCGCACCTCACATGTTCGCAGTAGGAGTCCACTCTCTCGGTCACGCTGAAACCCCAGAGGATGAGGTATGTGAACAGCTGGACCCTGGGGAGCACTGAGGCTCTCACATCTGTGTGATACTCCTTGATCACCAGAGAAAGGCTCGAGGAATACTTTTACCTTTCCTATAATAGCCAAAATGTTTTTTTTTTTGTTTTTTTGCCCTTGTCTGATGGTTTTATTTGTTTCTTCTGGCAACACTTACTTAGTGTGTGGTTTTATTTCCCCGGAACTTACAAGCAGAAACTCATTACTTGAACGGTCATTTGCTTTTAGTGAAAAAGCCGTCATTAAACTACAGGAACTTCATGGACAGAAGTGCACCAGTAGTCCATCAGAAGTTGAGCCGATGGGTCATGTAAAAAGTGAAAGACTTTTTTGTTAAAAAACCGCAACCCCCTTAGGTATTTGGCACGTGCAGGAAACATGTTTGGATCGGTGACCAACTTCAGGCTTAATTGAATGAACGCGGGCCAAAGACTGGCTGCCCTGCGTCGTTTCCACCTGCTCCTACCTCTTGGCCACGAGTCACGCTCTCAAGGTCACACGTAAATCCTCTGTTCCTGAAATCAGTTCTGTGACCGGTTTGGGAGAACCAGCGGGGGGAGGAACAACTATTTAAAACTCTCCGGCAGAATTAGGTTATAGGTCATGGGTTATCCTTTTTTGAGTCGTGTCGAAGCGTTCGGTGCAGTTTTTTCCCATTATTGCAAGTATCACCAGTATCCTCATTTCTTGAGAGGTCTGACCCGAGTCCAGCGATAGGAGAAGCTGATCTGAGGACAGCTCTGTCTTTACCCCCCCCACCCCCCACGTCAGTCTTCCCATGAGGCTTTGGTGAGGCCCCGCTGCACCTGGATCAGCCCTTCGCAGAGCAGTTCTGTGTGACAGCCCCCATTCATCTCCCTGTCATCCCTCCCGCTGTGATCGCCGTTTCGGGCCTCCCCCGGTGACGCTGAGGCGGCGCTCCGCTGTCAGGCCTCTCTCTCCCCCGGCCTCGGACGGTCCAGCGGCTCCGTGTCACGGGTGAGCAGCTGTGGCGGCTGGGGATTAGACCTCACACACAAACCTCAGCTACGCGGCCCCTGGGAGAGCCTTCGAATGCTTTGTGGTCGGAACTGAGGGCCAGAGCCAACTGCACTGGAAGTCCCTGTTCGAACACAGTGACAGTGCAGACAGGAAGTGGGAGGCTGTGTGTGTGTCCCTGCGTCCTAACACACACTCATGCGCACGCACGCACACACACACACACGCACGCGCACGCACGCACGCACACGCACACACACACACACACACACGCACGCACGCACACACACACGCGCGCACACACACACACACACACACACACACTCACACACAGTACTGCTCATGCTGACATGTTATCCCTCTGTAGTTGTTGTAGGACTGTCAGAGTACATACAAAGAGTAAGATTTAAATTAGCCATGATGGCTACATGTAGAAACCATGTTGAAATCAATCCGCTTCCACCAATGTCATTTCGTCTCCTTTAACTTTTCTTAGATGTGAACATGATCGTAAAGATAAGAGACTCCTACAAGGGAGGCAAACATAAATTCGTTCGTCGTTCCGGTTTGACTGTTTGACTAAATCTATATATATTTAAGTGGTCATTCAGTATTGATGAGCTCACGGTTTGATGAACGGATATCCACACAGACAGTGCTCTCTCTCTTCTCCCATAATGCACTTTAATTACCGTGTGCCTCTGTGAGTGCATGTGTGCGTGCGTTTGTGTGTGTGTGTGTGTGTGTGTGTGTGGAAACGGTGTCGTGTAATTAGCTGCGCTGAATCAATAAGATAAATAACTCTCTGCCAGCATCATTTTGATTTTATCGTTCTCACGTTGACGTATGTGATACTGTCCTAGACATAGTGACCAGCAGGAAGAGACTTACACACACACACACACACACACACACACACACACACACACAGATGCCCTGCCTCCCAGCCCTCTTAAATTTCAGATCACATCCCCGGCACTGATGGGATTGTTGTATCACGGGAATCTGTGTGACTTGCAGTGAGTGAGCGGAAGAGTGTTTCATTTGGCCCTTAACTACTGCTACATGCGAATTCATCGACTGACCACCCCCCAGCCTCTCACCTTGCGCAACCGCATGCTCGCGTTTGATTGGTTTGACGTCAGCCCTCTGTTCGGAAAGGCGAAGGAGTCAGGATGTAATTAGTCACCGCTAGCTCGGGGCGGCCTGGGAGACTCTCCCTCTCTCACCCTGTCAGAGAAATGTCCGCACTGCGCCAGGACCAGGACCCGCTCCGATAATTACCGCCGGCGATGTTGTGGTCCTGTCCATGCCGCTTAATTAAAGCGGGCGGCCTGACACGCTGCCTCGGATCCCGGCGTCTGTCGTCAGGAGGTCATCGGGTCCGAGGCCCGTGACCTCTGTCTCTCCCAATTTGGCCCCGGAAAGCATATCCATCTGTCTGTGAGAGGCTGAGCCCGGGCGGGGCACGGGGTCGGAGCTTGTCCCGCTCTCTGTGGTTTGAAACGGCTGGTGTGCGGGTGAATTCTTCTCCACGTTCTCCTTTAAGGCCTTTCTGTCTGAGAGGCTCATTTCACAGCACATTTTGGTTTGACTGTGAGAGTCTTGTTGTTGTTCTTGCTCTTAACCCAAAAAGCCATCTTTTCTGCTCTTCCTGTCTTTCGGATCAGAATGGACTCATTTATTTTTGAGCGGTGTGGTTCTTTTAATGGTGCCTGTTCTCCACACTATTACTCCCTCTCACTGAGAGTGAGATCTAATGCTGTTGCAGCAGTGAAGAGATTTGCTGTCTGTTGTAGCCATGCAGATTTACTGTTTACGTTTACTGTTTACTTACATCCTGCCTTTAAATCGGCTTCACGTACACCCTTATCCAGAGCGACGTATATTGTTAGATTTAACACAATCTCTCGTTTACGTGTGTAGGGGGTACATTTATCCTGCAAGTAATTCTGTTAAGCAGCTCGTATAATTAAGTTAAATGCCTTGCTCAGGATCGCAGCAGCACTGCCTCATCTGGGGTTTGAGCACGCAACCCCCAGGCTCCGCTGAACGCCGTGCCACACGGACACCCTGTCGCCCTCCGCTGAGTCTTCTCGAGCTGAGGAGTGTGCTACATTGCTGAGGCGGTTTGGCAGCCGACGGGTGTAGCGCCCGGGCCGCAGCGCCAGGAGCTGGTGTTTGGTGTTTGGTGTTTGCTGCTGAATGGAACATTCTCAGGGGTCTTACATAACTCTCCGCAGCACGTGTCTGTGAGTGCTCCTGCCTCTCACGCCGTTCAGAGCTCGTAGCTTTTCCGCTTCTTTTTCGGAAAGCCGCCAAGGCGCCCGCCGCCTTCCATCGCCTCCTCTTGAATTGCGCCCTCAGAAAGTGATTCCCCCCCCCACACTGTATCACTAGGAATGCTGCTACCATCTTCCTCAGTCACAGCCTGACTGTGTAAAGGGTCTAAACTAAACTGTCTCATTTCGGGTCTCAGCCCCCCCCCCGGCTTCACTTTTTATTTCCCAGGCCTTTTCATTTTCTTCAGGTCTTTTTTCTTCTTGCTCTCAAGTATATCTCTCCACCAGCTTTCTGTCAGCTCTCTGGCCTGTAATCCCCCCTCTTCTTCATCTCTTCCTCCCTCTTCCTCACTCTTCTGTATACTCGTCTACTTCCTCTCTACTCTGGGGGAAAAAAAATGCTAACTTTTTTTTTTTTTTCCTCTCTGCTCCCTGATCTGTGGGTCTAATTGTGTCTTTTTCCCTGCGAGGGAGAATGGTTCTGTTGATCAGCTAGGGCACAGACTGTGCCTGCTGCAGTGTGCCGTTCCAGTAACGCTGGAATTTATGTTTCACTGTTAATGTTTGACTTTGTCATGCCGAGCTGGTGAGGACGAAAACAGTGCAGGATGGGATTGGCATTGTGTTGTTATGTCTGCTCCGATCCCTGTCCCAGTCGCCCAGCTGAATGCGCCGGACAACCATGCATCGGAATGGGCTTGTCTACCATTGAAGCAGTATCTATCATGTGGGGTTAAAGGCTAAGCGCAGTGACACAGGAAGTAATTGATGGCTGTGCGTGTGCCAGGCTCTTGACCTTGTTGTCTAGCTTGGAGGAGGTGAGCGGGGGCTTGCTGGGCCTCAGTGCTTGCTGGGCGAATATTCCCCCTCTCTCTTTCTCTCTCATACTTCTTCAGCTCTCAGCTGAGGCCAATGGCCTTGTAGCTATTCTTCAGTGAGGAGTTTAGGGTTATTTTTAGATCCCTCAATGGGACTCTCCAGGACACCATCTACTTCGGAAAAAAGTAGGAAACTTAACGAGGATGTAACCCAAGCAATCAATGTGCCCCCCCCCCCACCCCCCGAGAGAGAGAGAGAGAGAGAGAGAGAGAGGGAGACAGAGAGACACACAGAGCAGGGGGTCTTTAGATAAATTAACCTGGTGAAATTCGACACCTCTATGTTCAACCGGTGACTCAACAGAAAGGTTCAGGTGGATCATGGAGTACTTTTAGCACCCAGCTCCATGTCTCTATAGCCCAGTGCGTAAACCCCCCCCACCCCCCGCCTGTGCCTTGGCTCCTCTTGTCTCCATAATTGATCTTGCCTCCACCCGGGTCAGGAGAGCTCCAGGAAGTGGAGCCTGCACTGCTAGCTGAGGCCGTCTTTTATGTGGCCGATTTAGCGGTAATTTTCCATTAGGAGGACAACGGATGGAGCGATGGAGCTCTCGCAAGCGTATTAGACCTGTAAACAATCTGTTCAAGAGCATCATCACCGCACAGCTGAGGTTTATGAGACTAGGCAAAATTAAAGCTAATGTAGTTGCTTTTATTTTGATCGACATGTTTGAACGGGACGTTGGGATGGTGATGCTGGCTGCGTTGATGAGGTAAATTTGATTCTAAAAAGGCATTGGCAATTTATGGGATATGAGTAGGCTATTTTGTTGCACACCCAACAGTTCTCGGTGTACAGGCAAACATAAAAAGTGGGAGCGTAATACGTGTTAGACACAGCATGGAGGGTATTGTGCTCATTTCAGTATGAACAAAATGTATACCCATATCATGTTATGAGCACCCTTTCGAAATCACGGGGCAAAATGCACAATAAAAACACGAGGTCCCGAACGCAACGCCGCTTTAGCGGCGTTCTGAAGGAAGGGGGGTCGGCCCGCAACGTGGCATCTGCAATATTATTGCACTAATAGATTGGATTTTGTTCCACATGACGAATCGATTGTAATTTCTCCTGCTTGCTGAGATGATCTGGAGAGATTGAGTTTCTGCTCCGCTACAATAGAGGAAATTCGCGGGGAAATGTTAGCACAGCAAATAGCAAATAATTACCGAGGGCCGACGTGCAGGAAATTGACAGTGTTGGCCGCAGATATCAGATTCTGGGGCCTCGCTGATAAAGGACACATCAGAAAGCATGCCCTGGCAGGTGCCCTCCCATGACAGCCAAACCACACTGGTCCAGATTGATGTGATACCGACACTTTGTTCTCTGACATTAGATATTTTGTCGCAATAAGTGTGCCATGTTCCTATTAACGTTTTGACAGGAGTGACTGGTAGGTGCTCTTTTGTGAATACTGAGATAAATGGCTCGTGTGGAATGATTTTTTTTTTTCCTTCAGATTATATCTTTAAAACGTTTGGAAGTACACAGAGTAGCAGTGAAATAGGGGAAAATTGGAGCGTTTAAGTGTGTTTTGAAAGCCGGTGAGAATTTAAAAATGATCCACTGTGCTCGTTTGTTTTCCAGACTACCTGTCGCAGGGGGTGGATCTGTCCGGGATCGATGTCATCGAAAACGACCTCCTGTTCATCAGCCGCGCCCGCTTGGAGGTGGAGAACCAGGCCAAGCGTCTGCTGGAGCAGGGCATGGAGATCCAGGTAGGAGCGCATCCTGGACCTCCAGACCCAAACCATTATTTGCTGAGATCCAGACCCAAACTGCCATGTAGAGGTCCAACCTGTACCACCATACCTACACTGCCAAGCACATACATCAAGACCCATGCGCCCATGCAGTGATTCATACCCATACTGCGATGCGCTGAGATCAAAACCTGCATTGCTGTGCACTGAGGTCCAGATCCATACCACCAGGTCTAGACCCATTTTACCATATACTGAGATCTAGACCCATTTTTCACCACACACTGAGATATAGACCCATTTTAACCATGCACTGAGATCTAAACACCTATTACCATGCACTGAGATCTAGACTCCTACAACACTACTGGCATCATACATATCTTGTATGTTAAGGACAGAAGACCCACTTGCACTGTAGATGCAGATCTGGATATACACCTGTGGTGTATTACTGGTTTAGATGCAGAGCAGACCTCTGTGCTACAGTTAAAGGTGTGAATGCATACCTGTGCTATAATTAAGGTTAGGACACACACATGTGCTGTTGAAGCAGGTCTGGATACATCTGCACTATAGTTCCAGTTCAGAAGTATGCTATAGTCGCATGTTTGGGTGCATACATGCGCTGTAGTTAGAGCTTAGCTCACACACACCAGAGCTGAGAAGTCTGAGAGGCTCTTTGAGATTTTAATATTCCATCTGGAGGAGAGTCTTCACACTTCATTGAATATCAATATGAACATCTGTGGCAATTGAACAGGTGACAGCACCGGGTTTCAGGTGGTGATTGCAAGGTTTGAGGAATGCTCAAAACAAGAATTTTTTTTGATGTTTGCCTAAAAATGACACACAGAGGCAGTGCAGACACCGCTGGGGAATTGGGGTCCTGTAGTGTCCCCGAGAGAAAGAGAGATGGAGAGAGAGCCGAGAGGAGCTGTCCCAGCTCGCCCTGTTCCAGCACGGCGGCCCCCCTATGGGGCACACGTGCTCTGTAGCAGAGTATGCCGAGCAGATGGCAAAGAACCCACGCCGCTTCCTGCCAATATCACACAGAGGTCAGAGAGGCGGAGAGACAGGGGAAGGAGAACGGGAGAATAGAGACAGGACGACAGAGAACGAGCTGGAGAACATGCTGTCAGACAGCGGGGGGGGGACGGACGGCCCAGAGAGTCAGCACACCGTCTGAACACCCACCAAGAATAAACCCAGCGTGGGGACAGCGGGTAACGCCGGTGCAGAGGCAGCAGCTTGGCGTGTCAGGACGGCGGAGCACACGGGTAGCAGAGCATTAGGTTCACCTGCCGGCTGCGTTGAAGCATGGCCCTTATAGGTTTTTAATGGAAGTAATAAATAGGCCACAGCGCGGGCCATTGACATTTTAATCCCCCTATATAGCATGTCTAATGGGAGAAACAGTGAGCGCGTGACACTCCTGATTGAATTGTCAGCTCCATAACAAATACAAGCATTTTACAGAGCCGATATTTATGGTGATGGCGGTGGGGCTGCTGCAGTCTGCTTGTGGGTGAGTGTCCTTTTGATGGCCTCTCTCTCATCTCCCCTCCTCTGGCTGCTTCACTGTGATTCGTCGTGCATGATGTCACTCCAGGTGTCCTCGTATCCTGCGTTACCCCAGACGCCGAGTGCATTTCCCTGCTTAAGTGGAGAGTGACAGATCTGCAGGTGTCGGTGCTGACGCTGTCAGTCACGTAAGACCTTGAGTGTGATTGGGCATCGGTCTGAACATGCATTCCTCGCGACTGACTGAGGTTTTCGCTTGACTGCATTTCCCAAACCTTCCAGCACATTTCAGTCATCGCTCACTGGTCATCTCACCCACCTGTTCATTTGTGATTTATACAAAATTGCTTGCTCCAGTTGGTCCAGTCAAATGTATTTGGTTCATAAATGCAGGAGAGACACCCTTCCTTGCGGTCACAGCAATTAGTCGTAAATTGCATCGGTACTGTGAAGCATTGGCAGTTAAAACACAATTGTCAGAGAAGCAGCATTTAGACACTGAGAGATATCATGTCATGCAGAAATGTGTTTTTGTGCTGCGGCCTCTTTCATACCACCTCCTGCCCATGGGTATTGATTGCCGTCCTTAAGTGGTCAGCTCGAAAAAAAGCAAACCCGAGCGCAGCAAAGTGACCTCTCTCGTCGTCTGCTATGGGGACACCCACTGAGTCCTGCGTTGGAAATGTGTGCATGGACCGCCATGGCTGCGTCTTCGTCTGGATACCTCTTTTCCCACAATGCACCACTTCTGTGGAAGACCCTGATTTCCAGTTATCCAGGGAATAGACTGACGGGCAGGAGGCAATATGAGATGCATTGCTCTCGTTTTCTGCACGGTGGATCACCGATTGATGCGAGCCAGGTCAATACGTGTTTTAGGTTAAATATAGAAATAATATCCTTGATTTCAATCAACAGTCCAAAATTAGCTTAATATTAACCTTGATTGGTGCCAGTGATGGCTATTGGAATTCCTTTTACTTGCAAGTGCTGACACTGTAAAGGCCAAAGAGTCCTGGTGGTCCTTTTCAGTTGCATGGCTGGGGGGGGGGGTTCTCTGTCACTTCCAGAAACATCAGCCCAGACATTTGGGGAAATAACCTAATGTTTCTAAATCACTTCTTCACCCCTGTGTGTTAAATGACAGTGAGCTTTTGTGTCGGGGGTCCATCTCACGGGCCTCTTTGTCCACAACTGGTATTTAGAGCAGATCGTTGTTCCTCTGTGGTTCGATGCACGGAAGCAGCCGTTTCCTAGCAGGCGTGGCATTAATTTTGCAATGCTGCATACCGGAGCAGGTTTTTATGTTCATAAGAGGAAACATCTTTCTGCTGTCATTTCAACAGACAGCGCCGTCTGAGCCCGAGTCCCTTTTTTTCCGCTGTAGTGGTTTGTTGTCGTTGTTGTTTTGGATGTACGCGCTCCATCTTGTAATATTTATGACGAATTCCCACCCGCGGGGACTGAAGACAATTGGAGGATGACGCGTGCACGCTGTGGTTTCCCAGCATCCTCTCTGAGTAATGCAGGCACGCTTCTCTGGCGCGGTTCTCTCTCTCTTCCCGGGGCCGGTGCGGCCCAAGGTGCCGCCGGGACTCTGATTTATTTAGCCTTCTCGTAGCTGAATATTGAGACAGGAGTTTAGCGCAAGGGCCCTGAAAAAGACATCCGGATACAGCGGCCGAAGGGACGGCAGCTGGCAGCGTGACACGCAGCGGGCGCTCAGGGCTGAGGGGGCGAGCGGTGCCGTGCGGCGGCGTGCGCACCCTCCCAGGCCTGCTCTGTCCACAGCCAGTTTGTCTCTCTTTAGCTTCTCTCTTGTGCAGAAATGTCATGTTTTTTTTTTGTTTTTTTTTTTGACTGAGGGGGGATTGTGTGAAACCCTGACTTGGCTGTTGCGGAGAGATGGTTTCTTTAACGCTCAATTTATTTTCGCTGTCTTTGTTGTGGATTCTCCACGGCAGCAACACGCAGAACAAGAATCTGCCTCAGCCCAAGTAGCTGTCTGATTGTGTACTGTGCGTTTGCTTACCAGAGGTCCTCAAGCAGAGAGGCTTGCGTGGATAACATCTTTATACATTTTATTATCAAGATTTTTCACAGGACATTAACTCTGTATTAATACAGCGGAATATTTGCTTTCATGATTCAAGTTAATGGTAGAACCGTGCTCACGTGTACGACAGCAGTGCTTCCCCTTGACGGCAGCTCGACTGATCTGGGGTCAGTAGGCGAACACCTCTACCCATGGAGCATCCCAGCTATCGTGTGCCATTCACCGTGTGATGATGATGTTAAAACGTTGTGGCGTTGTGGTTGCGAGGGCGTTCAGTGTGTATTGAGCGAATGTCTCACCAGAGTATCCCAGAGAGGGGAGCAAGCTGATGACCGAATCAGGCCCCTTTTCTCCCGACTGTGTGAACCACAGCAGGAAAAACCCACTACTTACTGCAGGGGTAGGCAGATGAGTCATCTAAATTTTTAATTTCCCCATCTTCTTTCATCTTTTTTAATTCATTCCGATCTCATACATTTATATCGGCCGCTAAAGCGAACCAGTTAGCGAGAGGTGCCGGGCGCTGTTGCAGGCGTGCTCGCTCGGGTACCTGAGGGAAATCAATTTTTGGGGGCAAGGAGAAAATGGGGTCTGATTGCTATGGCGACGCCCTTGCATCTTCAGCCATTCGTAATGGCATGAGAATGACATGCGTTGTGCCAGGCAGCGTCTGGTGTCTGAGGGCCCTTATACAGATACTCTTGGGATTCTGGCACTCCAGCACCCAAGGAGTTAAGTTTTGATAGACCCTAGATAGGTACTCTGGGCTGCTATTCAGCTACATTATTGGCCTTAATACAGAGCCACATTTGGCTCTGGCACTGAAACATTATGAACTCCTACACAGAGAAACCATGGTCTCCTGTTCAATGACATCCTGAATTTTTGTACAGAAACAGTATGGACTCTAAAGCTGAAGCATTCTGGGCACTTATACAGTGACAGTATAGACTGATATACTGAAGCATGCTGTGCACTTATACAGTGACAGTATGGGCTGTTAAACTGAAGCATTTTGGGTACTTATACAATGACAGTATAGACTGATATACTGAAGCATGCTGGACACTTATACAGAGGCAATATGGACTCCTACACTGAAGTATTTTGGGTACTTATTCAGAGATGTGGACACTTATTTAGACACATTCTGGGCTCGCGCACAGGGACTCTGTGGACTTTCACACTGATAGAGGGGACAGAGAGCTTGAGCCCTGGCTGTCATCATGCTGACCCAGAAAAGTGACGGGCTTGTGGGGGCGGGGGAAGGGTTGAGAGCCACGGAGGGGCCGGGGGGACAGGAGGAATACGAGAGATAACCTGCACCCTTTTCCGCAAATTACGCCAGCCCTTCAGATTTCGCCCATGGGTCAGTGTGCGTCTCCCTCTGAAGGGCGAGAAAGATTGGGACTCGCGGGTTTGGTGTTCCCGCCGAGACAAGAGAATGATGGCAAAGCGACCGTATCCAGGCCGTGTCAGAGGCGCTGGGGGACATAGGAGGAAGCCGGTTAAGCCGTGCTGGTCTCTGCATGACACCCACGCCACTACACGTCACAAGAAACATCAGACGGCACATGCCGTCACACCTGCCCTTACAGGTGTGTGTGTGATCTGCGAAAGGGGGCTGTTAACATCACTCCTGCTGATCGCCCCCATTTCCTCATCCTCTTTCTTCTCTCTATCAGGATGAGAGTCTTATTTCTGTTCCCACTGCCTGCTGGGAAAGAAACGCTATCTGTGGTGCAGATTCTGTGTTTTCCATGTGACAGACACAGCTGTGTGCTATATGAATCGGCCTCTGTTTACAGTGTGAGTTGAGCAGAGAATCATATGACGGCCATCATATCGCACCATGGTGTTCTGCAGAGTGATTTAAGTGGTGGACGTCAGGAGTGTGTGCCGAGTACAGCTCTGTACAAGGAGCACTGTATTTTCAGAGAGATACTGTTGTTTAATTTAGCACTTAACTTCCGTGCTATTAGAAAGATAACTGCGGTTGACCGTTGAAAATGAAGATCATTAGAGCATGTCTCGACGTGAGGAGATCCTTCACAGCCCAGGGGGTCATTACAGGGCATTTGGCATTTAGCAGACACTCTTATCCAGAGCAACTTACACAGAGCAACTTACCTAAGTTACAGTTTTTTTATATTTTACGTTTATGCAGCTGGGTATTTATTGAGGCAATTCTGGGTTAAGTACCTTGCGCAAGTGTACAACAGCAGTGCGCCAGGAGGGAATCGTTCTGGCAACGTTTTTGGTTACGAGTCGTGCCCCTCACCACTGTGCTACGCTGCCGCCCGTAGCCCGAGTGCGGAGGACACAAAGCTCTGAAATGTCATTTGACCAGCGTCAGCACATGAATCAAGTTACTTCCTTTCAAGGCTTATCTTCATGCCCATTTGTGCATTCTGAAATCCTGCTCTGGAGCTCTGGGTTAAAGCGTCTCTCCTCCTGTTTCTCTCGCCATCTGTCCGTCACAGATCTGTGGCTTTACCAGAGAGGAGAAAAAAATGGCAATTATGCGAAAAATGCTGCTTTTACAATATTCTTCCTCTGCTAATAATATTTAGATTTTACAGTGTGAATTGTGTTTGACCGAGTAGCGCATGAGAGAATGGACAGTTTGTCTCTGTGGGGTAATGACTGTGTCACAATGCGGTTTTACACAGTGTTCTTTAATAAGACACCTCATCATCAGTCCTGGGTCATGTGGCTTGATCAGTGTCGTGAGGGAGTCAATGGTTTAACTTGATCCTTGCTTTTCTTCCATACTGTGGCATTGTGGGTAAAATAGCCCTAAGGGTGGAGTCAGTATGCCTAGATTAAAGATTAACCCCAAAGCTGTTCTAACAGATGTTTTCGTGTTTGCATGACTGAAAGCCACACTGTAATAAAGGGATGCTGGTGAATGATCCGTTTCATTACCGTCTTTTTGCAGTGCAGCGTATGCATGCCTTACATTGCTGACATTGTAAGTATTATTTGTTTATGCTGGACAGTTACCAAGGCAATTCAGTCTTACTCAGTTCCTTCCCTGTGCCACGTCCGGTCGTTTAACCAGAACCCCACACTGCTCTCCCAGTATTAATCTGACCTAGCAAATGGAAGAGGAAGCAGACCTCAGAGATGACCCTACTTTCAGCTCACCTGCATGCTGCAGATCATCCATCCAGCCAGGAGTGGAAACCACTTGTGGCTCTTGGCTGTTAGAAGGCAGTAAATTCACAGCAGTGGTCGTACAGATCTAAGCACACCTCCCTCGTTATTTGGCAGTCTTCCACGCTCGTGTGTCCTGGCACAAATGATGTTGGAGATCAGCATACGCTCACAGACGCACTTCTGGAGGATATATTTCTGTCTGCGTGCTGTTCCCGTTTTGCTTCACAGGGTGACATAATGGTAAGTTATAGCCCTGTATTTTGCTTTGGGAGTGCGGCGCTGCAGTACCTCACACCAAAACAACCCCCATCACTCTGAAATATGTCTCAGAAATCCCCAGTGCAGAGCTGTATTACCGGGGCTTGCATATAAATTCGAAGCAGCAGTGTTATCAGAAGATCAAAACCGTGATGGAAAAGACTTCTTTGCCGGCGCCCTAAGGTCAGCTCAGCATCCTTACGATATGATCACTCTGCGGCTCAGATATCACTGAAATCCGCTCATATTTCCTGAGGTGCTCCAGAGTCGTTAGTGAGAGGAGATTTTGTCATTACTCAGCCCCCCAGAGTTATTGTACCGCTGATCAGATCCTTAGCTGTGTTACTACCCAGTCAACACAGTCACTCAGTGCAGAGGAGAAAGGTTTTGAAGTGCAGTCATGTATGACGTTAAATACAGGCTTGTCTGTCATCATAAACACAGGAAAATGATTCGCCTGAAGAGCTCTCTCAGGTGCATTAGAGCAATAGGAAATATGTAATGAACATTAATGAATGGATATTAAAGTCTCGGCGAGGGTCTCCTGCTGCTGTTGGCCTTGTGAAGGAAGAGTTGGTGAGAGATTCACAGTACTGTTCAGACCACTCTGAGCGCTCACTGTGGTTTAATGCAGCTTAACTGTGTTCTTTGTAAAGTTTGGGTGTAAGGTGATTGGTTATATTCCCTCACTTGTTTCCCTATAGTTAGTGGCTACGGCCTTTCCTAGAGAGTCTCGTTTTTTTAGGCTGGGTTTGTAAGAATCCCCCTGACTGTGCCGTTTCCAGAAACGAAAGCACAGAGAGAGGGGGCAGGGACACGTGGCCGACTCTCATCTGACTCAGAGTCCTCTGGCACGGAAAGGCAGCGCGTTCACAGATGAGTAACGGCGTTCTTACATAAGCGAGTCAGAAAAACATCAGTCCTGCCCCTTTAATGAAGTGAGTCAGTGCTCCTGAATGGCTAATGAGAGGTGACTGTAGCGTAGCGCTCGGCTGAGTGCGAGTATGAGCTCTTACCGGGAGGAAGGCTTGCCAGGCTGTTGGGGAGCGAGGATGGGGAGGGTGAGGGGGGGTTGAGGAGTGGTTGGTAAAGTGTGTTAGCGTGCGAGTGGTGATGGAGGTGAGCTATGGTTAAGTGATGTTGATAACAGTGTGAAGTTAACCTGTGGATGAGTGTCAAAGAGGAGGATGACAGATGTGAGTGCGGGTGAATTTTTTTTGAGTGAGGGTGAGTGTGAAGATGTAGGTTTATGTGAACGAATTTATATGATCAGAATGAGAGTTAAGATGAGGGTGAGAATGGGTGAAGATGAGGTTTGGTTGAGCGACTTAATGAAAGATGAGGTTTGGTTGAGTGACTGAGTAAAAATGAAGTTTGTTTGAGTAACAGTGAGTGAAGATGAGGTTTGGTTGAATGACTGAATGAAAGATGAGGTTTGGTTGAGTGACTGAATGAAGATGAGGTTTGTGTGACCGACAGTGAGTGAAACTGAGTTTTGATTGACTTAGAAACAGATGAAGTAGTGGTATGGTAGGCAGGATGTCACAGACGGAGACAGTGCTACATGGTTCCTTGCAACCCCCCACCCTACCCTGAAGCTAAGCTAGACTAAACGTGAGAGAAGATGAATGTTGCCATTTGAAATTGTGACACGGCTCTCAAAGAATCTTCATTATTCATACATAATTGTCTCAGCAAGCCTATTTATAGATGCGATCACGGGTTTCCAGGAAGAACCAGGCCCCTGCTCCTTGCTGTGGAAGCACCCCCGGTGCATTCGGTTATACTTTCATTCCTTTGCCCTGGGTTGAGCCCTTCCTTATCTGCCCGCTGCGTTTTGTGTTAAATTAGCTCAGGCATGGGAAGCGCTCAAGCCAGGCCTGGGTCATCGTCACGGGCCCCAGGGGGCCCAGAGGCACGTGCCAGGGCTGAACCCAGGTCCCATCGTCACACTGCCTCCAGACCTGAGACTCAGAGAGGTCTGTCACATTGAGAGAGAGATATATTCCCTCTCTTGTGGCTGTGTCTGTGTGTGTAAGTGTGTGTTGGGAGCGGGGGTGGGTGGGGAGATGGGGGGGATGGGGGGGGGGGGGGGGGCGTCTGGCCTCTTTTTCTCTGAGAAATCAATAGGAGCCAGAGAGACCGGGGCAGGCCGAATGGATTAGAGAGGGGCCCCATATTCTCGTTAGGAAAAGGCACAAGAGCAGATGGGTCTCTGGTCCTGGGAGGCTGGACTGTCATCATCTCTTTACCAAAGCCCGTGTGCGCGTCACCAGGGAGGCTGCACGAGGAGGGAGGGAGGGAGGGAGAGGGGGAGAGAGGGAGAGGAAGAGAGAGAGAGAGAGAGAGAGAGAGAGAGAAAGGAAGAGGGAGGGGGGGCAGGGCTGGAGTGAGAGTGAAGGAGAGGGAGAGAAAGAGAAAGAGTCTCATTTTTTTTTTCATGCTCAGTTTAAAATGACTTCAAAGACTGATTTTCTTCTATACACAAGGCTAATGCCTACCAGATAAGACAAGCCAAATTCTACGTTACAGGGAATAATGCATAAACGTGGCTTTAATTTTGCAGCCTGGCAGATGCAGCTGGAATTGGCATATTTATGCTGGAGAGGAGCAAAGGTGAAATTAGATTTTTCTAGTACCTGGAACAAATGCTCTCAGCACCTGGATCTGGGATTACACAGGTATTAGGCACGCGGAAACTCTTTGGTCACAGATTTTACAAACATGAGGTGCTACTAGGTCACAGTCCTCTCTGCAGGTTTATGAAAATAAAACATGTAATGGGAAATGGGAGGTGTGTGAGTGTGTGTGTGCGTGCGCGTGCATGCGTGTTTGCATATATGTGTGTGTGTGTGTGCGTGTGCGTGTGTGTGTGTGTGCGCGTGTGCGCGTGTGGAAAAGCCATAATCTGATTCACCTGGAAATGCCCCGTGTAGAAACGGAAGAGCAACCTCTAAAAATCCCCATGATCTTTCAGCAATAGAATGGAGCAGCCTTTGGAGTCCATTGTCAGTCACAGAGAGTTCCACCCCCGCGTCAGTGTGACAGCACGCGAATCCCGGCGGAGTTCGTGACGATGCCCGGGACATGTGAATATGGGAGCTCTGTCTGGAGCGGCATCTGGTCGGTCAGAACCCTCACCGAGACCTCCTGCAAATGGAAAAAATGAATCAGGTCTGCGCTGCGCAGCGGAGACGGATATTTTTTGCTTTCTTACAAATAGATATTCTTCCCCTGTCTCCCCTGCTCCTCCTGCAGAGAGATAGCACATCTAGCCCGCGCACAGTGGCCTGTGACACAGATACAGGCATTGCATTAGGTTTGGAGTGCAGTAGAGGTGGGCTTTTACTTATTTAAAGCACCTTTTAAGCTCATTTTTGGTTTTGTGATGTATTACACGTGACAGCTGTGGCATTCTTACGTTTATTCTGTTAGAAGAGATTGCTCTGAAGGCTTGGTGTAAATTCTGGGTTTGCCACTAGAAGGGTCATCCGATCAAGGGAGAAAAACAACAGCAATTCAGTGTTTACACCAGTCGACAAGAAATTGGATTACATTCACTTTTCTAGCTGTTAGCTTTCACTTGTAACATGAGGTAATTTTCAGAAGCCTTCATATGAATCCTCAAGGTGCATATATATATATATGCACATATATCTGTGCCCACGTACGGAGCTGTAAGACATTTTATTAAATGTTGTGTCTCATTGGGAAATTTTCCCATGTCTGTGAGAATGTTGACATTTTTACTCCCCTCCCCCCTCTATATTACCTGAGAGATACTCTATTGTGCAGCTGACTGGTGAATTTAAAGGTCATTTTATCAGATGGTATTCCTTATTTAGTTATTTATTTATAAATATATATGTTTTGGGACCTATGTGATTTGCTGGCCTTTAGCCAGCCACATATTGCAGTGACCTTCACGTCAAAGGAGAAAGGTCTGGCTTCCTCTAGGTCGAGGGTTATTGCAAAGACAAATGGCTTGCACTGCTAGTCCCATTATTGCAGCAGAGTGGTTCTGTTGGTAGCGCTGGGCAATCGGAGAAAGCAACCCCTTCCATCCACGTATGAGCTCCCAGCACGAGGGCTCCAACGGCCATCTATATTAGAGTCCACTCGTATTCTTTAAATACTGCGCTTAATTCGTACCCTTTACTTAGTGAACTACACTTGCCAGAAGATTCTTTGAAGATTCATGCTGATTACGAGTTATTCAGAGACTTCATGATGGTTAGCACAGTTTAAAATTTAACCAAGAGACAGCGTTAATCAGGGAAACTAACCATTCTGCCTTCCCACTTCATTCAGCCCAGAAGTTCTCCTCGCTGTTGTCATCCAGGATTTAAGGAGTTCCAGTAGCAGGGCATTCAGCAGCAGGGACGGATTCTTCAATGTAAAGTCCATAGAGTTTGATATCTTACTCTTGCAGACACTACAGAAACTTTGGACTCCCCCAAGCATCTTCATTGGACAGAACATCCCATGCAGACAATTAGATGTTGCCGTGACTACCAAGCATAAGTCCTTAGGTTCCTGATGGTGCCCCCCAATAGAGTGTGAATGTGTGTTATTCAGAGATACAGGCCCGTGCCCTAAATAGCCCCTCAAGGTGTGAACCTACCTGCAGTTATCTCAACTCGTCATTTCATGTATCTTAGTGTGATGATTGAGGGTCACTGTGTGTCCTTACACTCTTAATAAGAAGCTGAGAGTTGGATTAGCGAAGTAGCTCAGGTGTGGAGAGCAAAGAATTGCCCTGACTCCTTGTACAGGCGACTGCTGAGGTCTTTGGCTGAGCTTGGATGTGAGAACTGCCACAGTGTGCACTTGGCAGCCGGCCATGTTGTTTCTAAGAGAAGATATTGTTTTCTCTGTGTAATTTGTTTTGATGTTGCTCACTGTAGTGTATGGGTCAATTTGTCAAGATGTGTAAATTGCTTTTTTTTGTACCCCACTGGGTACTCCAGTGTTTCGGAGTGGAAAAAAACCATGGCCTTTTCCAGTGTTCATAAATTCATAAAATTATGAAGACGGTGCATCGGAGTGCATGACTTATTTACTTCTACCACTGCTGCTACTTTCAGTTCTAATGCCTGCTGTGATGCTTCTCACAGCTGTGTGATGTAATAGTCTTATTTGAATGTAGTGGTAGTATGGGATGACGCTTGTATGGAGAGAGCTGCAGGTTTGAAGTGTAGCTGGATCTCTGCTGCTGTGGTAGGAGAGGTGCTTAGTGTGGCATAGTGGTATGGAGCAGGACTCATCACTGAAAGATCGCTGGTTTGATTCCCTGCCAGGGCACTGCTGCTGTACCCGTGGGTGAGGTGTTTAACCCACAGTTGCCTCAGTAGATGTCCGGCAGTATAAATGGATAAAATTATAAGTCGCTCTGGATAAGAGAATCTGCTAAATGACAATAACATAATGTAATGTAATATAATCCGAATGACTTCAATAAAATGCCCAGCTACAAGCATTTCTATCATGTAGAATGTAGATTGTTCAATGTAGATCACCCTGGATAAGCAAATAAGGAATGTATTTTTCCATTGGTGATATTGTGATTTTTGGCCAGTGGCAACTCTTCTTTCCTTTATCTGGCACTGATCCAGTACAGGTGGGTACCTGAACAGGAGACTTGGAGTCCATTGAGTCCCAGTTAAAGCAGGCTTCCAGGGTTTCCGTGGAGACCTGGCAGGGAGGGGAGAGCATGCTCTACTACAGCTGTTCTTCTCAAACAGAGTGGGACACCTGGCGCATGGGGAGAGCTTTATCTAAGCACTCTCTCCATCCGTGACCTCCGTAATGAATCCATTAGCCATGAAATTGACTTTCCCCGATAAAAAAAAGGAACTCGACTGGGGATTTCATATTTGCCTCACTTTTGTTAAAAACTTAATTACCGTCTATTATTTGGGTGCGTTATTAACTGGCGGAGAGGCAGGACTGTGGATATGTAAATGGGGCGTTATCTGTTTTACCACCCTCTGTGTACCCTTTGTTTATTTCCGGCGCAGTCCGCTGCATGATCTGTTTAATAGCGGGGAAAGGCTTATGAGGATTTTTAAGGTTGTCCACCCGAGTCTTTCGCTTTCAGAAGGAAAGCCATTTCTGCCATTTTGCACGGGCTAAATCCCAGCTGCCAGCAGAGCAGCGTGTGTCTGAGTTCACCCCCGCGTCACCCCCCATTCCTCTCTCCGCCACTCAGAGGCCTTTAAAGGGCCTTCACAGACACGCCTCCTGCCCGTTTTCTTTGCAGTCCGTGGGCGAGTGCTGTGGGGTCACTCACTGTTCCTCCAAACTGTCCTCTCCTTTGAGGAAAGTGTTTTCAACTGTTTCAACCCGATGGGCAACTCAATTTCTGTGACCCGGCCTGACATGAAATTTTTAATTTAAAAATGTCAAATTCATTAAAAAAATTTTTTTTTTTTAAAAAAGCAACATGTAAGTTATCCTGTGCACGCTGTTATGATTACCGTGAATGTCCTTGAAAGAGAGGGAATATAATGTCTTTTTCGCTTAATATATTTCACATCATGTCTCATCTTGCCTCACGCCTCACTCTGCCGGCTGCTCCGTCCCACAGTTTGGGAATCATCGCTCTGGGTGCTTAGGGTCTTTCATTGGCACAGAACACAGCTTAGGGTCTTTCATTGGCACAGAACACAGCTTAGGGTCTTTCATTGGCACAGAACACAGCTTAGGGTCTTTCATTGGCACAGAACACAAGGCCAAAGCCACAGTGTTTTGACAGAAGAGCGAGTCTGTCTGAAGCATTTTTAAAAGAGTAAAAACCCTGCCCAGTATCCGAAACGATGGATACGATGGACTGTAAAAAAAAAAAAAAAAAAGGTTTCACTTTTCCTCCTCTTATCAGGTATGGATTTGTTTGGCAAATACCTGCGTCTGCGTTCTCTGTGTGCTTACAGAGAAAACAGAAGCTGCAGCAAGTGCCTCACACACCAGCGTTTCAGGGCTGTTATGGTTTTGTTTTTTGTTTTTATTATTAATATACCTTTATTTTGAGTATAATAAATCCTGAATAATTCAGGGTTGCCATTATGGCCCACATTTGGCCTGGTATCCTTTCCCCCAGTGATCAGTTTCCTGTCCTGATGCTTGATGATGGTGCCCGGGTCAGGGCTGTGTTTCCACCGCCCTCCCCAGCGCTGGCGGTACATGACATTGAGACTGAGGCTCGACCCTCAGCAGACGTGATGCTTCGTGGCAGTGAGTGCCTCCTTGCCGCCCGGATGAGGGCTCTGCCCGCAGTCTTCTCTGGAGAGCTTGGGGAAAAGGGCAGGTTGTTTCTGAAGTTTCGTTTTTTTTCTCTCGGCGCGGGTGGGCTGTTGCGGTGCATCGCGATGCAGGATCACAGACGGTACCCGCTGAGGCTCTGACAGCCATGGAGGTGCGTGTGTGTGTGTACGCGCTTGTGTGTGTGTCTGTCTGTCTGGGTGGTGTGTGTATTTGTGTATGTGTATAGAAGTTGTTCTTGTCTCTTGGTCAGGGTGTGTGTGTGTGTGTGTGTGTGTGTGTGTGTGTGTGTGTGTGTGAGAGAGAGAGAGAGACACAACCTTGAATATAGTCACCAGATGCTAAGCCGATAACAGAATTGATTCCGTTGGTCTTCCACACAGAATTAGGTGTCAGGCTATGGAGCTGTGATTGCAAGTAGGCATTACACTGAAGGCCGGCTGAGACAGAAGAAAAAAGCCAATGATGAGCCACAAACTTCACCCCCATGTCAGCACAGCATAAGGCCTGCACCAGCAGGGAGTGTTAGAGCAGCCATTCAGAACAGGGTTTGATAGTCTTTTAGAACAGGGTTTGATAGATCAGTCATTTAAAACAGTGTTTGATAGGGCAGTCATTCAGAGACAGCTTGATAGGGCAGTCATTCAGAATAGAGTTTTATAGAGGAGTCATTCAGAACAGGGTTTGGTAGTCGTTTAGAACAGTGTTTGATAGATCAGTCAGTTAGAACAGGGATTGATAGAGCAGTCATTTGGAACAGGGTGAGTCAGATGAGACATTCAGAAGAGGGTTTGATAGTAATTTAGAACAGCGTTTGAAAGAGGAGTCAGTTAGAACAGGAATTGACAGAGTAGTCATTTACAACAGCACAGAGCAATCTGTTTGGGAGAGTTCCTCTGCAGATCTTTACCACCTTGTTGAACTCATTACTGTCTCCATTACAGCCAATCAGCCCTTTCTCTGAGCTCTCAGAGCCTTGGCACACCTCACTCCGGTGTTTCCAGCAAGGCACCTCCACTTCAAGCTGATCAGCTCTTCTCTTGTGGCTCCTCAAAGCACAGCATCTAGGCTGGATTTCTGAGTCAATTTACTGGCTGCGCTTGTGGGCTCAGTCAGACCGAGAGACCTCACGTCAACGTGCGCCTTCCTCAGAAGAAACGGCGGAGTGTGAGATCACCTGTAAGCCTCTAATCAGGTCAGCACGCAGTCCGCAGCTGTCTGGGGGGGGGGGGGGGAGCTCCCTTGCTCCCTTCCACCCTCCCACCCTCCCCCAGGTCCCAGACGGGGAGAAGTGTGTCACGCTAATGAGTCTGCACCTTCACTGCCGCGCCTCACCGCGCGGAATCCTCTGCCGCGACCCCCTGCCTCCAACCCCCCCGGCTCCCGTTTCCCGCTCCCCGAAAAGCGGCACCAGGGAGCAGGGACGCTTCAGGTGCTGCTGTGAAAGCTGGCCAATTCATCATTTATTTAGCAGAAGCTTTCTTAAAATAGACCATTCAGACGATGGAAGCAGGCCTCCCGAAAAGGGATGTAGTCCTGTCACAAACCGATTCCGCTTCTCTAAAACAGTGTGGTCCTGTGACAAATTGGAGTTACCTTCCTAAAGGGGTGTGGTCATGTGATATATTGATTCCTCACTGTAACAGAGTGTGACATATTGGTGCCCCTCCCTAAAAGAGTGCCCGATCATTAGCTCAACAGGGTGGAAAAGACATTATTAATCTGCCCGCACTGCTGCCTCTGTGGGGTGCCTTGGCCAAAGCTTAACTCATCCTCCCCATCATTATGAAATACAGAGCCGGTTGGCGCTTTCGAAAACATAATTATGTTTTTCTAATGATAGCGTTTACAGTAAGACTGTGTCTCCCCAGGTCCCTCGAGAAACACTTATAATTTTATGATAACACAAAATTAGCTCGGCTTGCCAAAGATTCTGTGTGGTACATATGGAGTAGCCGTAATCAGGGTAATGATACACATCATTACCGACTGCAGATGGAAGGATTTTGGACACGGTCACAGAAGCCCGAGATGTTAGGATTTGAATGTTTCAGCCATGCTGCGCATGCTCCTGGAACACTGCATGAATACAGAGCTCTTATGCTGGCTCTGCAGGTGACTCCTCCAGGTGACTCATCCTCCAGGTGACTCGCTTCTGTGCAGGTGAGACACCTGAGATACAGAGCAACTGACTTAACCTGCAGTCTGAGGTTCCTTAAATACAAGGACAGAGGCGTGAATGAGGTAGCTGTGGTGTGAGACCCTGGAAAACCTGCAGTGGCAGTTACACGCCTGAAACACCAGTGAGAGGGACACATCTGAAATATTTGCAGTGAGAAAGATACCCCTTTAATACCTTCAGTGGGAGAGACACACCTGTATTACCCGTCACAGGAAAGATACACCTGTAGTACTTGCAGTGGTAGACATACACCTGAAATACGTGTCACAGGAAAGATATATCTGTAATACCTGCAATTGGGAGATAAACTTGAAATACTTCCAGTGGGAGAGAAATGCGCCGGTGATTCCTGTAATCAGGGGTCACCTGACAGAACGTAATGTACTGTGTGAAAAGCGAGCTAAAACTCAAACTGACATATTGTATTCCCTTTCTGCATTATCGTATGCTGCTGTGTGTCCGCTAATCTGATTTACATGCACTTGTTATTGAGTATTTTTAGTCACACTTCACCTTCCCTGAAGGTCCCTTTTTCCCCCCAGTGTTCTCAGTTTACAGATCGCAAGCCAAGCCTTTTAACTGGATTTTCTCCTGCCGGTAAAGAAACGGATCGTTCGACACCTGTTAGAACAAAGTGCTAATTCTGGGTTACAGACTTACAACGTTCCCTTGTTGTGAGAGGGAGCGCTTCAGTGAAGAGGTGTCCCCTTCATCAGGGGTGGCTGGGAGCCATGCTGGTGCGCGGGTGTGAGCTTATCAGATTCGTCCCCACGACCAGGTCTCGGTAGCAGCCGTGTTACCTAGGAGGTGATGGACAGGTGCTTTGATGCACTGGATTTCGGGACACTTGTTGTGGATAAAGATGTTCACCTGTACTTACTCGATTCTGCAATCTACTCACACTGCCCTCACCAGCCACCTCCCCTCTCCTCTGGTTCCTCTTTGTCTGTGGATGTTGACTGGACACTGGCCAGCTGTGGTAGCTACCTGGTCACCACAGGTATCATTATGATAGCCTGCCGTGTGCTAGCGCGTGGTGGGTCTTCAAAGACCCCAAGATGGAATGCCAGCAAAGACCAAGGCTCCGCCCCTAGCCGGGCGTGTGATTGGACAGAGAGAAAGAGAACAAAAGAAAGCGTCTGTGACCTCAATCCAATCTCAATTCCTATGTGTGACTCACCAGGGGGAAAAAGTCCCTCCCAGGAGTGATTACCGAGCGAACAATGTGCTCACTGCTGCAGAGTGCTCCCTCATTAATGAACGATTTGATCGGGGCGGCTGTACCCCAGCTCTCTGCCACGGTGTGTGCCTCGTCCCGTCCTCTGATGTCTCGCTCTGTCTCGGTTTAACATGCCCGCCGCATACGCTCATTTCAAGGTGTCGCGGCGGCTCTCTCCTCCCGCTCGGGCTGGGAAGATATTCTGAGCGTGCCTGGGTTTGTAGTCTCCTCTCAAGCTTGAAGCCGTTGATTTGGGGGGGGGGTATTTGAATATGACCTATTTTATTGCCGAGGCGCTTGCGTCACCTGACGTCAGCGCCGAACACGGGAGATTTGCACGGTTTACAGTTTGGCGCTTTCGGGGGTGGGGGGGGGGGGGCTTGAGTCACAATGCGGAACTCTGGCATCCCAGTCACAGCACTGAGCTGCAGTTTAGACACGCTGCTAAGCACTGCTTTTTACCGCAGCGATTTTACCGTGCGTTTAAGTTTTTTAACGTGTGTTTAAGCATCGCCTGCAGACCACACACACTTTAACACTTTAACACCAGAGACACCTGAAATGAAACATCTGTTGCAGTTACCTTTAACCATTATTGTCATTTATCAGATGCTCTTATCCAGAGGGACTTACATAGGTTACAATTATTACATGTTATCTGTTTATACAGCTGGATATTTACTGAGGCAATTATGGGTTAAGTACCTTTCCCAAGAGGACAACAGCAGCGCCTTAGCGGGGAATCACACCAGCAACCTTTTGGTTTCAAGCCCTGCTCCTTACCACTGTGCCACGCTGTCTTAGATGCAGACTTCACTTCTCGTCATTCTTTTGTCTCCTTCCCCCAGAACCCCACGCAGGTGGGAACGGCACTCCAGGTCTTCTACAACCTGGGCACCCTGAAGGAAACCATCAGTAACGTGGTGGACGGCTACAGAGCCGCCATCGAGGAGAATGTGGCCAGCGCCCTGGACATCAAGGTGTTGACCCAGCCTGGAAGCACCAGAGGTAGTGTGTGATGGAACTCCTTCTCGTTCGTTACGTAGACACCAGTAAACCAGTTACTCCCTTCAGATACTTTCCCAGTGTACCTTTTAGAAAATTGGTGGAATTCTATAGAAAATAAGCTTGATCTAAAGGCACTTCTGTGTAAGGTTTAAATTAAAGGCTTTGTATTTTCTATTCTTTATATTCTTTCCCAATTAATATTGAATGCATAGTGATTGGTATTTGTTTGTTGTCACCTGTAAATCATTATGTGAACGCACTCTGAGAGACACTGGAACCGGAGTCTAATTCCTTGTATGTGTAAAATCATACTTGGCTAATGAAGTCTGATTCTGATTCTGATTCTGATATCCCTGTGTGTGTGTGTGTGTGTGTGTGTGTGTGTGTGTGTGTGTGTGTGTGTGCGCGCACAGGTGGACCAGGCCGAGCTGTGATGCCGACTCCAGGGAACACAGCAGCATTCAGAGCTACTCTCTGGACTAACCTGGAGAAGCTCATGGACCAGATCTGTGCAGCCTGTGGACAGGTACTGTCTCACCTTTATACATATACTTTGTATAAAGCCTTACCTGTATATAGATACATACCATAGTATCTTACCTGTATACTGGAACCGCCTCTAGAATTTCACCTTCATGTACTGTAGGTGCATATAGTGTCGAGAGAGTCAAACCTGTGAATAGTTAAATTCAGTTCAGGTCGGTGTGAATTGAGCCTCTGGGTATGAAGGGAATGCAGTCACTCTGTGGTTCTATCTCTCAGAGGGAGAGCACAGAGTGGACCACTTCCTCTGTTCTGCTCTCTGGGCCGTGAGGGCTGTGCTGACCACCATGGTCAGGGTTACAGTCGGACCACATATGCTAGTGCTGACCTCTCTCCAGCACTGTTAATGAACGCCTTTCTGTGCAGGTGCAGCACCTCCAGAAGGTGCTGACCAAGAAGAGAGACCCTGTCACCCACGTGTGCTTCATAGATGAAATCGTCAAGGTGAGACTCAAGCCTTGTTGCTTTTATTTTAAATTTACTGCAAGAGTACAACCAAGAATGCATTGGTCCTTGTCTTTGTTGTCTTTTGTAATTTTTTATTTATAAAATGGAATTTGTGTTGAGATGTGGTGTCTTGGGTTAACTTGCTGGTCAGAGTGTGTTTCATTGTGTTGCGACAGCCTGCCCTTATGGAGTATGGTGCTAAGCTGAAAAGGGTTGGCAGAAAAAGTGTACTGTGTAGAGTGTGTCACACTGCCTCGACATGCCCTGCCCTTGTAAAGAATGGTAGTCTCTGTGTGTATGACAGTGTGTGTTGAGAGAGCCTGCCCTTGTAAAGTATGACAGTGTGTGTTGAGAGAGCCTGTAAAGTACTACAGTGTGTTGAGAGAGCCTGCCCTTGTAAAGTATGACAGTGTGTGTTGAGAAGGACTGCCCTTGTAAAGTATGACAGTGTGTTGAGAGAGCCTGCCCTTGTAAAGTATGACAGTGTGTGTTGAGAAGGACTGCCCTTGTAAAGTATGACAGTGTGTTGAGAGAGCCTGCCCTTGTAAAGTATGACAGTGTGTTGAGAAGGACTGCCCTTGTAAAGTATGACAGTGTGTTGAGAGAGCCTGCCCTTGTAAAGTATGACAGTGTGTTGAGAGAGCCTGCCCTTGTAAAGTATGACAGTGTGTTGAGAAGGACTGCCCTTGTAAAGTATGACAGTGTGTTGAGAGAGCCTGCCCTTGTGAAGTATGACAGCGTGTGTTGAGAAGGACTGCCCTTGCTTGTGTTAGCGCGCCTGCTGTGTTGTAATTTGCTACCGACTCATTAGCAGCAAATGACTTTGTAATTGAGTCTCTGCTTGAGGAGAACCTGTGTGAGCGGGGTTGAATCAGCCCTACCAGCCGGGGGCAAAAAGCCCAGAGCAGGGTGTCGTTAACCCCCTCCTCGCCTCCGGCGGTGCCTGCCTGTCCGCCCCCCCTCGTCCCCCTCGCCCATGCCACCCTTGGCAGCCGTATCAGCCCCCGCGGCGCGGCACCCGATGTTAAACACATGCCCCAGCCAACGGGCTTGTTAAACAATGAAGGGGGTATTGATTTTAGCGAGGCAGACAGCTGCCTGTCTGTGCGCGCGCGACGTGTGAGGTGACCTCCGCTGAGCTGGCGGAGGTGGGCGGGGCGGGCTCATTAATGCTGGCTGTCCTGCTGGTGGCCATTCCCGTCAGGACACGCGATCGACTGCCAACAGCCTGGTCCCACTGCAGGAAGCGCCGCCATCTGTGTCCCCCTATGCAGTCTTCCTGAACGTGCACGTAAAGGTGACACTTGGAAGCAAAATCTTTTAAGTTCGTGCATTATAGATGTATTGTACCTTCAAAGCGCAGGTAGCCCAGAGCCAGACCCCCTCCCCAACCCCCCCCTAAACGAGGAGAGGTAACTGGAACAAAGTCACCTTTAAGCTGCTGCTATCAGACAGTGGGAGGAAGCTGGGCCAGCTGAGCTTTGGGAGAACACTACATATGTGTTACACACCATGTCATGTGATAGCGTTTGTCCTTTAAGCCGCGGTGTGCCTTAAAGGTGAATCCTCCTTGCCGGTGACCAGGGTGATGGCGTGCTCCTGTTGTAATGTCTTTGTCGTCTTTTATCTCCCCCATTTGACATTATCAGCGTTTTGTTGCTGCTGTGTGCACACAGTTCGACGTCGGCACACAAACTATCTCCGCATAATCGTAGATGATACGATGCTTCAAAGGGCAGAGAAAAATCAGCGTTTTCTCAGAACGATGAACTCCGGTGTGATGAGTGGCTTCATGAATAAGGGTGCTTTGCTGCTAAGATGTGTTTGAAGTGTATTGTGCTTGGGAGGATTATGTTTGCAGGCGGAGTGTAACAGGCTGAGGCTGTGATGCGCTGCAAAGCGGAGGGAATCCAGGCCCTGACAGCGCATTGCCGTTGGCGTTCTTGTCTGCCGTGGGTGTCACGCTGTTTGTGTTAGTGTTAGATACAGTGCATGTGGTACTGGATGGTGTAGTCGGTGTGTGGTGCTTGCATGTGCATGCGTACATGTGCGTGTGTGTGTGCATGCACGTGTCTTTGTGTGTGTGTGTGTGTGTGTGTGTGCGTCTGTGTGTGCATTGTGTCTGCGTGCATGTGTATGCACGCATGCTTGCATGTGCATGTGTGTGTGCCTGTGTGTGTGCGCAAGTGTGTCTTTGCGTGGGCCTGCATGCGTGCGAGTGTGTGGATGCGTGTGTGTGTGTGTCTGTGTGTGTGTGTGTGTGTGAACATGTATATGTCTGTGTGTGTGGGTGTGCTTGTGTGTGCGTGTGTGTGTGTGTCGTGCGCTTGTGTGAATGAGTGTGTTGGATGCCTTGTGTGAGTGGGTTTCTGCTGTGTGTGGGCGTTCTTTCAGCCGTCACCCCTGGCAGTATTACATTGTATCAGCGACAGAAGCGATGTTTGAAGACTGCTTTCAAGTTTACTAGCTTGTGCTACAAAAAAATTACATGAAAACAAATCTTTTCCTTGAGTTTTGAGTGAAAGCTGTTTGGAGGGGCCACCGGGATTTTAGGACAAGAATACCTATGACCAACACTTTATCCCCTTCAGAGTGAAACAAGAGGTCTTAGTTTGGAGCGAAATAAATAATCTAATAAAAAGAACAATATAACATTCCCATGAATATCTCTCTTTCTTTCCCTCTCTCTCACACGCACACCCAGAAACCCACACTCAGACAAAGAGACTACAATTGGCCTTTTAAATTCAGAAGATAGAGTTACAGACTCCTCATAAAAGTGTGAAATAAGGGCCAAGTGTGAGTCTGTATTCGGGGCGAGCGCAGTGAGTTCTGCCGGATGACGCAGGCATGCGGGTGGGAGGAAGGCTGTCCGGAGACGGGGCGTTCCTGCTGCTCCGGGTTTTCAGGACTTCGGCGCTCATCTCACAGGGCTAATTGTTACAGAGCATCCTGAACGTCTTACAGTCAAGTCAAGGTCAGCGGGAAATGATAAGTAACAGCCTTGGAGCTAAGTAGCACGGGGGTGACGTTGATGTAATGTTACCGAAGGTTATCAACCACGGCGAAGGTTAGCGAAGTGATGAACAGCTGCAGTTGGGTATGTTTTGCACAGTACATTAAAACTCCTGCCATTTCACAGCTTAATTGGCAGTGAAGGGGACCTGCTGGAATTTCTAATCGAAACACATAAAAAAAATCCTTCCCCTCCTCTCTCTCATCCTTCCTTCCTCTCTCCCACTCTTCTGTCAATCTCTTCTGTTTCTTTGTTTTTTTCTTTTCGGAGGGGGGTTTCTGTTTTGATGGGGGTGATGTTTGTGTTGTTTGTGCAATAAAGTGAAGTGTGGTTAAAACTCTCTCCTTCCTAATTCCCCTCTTCCTTTCTTCTCTCTCTTCTCACCGAATGCAGTTCAAATATTCTTTATCGGTACGCCAATAGTTATGTTTGCGTTGACAGTGCGTTTTAAAACACAAAATGGCAAAACAATTAAAAGCAAATACCGCTGATGCTGAAGTGAACATCCCTCCCTGTTAGTTAACAACACAAACATTTGTATATGAACATGTGTTCCAATATTTGTGCAGCTTGTGCAGCTCGTCAATGACAAAATGTGAATGAGAAAAATGACGGTTGTCACTCGGTGTCCCTCCCTCCCTCTCTCCCTCTCTCCCTCTCTCCCTCTGGTGAGAGATGCATGGAAGCGCCCTCGGGCTGGCTATTGCAGATGCACTCGGCTGCTTCATTTAAAACTTGTGTTGAGACAGATCGCCTTGGGTGCTTTGGGTTTGCACAGTTTTCCTCTGGAAGGAGTGGTTCATGGCCTGGCCCAGTGTCCTCTGCAGGGAGGCAGCTTTCACACTCCCTCGCCTTCTGTGCCTCGGACCCGGCCTCCTGGCCTGGGGATGACTTACGCTGAGGCAGAGCTTTGGGCTTGGATCTGCTTCTGCCTCTGTTGGATAGCAGGGGTCCAGACCTGCTGCCCCTGCCATTCTGCCCCGGTCTGATGGAGCAGTGGGGCAGCCATCACTGTGCTGCATTCTCAGAGAGCATTTCCGCTGTTGTACTGAATTCCGGGTTCTGCTTGAGCATTTCCAGTTTTCCGCTGGTTTTGGCGTCCTGCTCAGACATGTCTAGCAGTCCACTGGTTTTGGGGTCACACTTGGACATGCCCTGTGCTCCACTGGTTTTGGGTGTCATCCTCTGACATGTCCAGTGTTCCACTGGTTTTGGGGTCACGCTCGGATATGTGGACGCAGCCGTCAGGCAGCGGCGGGGTTCCCTCTCCTCGGTGGGGGCCTCACCGTAGTGCAGGGGCCACAGCCAGCGTGCTCTGCTTCTCAGGCCCTGTATCACCAACACTCTGCTCTCTCAGCAGCAGATACAGCTCGACCTGTCTAACTGGCCAAAGGGGCTAATCTGGAGCCGTTTCCCGTCACTCCAGAGCCGGCTAATCACGGACAGGCAGGCGCTTCGCTCTCCATCGCAGGGGCGGAGGTAATTTGCGGCCGGTGATTGGAGGGACCGTGGCGAGCAGTTTGCCGAGGTGTTCAATCAGGACAAACAGTGGCAGCGTGGCAGGCTGTGGAGGCCAGTGCCGGGGTCAGGTGAGGACAGTGGTGGCAGGCACCGCATGGAGTCTTCGTCACGCTCTCTTTGGGCTTTCTGGGGCTTTTTTGAAAGTGTGATAAGCTGTTACGTCCCACCTACCTCTGGAGGTGCCTCTGCTTCAGTTTCCCTGAGTGAAAACATGCGGCATCACCCCATGTGAAAACAACGGTAATCAGAATCTCATTTTCACATGATCCTAACATGGAGTGACCTAAAACGGATACCTTTTTATGGAGAACACACGAGTGATCTTTTATGGAAATAAATCTTATGCCTCTAGCTTTTTTGACAGACATCCTGTTCCTAGGTTTTTGCAGCGTTAGACCTTGATTTTAACACTGTTGTCGATAGTAGTACACCAGTACTGAGGTATTTGTCTTATGTTACAATGACGATTCGAGGGTTTGACACTTTGCACAGTATTTTCATAGTGCTTCAAAGCACAGATGTCTACCTGCATGTCTGCAATGTACTACATCACCCTTTAAGGCAGAAGCAAACGCTCCCAGAGCGTGTAAGACGGGGCGTCGCGGGGGGCGAGCATGCCGTTCGCGGAGCCTGCGATCCACACAGCGGTGCAGAGCGCAAACAGAGCGCGCTCCAGGGGGGCGGGGCTGTGATTAATGCAGTCGCCCTTGACGGTTTCGGCGGGTGACGGAGGTGCGCCGGGGGCCGCATTAGCATTCTGGGGGGGTTGCCTGCGCCGTGCAGAGCTCCGTCCGCTGCAGGCTTCCCCGCGCAGGGCCCAGACGCACCTGCAGCGTGGAGTTTTACACACTCCTCTGACACAGTGCGCACACGGCTGTACACACACAAATACGTTACATTACATTACACTAGTGCCGTTTAGCAGGCTTATCACTTATCCTTACAATTTTACATTTCACCACTTACAATTTTATCTGTTTATACAGCTGCATATTTACCAAGGTGATTGTGGATTAAGTACCTTGCCCAAAGGCACAGGGGGAATTAAACCAGCAACCTTTTTGGTTATGAGCGCTGCTCTTTCCATAGTAAAAGTACTTTTACTTAAAAAAACTTTTTTCCTCCTTCGGTCCCCTCCCACTGCTCTCTCATGTAACATGCTGGCCTCCTTCTTCCTCAACCAGCACAGGTCTACACAGACCATGTTTTAAGGTAGCGTGATGTGGGCATGCATTGATCTATATCCGTGTTTCCCAACCCTGCTCCTGGAGGCACACTGTCCTGCATATCTTCTATGTATCCTTGCTGCTTGACAAAATCAGGTGTGCTCAGCTAATCAAAAGTGCCACTGATGAGTTCAGTCAGGTAGGTAGAGCAGGGATAGATAGAAGATATGCAGGACGGTGTGCCTTCAGGAGCAGGGTTGGGAAACGCTGATCTATATGATGTGTGGATCAGCCGATGTAGCAAGCACAGCAAATGGGATAAGGCGTCCGAATGATTTAAGGGTCTGTGCGTCTGCACAGCATGCCACCCTGAAATATGAGCACGGTCTCAGGGGCTGCGTGCAGCTTTCAGATCTCTTGGACCTATGCCGTATTTTAGACTGAGAGAGCACATAAGGACAGCCCTGACCCGAGTCCTGTTATTGGTGAAAGCGTACACGATCAATATCTCGGCTTTATATTCCTGTGACAATCCTGTCCGAGCTGTGCGGAGGGTGCTTTTACTGTGAAGGATCTTGTAGGTCCTTCAGTCTGTAATTGCTTGACAGACAGCATGTGGCAGGTACTTTTACTGTGAAGGGTGAATGCAGCGATTGCAGCGTGTCAGGATACTTTTACTATGGAAATCCTACTGTGGGACTAAGGGGCTCCTGGCATGTCAGCTTTTACTAAGACGTCATGGTAGAGCTTTGGTCTGTGATTGCAGGATGTTCTGGTGTTCTGGTGTACTTTTACTGTGAAGGGTCCTGCGGTCTATGATTGCAGTGATTGCAGCATGTCAGCATACTTTTACTGTGAAATCCTGTTTGATCTTTACTGTCATTTCAGGACATTCAGGTGTCAGGGGGTACTCTTATTGTGAAGGGTCTTGCGGGCACTTCTCGGGGTGTGGGCGACAGCTGTGTGGGTGCGCCTTTCAGCCAAGCCATCGGTGCCCACATAATCTCCTGGTCCACTTCCAGCTTTAGCCCACAGCTCCGAGCCTTCCATAATGTCTTCACATGTAATGAGCCATGAAATTCTATTCATGAAAGCTCTCCCTCTCTCTCTTTCTCTCTCATTCTCCGAGGTGAGCATTTTATTATCGTTGTTTATTGGTTTAGCATATGCCTGTGTCCTCATCCAGGTTTCGTCAGTCTACATTTTCACACATGTCATGCCCTTAGATGTAGGTGCGTAGTTTTTGCTCGAGCTGCTCTGGGTAAGTACCCAGCTCGAGGGTGCAATAAGAGTTTTCTGCCCTCTACACATACCCCATTCTCTGTCTTTACCAGCCGCTGCCCTACACCCATAAACTGCAGGGACATGCTGTGTAGAAATAACAGTGGGTTTTCTGAGAACGGAAATGAAAGTAGATCTTTGTTAAAGTATTTATTTCAATGTTTGAAATGGCGATGTTAGTATAGTACAGGAACTAGTGGGTCTTCTCCCTAAGCACACAGAACAAAGCTCCCGTGTCCTGTGGAGAGCAGATAGTGTGGCTCAGCATCGCCTCAGTATATATCCAACTGTATAAATGGATAACATGTAAAAACTGTAACCTGTGTAAGTCGCTCTGGATAAGAGCCTCTGCTAAATGGCAATAATATGGCAATAATGTAATGTAATGTAATATCAGGGCATCTCTGTGCCTCTGCAGCGAATTTGCAGCTATCCAAATTAGCCGCCCTGTTGACTCACGCATGCTGTGCTGTTACTGACTGAGAGAGGAAGAGTGAGAGAGTGAGAGTGTGACACATGCCACCAATTAGGTGAAAGGTGGGCCGAGCCGGGGGTGTGAGCCAGGCTAATTGGGTGTGTATCCATCAAAAATGGAACTTGAAATCGGCATGTTGGGACAACATGATGTATAAACTCAGGGGGGAAGAGAAGGGTCATTACCTCTGTAGGAGGAAGAGTCTGTGCTGAAAATGGAATGACATTTCCTGGCCTTCCGTCCGAGCGTGCAGAATGCCATCCCCGTGTCATAACGGGGGACGGCAGCGGGTGTTTTCCGGTAACGCTGGTACCGTGCCACAAACAGCCGTGTCCATATTTTAAATATGCATACGCGACCCCTCTTTATGCGCAAGAGCGATTGGATCCAGCAGCTTAGCTCCTGAGGGGGTGAGGCTCCTAAGCAGACATGTGGTTTAATTACTAGCATTTTTTTATATAGCCAGTAAAAAGACTGAAGCCAGGCATAGATTATAATAAGGGTTATAACAACTCCCAGAGGGACACGTGGTGGTTTCATTGCCACAGTGCACCACAGTCCTCTTGGCTCAGCCCTGTACCTCTCTGAGCTGGTCATCATGCCAGTTGGAGCACTTTCACTCACTGGGAATCTGACTGATTGCTGCCACATCATTGTCACTGATCACAGCTCCTCACGGCTGCCCGGTGTTAAAGGCCCTGGAATTCGTAGCCATTAAGTCACAGGCTCAAATCCTGGTAGGGCTGCTGCTGTTACAGTACAATTCATTACTGTTATTTAGCAGACGCTCTTATAAAGAGCGATTTACACCGTGCGTGAACGTAACGAACAAGCGTCATAGCTAAACATAGTGCTGAGATCACAAATGCATGTCTAGACTGACCTGTAAGTGCACAGCAATATGTAGCTACTTAAGGACTATACCATTCCAAATATAATGTTAATGCATACTGCGTGCATGCAATTAGACCTCCGCATACCCAATTATATAAAACTCTGAAGTGCACTTCCGCCTGTGTAATTGCACATAAGAGGCGCAAAAGATCACGCCTGGGTAAAGGGGGGGGGTTGAGGTGTAGCCTGAAGGAGTGGATTGTCAGTCTGCGACGAAAGATGGCCAGTATTTCAGCTGTTCATCTGCTAAATGACAGGAATGTAATGTAATGTAATGTTGTGTACAAGGAGGAAAAAAAGGGGGCCAAGGACTGAACCCTAAGGGACCTCTGTAGAGAGGAAGACGAAATCCAGGAAGGCGAAATCCAGCTGACAATGCCCGAGATGCCCGCTGCCGCCAAGGGAGACAGCGGAACGTGGCGATTCGCTGTGTCAAAGGCTGCAGAAAGGTCCGGGAGAATGAGGGTAGCAGATGGGGAGGCTACCCTTTTAGAGCGAAGGGTGTCTGTGACAGAAAGAAGAGCCATTTCAGCGCAGTGGCCAGCCTTGAAGCGGGTTATTCTGTGTGAGAAAGCATGAAAGTTGATTGAAGGCGGCATGTTCAAGGGTTTTTAAGAGGAAGCGGGGAGAGAGGGCAGTAGTTTTCGGTAGCAGAAAGGTCCAGTTTCCTGAGCAGAGGTGTGACACGAGCCTGTTTACAGAGAGGGGACACGCCCACTGGTCGGCGAGTTCCATTACATCACATCACATTACATCATTGTCACTTAGCAGATGCTTTTATCCAGAGCAACATACATAGGTTACAGTTTTGTTATCTAATGTTATCTATTTATACAGCTGGATATTTACTGAGGTAATTATGGGTTAAGTGCCTTGTCCACGGGTACAACAGCAGTGCCCCAGTGGGGAATTGAATTGGCAACCTTTTGGTTACAAGCCCTGCTCCTTGCCACTATGCCACACTGCTGCCCGTGCCCTGGAGTTGTTGATAAGTGACGTGATGAATGGGAGATCATCAAGTTCGATATTCAGGACAAGAGGAGAGGTTAGCGGAATCGAAGGAGCAGGTAGTTGGTCGATGAGACATCAGGGGTTCCGAGATCTCTGCGTTTGTGAGTCGGGGTAAATGTGGTCCTGCCAGGATAAGTGACGGACTGATGGTAGAGTGACTGGGCCGTGGGTTGATTGAAGGACTTGCAGATGGTGGCAACTTTCACCTCAGAATAACGTGCAAAGTCATCAGCAGTGAGAGAGGAAGGAGGAGGGGGAGAGGGTGGAGAGAGCAGGGAAGAAAAGGTTGAGAACCTTTTGCGGGGGTTAGCAGATGACTCCTGAATTATTCTGTGAAAGTAAGATGCCTTAGCAGATGACAGAGCGAGAGAGAAGGCAGAGAGAGTCTGGCAGACAGAGGGATCAGACTCTACACTCAAGCAGTGGAATTATCCTGAATTGCTTCAGTAAATCCGGCTGTATCAATGGATAAGGTGTAGAAAGTAACTGGAAAGGGTCATTTGAGAAGCATATAAATATTGAGTGATTTCATTCTCTGGTGTCTGATTATAGTGTAACAGCACCCCTCTGTTACCCAGTACATCTGAAAAAGGCCATTTTTTTATTTAATTTGTTGATTATTCTCACACCATTCATTGTATTATTGTGGAAGACAAAAAATAGGTGTCCGGTAATCTGTGCTTTATCTCCAGTGTCCTAATTTGTGTGTGTTTCTGTGCCTGTAAATACACATGCTTGCGTGTCTCTGTGTATGTGCAGGTGTGTGAGTGTGTTAATATGTGTGCACCCATATAATGCAAGTATGCGGATGCAGACACGCTTGTAATTATCCTAATGCTTGCTTGTGTGTTTGTGAGCATAAGCATTGCACATTGAATGCGTGCGTGTGTGTATGTGTTTATGCAGGTGTGTTTATGCACATGTCTGCATGTGAGTGTGTGTGTGCATGTGGGATGTGCTTGTGTGTTTGCTTTTCCACTGTGTGTTTTTATGAATGTGCGTGGTTGTGTATGTGTGCGTGTATGTATCTATGCACGTTTGTGTGTGTGTTTGTGTTTGTGTGCACTCGTGTGTGTGTGTGTGTGTGTGTGTGTGTGTGTGTATGTGGGGGTGTGTGTGTGTGTGTGTGTGTGTGTGTGTGTGTGTGTGTGTGTGTGTGTGTGTGTGTTTGTGTGTGAATGACTGAGGTAAAGCCGTGTTGCTTGGTGCTGGATGGCGAATAGCTCCTGCGTTATGGAAGAAGCTCTTCGCTGCAGCAGCCTGCTCCCCCTGTCACCGAGCCATTTGACACCTGCTAACAAGCTGGAGCAGAGCGACCGTCCCAACCGACAGCTTCACACCCACCCAGAACCGCTCCAGAATGCACTCTGCGTGACCCAATTCCGCGCCGTGTACCATGACGAGAGCCCCATGTAAACAGTTAGCCTGAAAATGAAGTGTATTTCACATCATCACTCTGGGCGTAGTAAAAATAGCTTCCCCCCTCAGTGGATTGCAGCCATGTTGAGACAGAGTGTGGATGTTTCTATGGAAACGACACCTTTTTCCCCTCCCACTGTGCTATCTGTGAAAGTTTGGTCTCTACAAAAACAGATATATTTATAACGGGTTTTGGCACACCCCTTGCTGTACAAGATATTGGCGTTGTCTTCAAAGATTAAACGTCCATATATAAGGAACATAGTTGAAAACAAAGTGGAGGAAAATGTGAAAGGTGTTGATACAGTAGTTTCAAAACATGATTATTTAATGCAAGGGAATCTTTCTGTATTTACGTTTGGTATGCTAGGACTTTGAGCATTTCCCCTGAACCCTACACCTGACAGAAAACAGAGGGAAATGTTACTGTTCTTTTTTAACACGTTGTATTTAATCTTGCAGTCAACAGCTGTTGGCCTGTTTGCATTCTTGGAAGATGTAGCACCTAGCCGTCTCCGACTGTTAGTACACACATGCCGGTCCTGCGTGATATGTTAACTTCGGTTTAGAGATTTAGACTTAAAAGATTGCAGCTGTAAAATGCAACAGGTCGATTTGTCTTGATTTTGTGTGCGCGTGTGCGCGTGCATGCGCATGTGCGTGCGTGCATGCGTGTGTGTGTACATCCACCTGCCGGTGTGACCTTGTGTGTGTCAGTGTGTGATTGCTGATGTTTATGCATCTGTCTGTGTGTGCACGCGTGTGTGGGATTTTAAAATATCAGTTGTGTGGACTTGGCTGTGGTCATGGCTATATGAGAAGACTACATGTGTTTGTTCAGAGGAGGTGAGTTGTTTTACGTATAATTGGTGGTTCTCTAGTCCATTAATTACACGGTCAGGTCACAGAATGAAGTGTGGAATATTGGGGCATCGCTGCTCTGTCAATAACTTTCCTGAAGCCAATCAGAATCGCTGCTTTTGGGACAGTCGTTGTCCAGCCCCGACATAAGGGGAACATGGCAGTCTGCGTGTGAGGAGAGCCTGGTGGTCACTCCGCTGCAGGGGGTGCTCAAGGAGCGTTTCTCAGAGGTCCCTTGAATTTTGTCCATCTGTCCAAAGGAATGCCTGATGTAAAATGCAGGACCTGCCAGGCAGCACCAATCGATCCCGGCTGCCCTCAGCACAGAGCAGAAAAAGTGTTTCTGTGGGCAGGGTGCTAGTGTAGTTATTTCTGCTCCTGCCTCAGGTCAGGTATCGAGCCGAACCCAGCTTTGATAACTCTGTTTTCTCAGGCTCTCTCTGTCACCCCCGTTACCGAAGCTGGGATTGAGACAGAGAACACCTGATCTTCTCTCTGCACTCTGACCCTGTGGGTAATAAATCTGTCCCATCCACGTGGAGCTCGTGGCTCTGGGCAGCACAGTGTGTTCAAACACACACGGGTGCACAGACACTCTTTCATATGGTTACAGAGCCTCACACCTGACATATGTACAAGACATAACACCCCAATATAAATAATGTTAATAATATTATTTTTTAGTAACAATGTATAATATATAATATATTTATATGATAAAATAATAATACACATTTGTGTAATATTTATATAATAATAATGTAATAAACCCATAATACCTAAGAATACCTTAATAACCTCAATGCAAACACACTGGTCCCCCCCTGTTGTTAATTTGTCTTGTTACACTCGCATGACGGAGCCACGGACTGCCCTTTGAAGAGGTCGCCCTCGAAAACATCACCATGTCATGTGTCAGTGAGGTGGTGAGGAGCAGGGCTCGTAACCGAAAGGTTTCAGGTTCAGTTCCCCGCTGGGGCACTGCTGTTGTACCCTTGGGCAAGGTACTTAACCCAGAGTTGCCTCAGTCAACGTCCTGCGGTATGAATGGATAACATGTAACAATTGTAACCTATGTAAGTAGCTCTGGGTAAAAGCGTCTGCTAAATGCCAGTAATATAATGAGATGTGTCTGTAACCATGGAAGAGGCAAAAACGGAGGGTGTGATGCACTGCGGGGGGGGAGAGAAATGTGTGCGAGCTACAGAAGTACATCAGTTCTGAGATGACTTCACATGAAGAAAAAAAAAAAACGTGTGTGTTGTTTGAAGCCTCAGACTGAGGCATAGAGAAAGGGTGAGAAGGCACGCCTGAGAAACCGGCATCTCTGCATGTGCCACACTGTGATTGAGAGAGCACTCATCGCACACAAAGGCTGCTTTTCTAACGTGTGCTGGTAGCTCAGCAGCAAAAAAAATAAATAAATAAAAAGCCTTTGTGCGACCGGTGAAAAGCACTCAAGCTTAGTATTGTGTCTCCGCTAATGCGAGGACGGCTGTGTGTTGACACGGTAATTGTGAATTGCAAGGGTTCGCTTGCATGTTCCTTAAAGGATTCTTATGCCGTACATATATGGCGCTCATTTAGGAGACGCAGATAAACTTGAATTACTACGTGAAAAAGGCTCTTGTTCTCTCTCTCCAGACGCACCATAGCAGGTCGGGTTACACATGCGCTGTGTGTCTGTGGTAGAAATCCACAGCAGTTACACGGATGCTTAGAACTCATTTCACAGCCATTCAGATGAAGCAGACTGTCCCCCTTTGACCCCTGTCCATATCTGCGTGAGCTCCTCTCTGAGGCTTTACACATTTAACTTAGCAGACATTCTTATCCAGAGCGACTCGCGTAGGTTAATCATCCTGTTATACGGCCGGATATTTACTGGAGCAATTCAGGCAAAGTGATTTCCTCAAGGGGACTGCAGCACCCCACCTGGGAGTCGAACCAGAAACCTGTGGGCTGCAAGCCCTGCTCCTTATCATACTGCTAGCTCAGTTCTCCTTCTTCATCTGCCTGATCCCCCCCTCCACCCACCCCCCCCCCCCCCCCAACCTTCCCCTCCCCTGGTCCACCACTGCACCATACTGCCTAACCATGTCCCAGTTCAGCCTCACACCTGCAAACATTATATCACTATAAACTGTGATCTAGATGAGTGCAGAAACCCAGCTCTCAGCAATTTCACATAGCAAGTCTGGTGGAATACGTAGATAGATGTATATACAAAATAGAAAATCTCTAAAAAAAGAGGAAGAGAGAACTTAAATTACATCTGCATGGAGAGCATCAAAAGGTGACTCGCCAACAGCCATAAAACTGTATTTGTGCTTTGCACGTAAACCATAATGCAGGATTAGTCAGGACTCATTGACTATATGATGATTTAGTATGTGCCAATAGGAGTCAGGACAGCTTTGATGTGGTGCCCTCCCTGTCAGCCGAGAGTGCTGGCTTTCCTCTGAGGCTGTGTAGTCTCTGGCCTGACACGCTCTGAGAAACGGCTGGTCTCCTGCCCTCCTATAAGCCTAAATGAGGTACGGGGGGTTCTCTGGGAAGGAGGGGCGTCCTTCAGCAAAGCCCCCTGGGAGCCTAATTTGGTGGCACACCACAGATCCATTAGGGAATGAGTTTCCTCCCGCGAAGAGAACAGAAATCTGTCACATCCCGTGGCTCCCGCGAGCGCACCGTGGCCCAAAGAACGGAATCCTGGGAAACACATGACATTACCACAGCGGTGATCGGATTAAAGGTTGCACCTTTGATATATTTAGGTTGCAGCACAATTCCTTCCGTTTTTATTGCTCCCCCTCTCTCTCTCTCTCTTTCTCTCTTTCTCTCTTTCCTTCTCTCTCTCCCTCTCTCTTCCTCTCTCCTTCTTTACCTTTCCCTCTTTCCCTCCCTCTCTCCCTCTTTCTGTCTTTCCCTCTCTCTCTCTCTCTCTTTCTCTCTCTCTCTGTCTCCCTCTTTCTCTCCCTCTCTGTCCTTCTCCCTCTCTCTCTCTCTCTCTCTCCCTCTCCCTCTCCCTCTCACTCTCACTCTCCCTCTCACTCTCTCTCCCTCTTTCTCTCTCTCCCCCCCCCCCCCCCCCCCCCCCCCCCCAGCCTGTTTTTAATGGATGTCTTCAGTAGTTGCTCCCTCCATCAGTGTCCTTTTCTAACAGACTAATTTGGCTGCTGTCGAGGAGAAGCGTGTCGCCCTGCTAACACCGGGTCCCGTTTTTGCGGGGCACCAGCGAGCGTGGCTGTTTACCCGAGCCTCCACACCTTTACCGGCCCCGCAAAAGCGTCCTCCATCCCGGTCCAGCTGGGTTCAGATGTGCAATTACGAGCCGTTTTAAAGCGAAAATGACATTAATCAAGGCCGTAATCGCCCCGCGTTCCGCGGAGATTCCGGAAAGACGAGCCGCCTGAGCGTGTCTGGCGCTCATGTTGCCAGGCGAGCGTGCGGGGGATCTGTCTGTCCTGGCACCGGCTTAAACCGTCAATCAGCCTGCCGCTGCTGTTGTCATGGAACATAAAGCAGAGGAGAATAAGACAGGCGCTGGTGTGAAGAGGAGAGCCTCCGAGCTCCAGTCATGTTGCTGATGGTAATTGGTGGGCTGCCGCGTGTTCGGAACAGTAATTAAATGTACTACATGTGGTGTTTGCCCTGCTGGCACAGCTGGTCACATTCGTGATTTACTTTCCCCTTTATTCATGGAAGGCTCTTGCAGCCGTCTGGACTTTATGACTTCTTTAGCTGTCATTTTTAAGCGTCTCTCAAGCTGTGAGAGGGTCTTCCAAAATAGCTGACACCAGTCAGCATGGCACGAATTCATGGTCTTCCTAAGCTCCTGCTGATTTGTTTGTTCAAGGCTGTAGTAGTTGTGCTCTTTGTTTGACATTGAGGTAAAGGTGTTGTCTGTCACCCCCCCACCCCCCATCTCCGCAGGACGGACAAGCGGACATCCTGTACACATTCTGGAACTCTGTCACCCAGATTCTTTCCGTGGAGTTCCAGAAGGCGACCAGCGGTGAGTGCGCTGATTGATGTTTGTTTAACAGAACGTTGCGGATGCGTTGTCACAGTGTGATGAGTGCCTCCCAAAAACCAACCCCCCCCCACCTCCCCACACACCCCCACCCCCACCCCTCTGATTTCTCCTCACAGCGATGCTGTACAGGTACGGCCAGAGGAACACGCACATGCACACACACACACATACGTGCATGTACACATAGGCATACACACAGCGACACTTGCACACATACATGCATACCTGCATGCTTGCACACACACACACTCACACACACATACACCTACATGTAAACCTGTATGCATCCACACATGCACACACACATAACATACATGAATACACACCCACGCATGCACACACATACACACTCACACCCCCCTGTGGTGTCGTACACAAATAAATTTTCACCTGAACCATTGTCCCGCGTCAGCTCAGTCATGCTGGGAGCACTGCGCCAATAACACCCCAGTAGCACCCGGCTGGTGCTATAGTTATTAGCTCTCAGCTATAAGCTCTCAGCTCGGCTCTGCTGTAATGGTGTCAGCTGCAGAGTGGTGAGGCCACTGTTCCTCTTCTCCAGGTCCCATAAAACTGTAAACGCTCTTTCCCTGCGGAGAGATGCAGTGTGAAATGATGGCTCATCGCAAGTGATTCATTCTCCTGGATGACTCGGACGGAGCAAATAAAAGGATGTTGCCACGGTGGCGGGCCTGCGATCAATCTTTAGGTGTGTACACGCACGTGTACCCTTTAACGCCATCCTGCCGCACGACAGCATACATCAGCCGCAGTAGGAATAGTCGCTCTCACTTTATTTAGAAAGAGGAGGCGGGGGGGAATAAAGAGGTGTTTAAGTTTTTGGTGAGCTGTTTACAACGGGGCTGAATTGATAGGCAGCCTGCTGCACTTGCACTTTCTCGCACTTTCCCGGGAGAGGACCTGGAAAACAGGCGCGTCCGTACCGTGTGAAGATGTGAGACGCGGCTGCTTTTTTCCTCCTGCTCATCTAGAGGACACACGGCATCTGTGTGATGGTTTTTAACATGCAGCGGAGTTCTATTCTCCCCCTGCCTCCCGGGGTTCGGCGATGCCCCCGTCTTCTCCTTTAGGTCTGCGCAGCAATGATTGGTATGCAGGACAGGCTTATGGAACAGCGTAAAGACACCCCCCCCAGCCCTCCTGTGAGGCTTGCAGTGACTGCAGTTTTCCCAGCATGCATTGCGCAGGCCAGCAGTGTCAGTGAGCCAACTCTGATTCTTCGCTTTTTTTCCCCAGCTGGCGCTTGTTACCCCCCTCCCCCCCCTCCGCTCTCCCAGGTCATCCATCTGAGCTCCGGCACAGCACCATGAAGACCCGTTCTGCTATGGCCAGCAGTCCCTCACCACGCGCAGTAACACACGTATCAGTGGCCACGTATTAATGACACCCCCGCCCCCCCCAAGCATGTGCCAATGCGCCCGGTGTGGGCCGCATGCACCGCAAGACAGACACCCAAGGTCACCGAGGTGATGCATTCATATCGCAGGCTGTCAACTCAGAGAGAACGCAAACACTGCTGCCTGGATACCCTGAGCGGATGGAGATTTTGAAGGATGAGTTCCAGGTTCCCGATTTGCTTATATTCAATGCAAATGCAGTCCAGACAGCAAGCCAACGATTTCTTTTTTCCCCTTCATTGAAGTATTTTTTTTAGTTCTGCTTATGTGAGTGTGTAAGGCACCCCCCCAGTGCCCCTCATCAAAGACAAGGATGAGATGCTTAATTGGGCCAGCCACACCCCTTAGTGAAACGGAGCGTGCTGGGTGCAGATCGTCATGACAACACAGATAAGCAGATGCGATATGCACTGGGTGGCAATTTACGACAAGCACCCGCGTTTCCAATCTACACGACTCCCCACGGGCTTCATAACACTCCTGCTAATTATGTCAAAAGCGCCCATCAGGTGTTTTAGCAAACTTGCCATAATCAGTGTAGAGTAATCAAGACACGTCCCACATCCCAGAAGAACGGTGGAGGCCTCCACATTCCACAGTGTATTTGCTTTTCAGGTGCGGTAATCCAGGTTGGCTGACATAGGTTATGGTTATATGAATATGTATATGATGAATATGTACTGAGGCAGGTCAGACTGGGTATCTCTCAAATGTGCAATGGCAGTGTCCCTCAGGACTCACCTCCAGGACTCACCTCCTTAATTTATGTCCAGTTCCTTAACTTATACTCCCATCATCCGTTGTGGTTGTGTCCTCTCTCAAAAGGAACCTTCAACCCTGCGCTAAGGCGGCATTGCACCTGTCCTGCCTCCAGTTCTCTGCACCCCTCCCTCTGAGCCTCTCAGGCTTTAGACTGCTGGAGAGGCCTGGCAAGGTCACAGCCGGGGCAGTCGTGCTCCAGGACCAACATGCCCCCCTTCAGTAATTCAGTGTTCACACACACTTTCATGTCTGTTGAGTCTTTGCTCCCATTCGTCCCCCTTGTTCTGCTGTAACTTCAAACGCAAGATCGAAGGGAACTGTGTCCTGCCTTTTTCCTTAGGTGGCCTGAAAATGGAGCTAAATGGCACTTAGCGATCATGGCCAGAATAAACCCTTATTTTTTTTTTTTTTTTTTGCCGATACCTGAAAGTGAATCCACAGAATCCTGACAAGACTTGAGAGCTGCTTTGAAGAACGCACTCTTTCTCAGTCTGTCTGGAGTTCTCCCTCTGTCTGCCCTCCCCTCTCCCTGTCCCTCCTCGTTTCTGGTGTGAATCAGTCAGGAGTGACTGAGAGAAGTCAGCCTGCATGCTGCAGTCAGTAGGCTGGTCTGTCTCCACGGGGCAGATTAATTGTTTTTTTTGAGAGAAACGCGTAAGTTACCACACAGCGAAGGCCTGGCAAGATCAGATTGCTCTTGATTCATTGCTTTCCATGCTTTCCGTTCTCAAGTAAACGCGGTTAAGTCAGCGGATGTCGGCCGGTAACAAATTGACTGGTGACATACTGTAAAGAATATCGGCCTTCCTCGGAGGATAGAATTGTCATTCTTCAGCTCGCTAACAAGACTGAGAAAAGCGATTTACATTTTTATTCAGATCCAATTAGGTGATCCGCTCTTATGAGACTTATTGAAATGGTAACGGTTTAATTAGGGTTGAAAAAGTACTTCATAAATGCATAATATGCTTGCAACACTAAATTATACATTCACCAATTCTCTTGTTCTCTACATGAGAACAATCTACATAATGTTCCATAATTACCCATAAATCACTTCAGTTATTAAAGTTCAGTTATTATCATATTAATAATGCTGTGATTTGAACACTGCCACCTGATATTTGTGTGCGCAGTGCTCCCAAAGCTCTTGTCTCTCTGATTGTGTCTTGGAAGACAATGTGAGGGACGTCTATCTTGTGACCCCGTTTTCATTGTGCAGTCCTGGGATTTGAAGCAATGCGGTCATAATTTTCGAGATCACTGATGCGCACATAGCAGGCATTTGTTTTGCAAGCTGCTATTTACATATACTCGTCCTCTCAAACACGCGCACACACACACACACACACACACACACACACACACACACACACACACACATGCTCTTGTGCATGTGTGCCACCATCATTTGTACACTCTCATTCACATCCGCTTGAGCACACCCACTCAGTCCTCCACAGACTCTTGACCCTGGCTGCAGTACCAAACAGGAAGTGACCTCATTATAAGTGACACACGGCGGCGGCGGTGTTCTGAAAGCCGTGTCTTGCCCTCAGGGGGGGTTGCCCGACTGACAGCTCTGTGTCGCAGCTGACTCCGGTCACCCCCTGTCTGTACGTGATTTAGTCCAGGGCATTGTTTCACGTCAGGTCTAATGGAATTCTTGGCTTCCCTGGTCGGGATATATTTTTAATCAAGGATGGATGGCAGACAAGCCGTGTTTAATCTTCCAGTCAAAGAGGCAACGCAGGAGTCAGGGAAGAGCCCTGGTGTCATGTAGATGTTCCTTTGGTTCTCCTTCTGTATGTCCTTCTATATCTATTACTCTCAGTCTCTCACTTTTTACATTACATTACCTTCGTTTAGCGGACGCTCTTTTCCAGAGCGACTTCCAGTACAAAAGAACAGAAGTGCATCCATTCAAGTTGAATGAGCAACAATGTCAGAGCAGGCTAGCAACACTGCCAAACCAGTAAATGTAGGCATAACACTATTCAAGCCCTCCCACAAGTTAACTTGTGCAACCTGACTAGACAAGGGAAGGCAAGTATACTGCCATACATCAAAGTCACTAGACCACAGGATCCAAAACACATTGCGATTCTATGATGTAGTGACTATGATGTATGGTAGTATTATAATACATGTATGGATGTATTTCTCTTTCTCTGTCTCCCCCTCTTTCACTCTGAGTCCAATTCAGTAATATACAAGTTGCTGTATGTTTATATAAGTAAATGAATAAAAAAATTCTCACTCCTCTTTCTCCACCCCACAGCCTCCTCATTCTTGAAGCAGACCCTTGAGGGGGAGTACCCGAAGCTTTTGAGACTCTACAACGAGCTGTGGAAGCGTCTGCAGCAATACAGCGGCAGCATCCAGGGGGCGATGACGAGCAGCGGAGGCCTGGACCTGCCCGTGGAGCTGCCCGCCTCTGACCTCGAACCCCAGAATCTCTTCATGCACGCCAAGCAGGACTATGAGTGAGTGGGCTGCTGCTAGGCTTGTAACTGCTTGGATGTGACATAATAATGAGTGTAAAGTCTGCTAATTCCAGAGAGCGAGTTCCGCCAGTTCCGATCTGGTTTCGACTGGTTTCATCTGGTTTCCACTGGTTCTGTGGTTTGTCACCGGTTCCATTTGGTTCATAGCTCTGGGCTAATTCTTCTGGTTATTACAATGCAGAGAAGGTTCTCCAAACTGCACAGAAGCACTGAGGGATTTCTGCACTGAACCTGTTCAGAGAGATTCTGAAGACAGTTTATATATTGCATGACAATATCAGTTGTTGTATTACATTTATTACATTGGCCCAACAGATGGTCTTATTCAGAGTGGCTTACAATATCTTACAGTTTTGACATGTTATCCATTTACACTGCTGCATATTTACTGAGGCAATTCAGGTTAAGTGCTTTGCCCAAAGGCACAACAGAAGTGGCCCACCTGGTAGCTGAACCAGAAACCATTTTTGGGTTATGAGCCTTGATCCTCAGTCGCTGCATCTCATGTAGATATTTGTTGGATTTATAGATAAAAAGAATACAGTTGGTTTCTGTCATTTGTATTTGCTGTTGTTGTCTAATTATGTGGCTGATGCCATTAACCAGGACAGCTTAGGGAACGTTGCAAAGTATAAGTGCAGGATAAGGGCATACTGTAGTGTAACTCACAGCCACCAACAAGTAGTGTTGAGTGAAATAACTCCTCAGGAAAAAAAAAAAACATGTCAGATTTCACAGTGAAGATGTCAGCTGTCATCATCAAACCCTCCAAGTTCCTCAGATGGAGTTCCAGTGATGGATGGGTAAGCGTGAGTCTCCTTCCCAACAACGGCCTCCTGCGAGCTCCGTCTCCCTGGAGACGGGAAACTCGGGTAACAGATCGATCTCCGCGTTCGGTCTGAATTAACGCTCTCGGAAAAAAAACAAAGGACGTGATGAATAAGAAGCGGAGGGCTAAGCGCTTCCCCTTCATCTTCCTCTCGTGTTCCTGAGCTCGTGCGCGTCGTAGCGAGAGGCCGCCGCCGGATCGGTAGAACTGCCACCGCCATGCGCGGCACTCAGCAAACCCGCTGCAGGTGTTTGTCATTCAGAGGCAGAAAGAGCAGCCGTTTTCACATCTCTGAGCGCCTCAGAAATATCCCCCTAAGCCCAGAGAAGCAATTGTGAAGATAGGCTTGTGAGGTTCTCTCTCCTTTTAGTGCCTTTGGCTTTTTAGTGTAGGTGTTTAAATCGAGGCCTTGGGGAGTTTGGGGGGGGGGGGTGGGGGGGTGTTGAAGCTTTCTTTTTTTCCTGAACGAAAGCAAAAAGTTGACAGCCACCACGGATCTCTGCCCAGCAAAGAGCTGCCTGTGCCTGTGAAGTCTCGAAGCGGAGACAGGGGGAAGCTGGATCAAAGCCCCAATGGATCAAACGCCAAAGCTTCGCCCTGACCTGGGCGTGGGGCCGTCCACACTCTCTCTTTCAGAGAGGCCTGATGGGATACGCTCCCCTGGAGGAGAGACACGGGCAGATCGGACACGACATTCCCCCTCCTGTCTGCAGAAAGAGAGGCAGTATTGATTGGCTCGCCCTGACTGCAGGACGAGCTCAGCGAGGTGATCAGACCTAATGAAGCGATCTCCGCACCGCCCGGGCAGGGAAGGAACGGGAGGGGGGGGGCAGCGGCCGGAGCTCTGCGCGTCGACTATTTAACCTTGTAATTATGCAGAGCGTTCTGTGCCAAATTGCTTTTTCATGCAAGGTCCTCATTGTCCTCAGGGAAGTAAACAAAGACCCTTATTAACCTCTCAGCTTCTTCAGAATGCAGCGGACGGCTGAGAGATGAGGGGGATGACAGGACGAGGGGGCGGTGATGGAGGAGAAATCTTTACACACAGCTAAGATGACATTACATTTTTAAGTGCTCGGCACACGCTTTTACCCAGGGTGACTACCGTTACTATAGGGGTGATTGTGGATAAAGCAGCATTGCTTCACCTAGGGTTCAAACCCGCAGCCCTCAGGTTACAAAGCCAGTTCCCTGTCCTCTGTCACCGCACTGCCACCTGAGAAATCATATGCCAAAGCAGCGAATAAATTGCTTTACTGTTAGCTGTTACAAAAGGAGGTAAAAAAAAATCCCACTTATGTTCGGACACCTGGCTCAGCATTCTCCAGTACTGTGTTTTTCTGTGTTTCCATTTAATGCTTGACATTTCAAACAGTACTGCTGTACATTAGTTAGAATTTCTATTTCAGGGTTCCCAGGCTGTCGTGGGATAAGGTGTAGCTCGTGACAGAACAATCCCCACTGAACGGGGGAGGCTGGCATCTCCCAGCGTAATGGTGCATCTGCTCCTTCCAGTGTCTCTGGGGCCAGCGTTCAGCCCACCAAATCCTGGCTCGTCTTTCGCTCAGAGTAGAACACCGTGTTCAGTGGACCAGACTGTGCGAAAAGGCTCACTGTGTAAAAAGCTTTTGTTTAAGAGGTTCAGAGGGAAAATGGAGTCTGACGTATCCCATGAATCACTGCTCTCCACTGCCCGGTTTTTCCCGCCGTCTCATCACTTTCCATTGTGAGCTACCGTGTTATTTCCTGTGCTGTTTCTCAGGGTCTGGTGTCTTAGCAGAGGAGGCTAAAAGTAGCTGGATGTGTGTGCTTGTCTCCTCAGCCCGGAAAAGGCCCTGAAGGACTCCCTCCAGCCTTATGAAGCTGCCTACCTGTCCAAGTCCCTGTCTCGCCTCTTTGACCCCATCAACCTGGTGTTCCCTCAGGGGGGGCGCAACCCTCCCTCCAGCGACGAGCTGGAGAGCATCATCAAAACCATCGCCAGGTACTCCTTTACCGCTTCTTACAGCTGCTGTACTCCTGTCCCATAGTCATAGAGTGCAGAGCTGCCCCATGCTTATAGCCATATACTGTATAGCTACCCATGCCTGTAGACAGATATTCTATAACTGCCCCCTACCAAAAGTCATATACTATATAGTTACCCCATTCCAATAGCTATATAATGTGTAGCAACCTACTATCTATAGACAAATACTGTACAGCTGCCCTGTGGTTATAGGTAGATACTCTATTGCGACTGTATCCATCAGCAGATACTTTATAGATGGTCCATGCCTATAGACATACACTGTTTAGCTGCCCCCTACTGCTCTGTATTGTACTGCCATAACCTTGTCTATAGCCAGCAAGTGTAGCCAAGTAAATTACTGTTATTTCCTTAACAGGTAGGATAATAATAACCAAAAAACCAAGCTGTGTAATTACTTTCACTGGATGAAAGCATCAGCTTGAGGAAAAAAAAATGAAATAAACATGCTAATATAGTCCAGCGCATCGCGGCAGGCATTACTGTGAGTAGATCTGCCTCCTCCAGCCACCAGTGCAGTGGCAGTTAACACGGCTGGAATAGACTCCACATTACAGCAGCCATTTAAACCCCTTTTGAACCAGAGCTCACAGAAGACGCTCTTGGTTTTATGGGATGCTGTAGAAGGTGTAGAATGTGATTTTTAATTGGCCCCGGCCTTTACCCTGTGTAACAGAGGTAGTCTCTCTCTATGCAGTCCATTATGTGCTCGACTTGTTAAAATTTTAACGGTAGAAAAATAAAAGTTTGACCTTCCATACTGTTTCATTTTCTCATCTTGATTAATGACTAATTTACATGTATGCCTGTGTAACGCTTACAATTAGCAAGGTGTGCTTAGATTTTAACAAGGTGTGATTACAGGCCACATACAGCAATAACATGAAATTACACCAATAAAAAAACCAATCATTAGTGACAATTTTTAAATACCCTTATAATATTTAATGGTCTTATTGTGCAACTTGAAGGGAACATTCATAGTAGAGCTTTTGCCCGAGGTGCGTGAATATACGGGACATGCCCAATGCATCATCATGATAACATGCAGGACATGGACTGTGAAACTAAAATCTCACTGTTATTTAAAATGCAGTGCAAATCTTCTTTTCCTTGAATTATAAGAAGTGTTCACCTACTCATTAGTTACCGACATATAATGGTGGATATTTCTGTATTCTCTAGAGCACCGATTCTCAATCCTGCTCCTGGGGCCCCCCTGCTCCACACATTTTCCATCTTTCCCTGGTCTGCCTACCTGACTGAACTCATCAGTGGCTCTTTTGATTAGCTGAGCACACCCAATTTAATCAAGAGCATGTTAACAAATTTCAATCAGGTGTGTTTGGAGCAAGGATAGATGGAAGACATGCAGGACACGGGGGCCCCAGGAGCAGGATTGAGAATCGGTGCTCTAGAGGGCTTGACCGAAGTCATTACCCTGTTGATAGCTCTAGGTTTCTCCTTTCCCATCACTAGTGAGTGAATGGTGGTGTGGGGTCCGGGTGAGGCTAACACTGCCTGACGCTGATGGAGAGTCTGATGCTGGCTGAACGTTTTCTCCTCCTTAACTTCCTCTTCAGTGAGCTAAATGTGGCGGCGGTGGACGTTGTCCTGACCCTGGCCGTAGCCAAGAACGCCGCCAAGACCGTCCAGCTCTTCTGCGTGAAGTCGGAGCAGCTGGTGAGTTTTGGAGGTGGGGTTATGAAAGGAAGTGCAGGGATGGTCGCTCCCTGTTGCTGTGCATCTCAGTGGCTGATGATCGGGGGGTGGGGGAGGGCGAGATCCGTAAATGAAGCGTGCTGTTCCCTCTTGTCTAATGATGGGAGTTCACTCACCTTCAAACAGTTCACAACGTGGTTACGTGCACTTACAAGCAACATTCCGATTTAGAGGGAACCACAGTTGATTAGTAAGTATGCTGGCTATATGTTTCATTATAATGTTCTTCACACTTAGCTTTGAAGGTGCAGGACAGCTCGTCTCTGATACTCCCAATTAGTCGAGTGACTTCCCGCGACCGCTTGCTGAGATGTCTACACCTTCAGTCTAATGGCCGCCATTTCATTAGAGCAGCGGATTAAGTGAGATTCTGGTCACGTCTCAGAGGAACAGCTTTTCCCTCTGACCCCCCCCCCCCCCCCCCCCTTTGTTTGTGTGACACGGCCCACAGCCTCCTGTCCTGCAGTTAGGGCTTCAGTGTAGCAGGAGAGAAGCCTTGAGCTGAAATTGTGGAGAACAGGAGCTCTGGCACAGATCTGAAGATGTGTTCCTGATGAAATATCTTGGCTTTCGTGCAGATAAGGAGTCTTGTCTCTTTATTAGTGTTATGAGAGCAATGGTGGAGCTGCCACTTCTTCCTCCCCGCGAGTGGTGAAGCAGCTCGCCTCACTGTCTGAACCGCAGACAGTGATAGTAAATGGTTTTCCAAGCCTCGAGTACCACCTGTTAGTGCTTACAGAGAATGGACTGTAATCACGGCCTCTGGCTATAAGCCAAAAAAAAAAAAAAATCCTCTCTAGTTTGCCTTCTCTGCTGTGAATCAGACTGACTGGCCTTCGTTCTGATAATGACGGGAGGTTCGTTTCGTTTGAGGTGAGAGTCAGGTGACCAGCACCGGCGGAGTCCAGATTTGTTCCAAGCGTCTGGTTCTGCTCTCGGTCCGAAAGAATCTGATTGTTCATGTCTCACTTCATGCCATCCTGGCGCGGGTGCAGGGATGGTTATGGGATGGTTATGGGATGGTTATGTGACAGCACCAGCTCTGTCACTGAGAAAAGGCTCGCTCTAAAAAGGCTGTTTGTGTAGCACACAAATTAACAAAAGGCCACATTTTCCACAACATGCCATTTTCTGCTCACAGGGTGAAGGCAAGGGGTGTCCACAAGAATAGCATGTGTTACTGGCATTGCTTGAATTTCTTACAGTTCAACCCAAAGCACTTTAGCAGTTACTCTGAATGCTCCCTAAATATACCACTTTATTGGCATCTCTACAGCAGCACTTGTAATTAGGACAGTTATTTCTGCCTCTCCATACAATAGATGTTATGCTGCATTCAGCAATTCGCTGGGTCTGAAAAGTAAATTTGTTTCACGCTTTCAACTGCATTTCAAATGGAAAGCAAATCAAAGCCTGGCTGTTTATTTTTTTAATGATTCCTTTTCGAAGGCCATAATGTTAAGCTATTCAAGCTCATCTTCAGATATAGCGGGCATTGTGAGGCGAGATTGCAAGCAAGTGTATGGGAGTGAATTACAAAAGAGAATGGGAACGCCAATGCTCAGAAGTCATTTATCCTGCACTGAAAGTTCCTGCTGTCGGGTGCCGATTACTTGCCGCTCTCTGACCCGTTAATCCCAGAAGGAATACGCCAGAGTTTGGAGCCTGTTTTGTGATGTGGAACAATCAACAGGTTCATAGATTGGAGCCCAGCCCCAGTCACTGCACTGGAACAGAATCACAAATTGCCTGGTGTTAAGTGCACGATTGGGGGGGGGGGGGGGGTTCACGGTCCGGGGGGCGCATTTTTATGAAGACAACGTCCTATTTTTTATTCGTATTTATGCATGTGTTGGATCCTCATGAGGCAAGTTACATGTGCATATCGCAAGAGAGCTGCCGAGTGTATAGAAAAGGTTTTTCTCCCAGAAAGATACTTTTTTGTAGTTTTTATAGAGGGCTTTAGATATAGCCATGGATTAAGCCTATTTCGCTCACAGAAGCGGAGATCGATTAAGTCTGCGTAAATCTTACTTAGAAGCTGGGATTGATTAAGGCTCTCTGTTTCTCTCACTAAAGCTGAGGTCAGACAAGTGTGCCTATTCCTCTAATAAAAGGTGAGATAGATTAATTTAGCCTTTTTCTCTTACACATCAGTATGTTGCAGGTGGGATTCCTAGGTGGTTTCTCTTGTAAATGCTGAGGTTAACCAGGTCTGCCTGTTTTTCTCATAAAAGCTGAGCTTAAGTCGGACTGCTTCTCTCATAAAAGCGGATGTCCATTAAGTTTCTCTTATGAAACATGGTGGATTCCCTTTTTCTTTTGAATTTTCATATGTTGCAGGTGAGGGTCCCAGGTGGGCTACCACTAGCATACCATTAAGGAAGGCATTAGTGCAGTGTATTTCAGTAAATATCCAGCTGTATGAAGAGAGAAATAAATGTAAGCTGTGTAAATCGCCCTGGATGAAGGTGTCTGCCAATAATGCCTGCTTCTCTGCCAGCTTTCTAGAACAGTAAATGTTTCCATCTGGGGTGGCTATTTCAGCCTATATACTGTGTGTTCATATACATGTACAGTACCAGGTCAAAAGTTTGGACACAGCCGATGAAGCTAATGGGAAACATGCATTCAAAGACATTTTGATGGAACGACGTATGCTTAAATGCTTGAAATTTGGTTCTTAGATAAATATAAATAGTGAAGTACCTTTTGTATGAATTTCTAAAAAAAAAAACAATTGAAATTTTTGGTTACTTTGAAGAATTTAATAAGATATTTTGGGTTTGTTTAACACTCTTTTGGTCGCTCCATAATTCCATTTGTGTTATTTTATAGTTTTGATGTCTATACTATTATTCTAAAATGTGGAAAATAGTAAAAATAAAGAAAAATGCTTCAATGAGTAGGTGTGTCCATACGTGTGTGTGGTACTGTATGTATATGTAATATGATGTTGTTTGAAAGTCCGCCGCTAGCTAGTGATGTTTGGCAGCTACAAACAATTGCTTGTTTGGTAGCCAATGATGCAACTCTGTTATCGAACAGTGTGACCAGAACAGCTTTTCATTTCGAGCCATATCAGCCAGCAGTTTCCTGTCTCTTCTGTATAAGCTGTGTAAGCCTGCATTTTGCCATTTACAGATGCTTGCGCTTACCGGATTTAATCATAGCAGATGTAATGATATAATGCATAATGCTACACTTGCCTGAAGGTATTAAGGACGGAAGGAGCCTAATTGTTGAGTGGACAAACAAGGCAAATGATGCACATTTTTCCATTGTTATCTATAAAGACAAAACAATTAACTATGGAAAAAATTATATTTCGTTACAGCACTTACACTTGCCGTTGTTGACTAGGTAGGCTGCCACACACCTCCAGACCGCCATGTGGACATTCTGCAACAGGTGTCAGCTGGCAACAGCTTGTGGGGTATGAGAAATAGGCCCTGTTCCGTTGAAGTGTGCCCACGTGTCAGACTGGATATGAGGAAGCAACAGCAATGGCAGGAAGGATGAGGAAGCACTCATACTGCATGCCAGACTGGGACAGGCCTCAAGATGGCTGCCGCTTTGCATCCTGGCCTCCCGGAGCGAGGAGTTGGTGCGCGAGGGACAGCGGGCCTCTCTCACGGCGGCCCGGCTCGGAGACGGCGGTGATACTTGACTCGTGATTAGAGCTGAGACCAGCGAGCCCCTTTATTAATAAACATCGTAATTACGGAGGCAGGAATGAAGACGGCGGATTAATTTGAATTCACAGCGGCGTGCCTCCTGTTGCGGATGGATCTCGCGTCTCGTTTTGACTCCCGTTCCTGGCAATTTCACCTCGTTTGCGACACACGGAGCGGCTGAGAATGCGTGTCGCGCACTGATTGCTTACCTGGACGGACGCCGCGTGCGTGGCGCTGGGCGCTGCGGTCAAAGCAGAGCTGCATTGTTTTCATTCCCGGGAAAAAGAAAAAAAAGAAAAGAAACGCAGAAATGAGTTTTAGCGTAGGTGTTGGAGCTCAGCAAACCCTACTTTGGATTAAGTGCATATTCTCATAGGGAGGGAAAAACAATGGAAAATCAACAGGTAGTCAAGTGCTGCACATGAACAATAAACAAACAGACCTGACACTCATTTGCTGAGAAAAAAAAAATAAGAGCAACTGCATGAGATCTCAGTGTTTACCCTGAATGGAGTAGCCAGCACTCAAACAGCTGCATGGTCCTGCCTGTCTCACAGCTGAGAATGAGAGTAAAAATCCCTTGGGTAGGGATTCAGCACAGGCAAAACTCGCATCTTTCTGCTCTCACCCAGTGGAGAGGTGGAGAGAGCTCCCTCTCTCAGGCCCGGACAGGCTGTATGTGCAGTGGAAAGGGACCTCTATACCTTCCTGTGTGTCACGGTGACACGGTGTGTGACGCTGAGACCTGGAGGGACTTTCCTTTGTCTATTCCCAGTCGCCAGGGGCTTCGGGGTGAAAGGTTGACCGCTGTAGCTCTCGGTGGTGATTAATGAAGGTGCCATTTTGCCTGCTATGACCTCTTAAAACCAATCACAGCAGTTGCATCGAGCCACACATTCAATACAGGTCATGTAGGAGACTTTGGCAAAATCAGGATCAGATATCTAGTGTGTGTGTGGGGGGCACAGGTGTAATGAGGCTAACCCCAACAATCTACAGAAAAGCAGAGCTCTGGTTCTTGCTAAAGGCATGTTGTGGAGTGTATTTTATATGCTCTCTCATTGCAGATGTCCCAATCCCACTTTATCTCAGGCAGCAGTGTGGTGTAGTGGCAAGGAGCAGGGCTTGTAACCATAAGGTTGCTGGTTTGAATCCCTGCTGGGACACTGCACAGTAGTCTTTGGCAAGGTACTTACCCACAATTACCTCAGTAAATATCCAGCTGTGTAAATGGATACAGTTGTAATGTAACAAAAATCATAAATATAAATCACTCTGGATAAGAACGTCTGCTAAATGACAATAAAGTTGTTTCTGTGACCTCAGTATTTAGGCCAGAGACCGTGATATCTCTGTCAGTTTCCACTAGGGTTTAGGAACTTGGGGAAATCATCACTGTGAAAATCATCTACATTTCTCTTCATTCCTTTTCATTCCTCTCCCCTCATGTCACAAACCTAGGTGATATCTTGGTGTTTCCCCTCAGTGAAATCCAGGTCATGAAATACTCAGGGGTGTGAACTACCTGCTACATATCTGCAGGTGTCCCAAGTGCCTTCCTAGGCATGCTCACACCTGTATGCAGAGGTGATAATTAACTGTTACCAAGCCATTTTTAGACTGTTGCCATGGTACTTCTACAGAGTGCTACGATGTTTTTTTCCCCCTTCATTCTCTGATGCCCCTGATTTTTTTTCTTTTCTTTTTGTCTTTTTTTAACCCTATTTTCTGATTGGTGAAAATTCAGGGCACGCACAAAGCATGTTCTCACCTTTGTAACTGAAAATCGAAGCGACTGCTTAGCTACTCACTGAAGGTTTATCTTATATATTTATTTCTTGTGGTAAATGACTTCATATTTATATATAGAAGTCTTCCTCCCCTTCTGTGCCTCCTGTCAGCCTGAGCCGTTCAGAGCGCTGGCTGCAGAGGAGGCAGCAGGACTGGCACAGGTCTGTGTCACGGACGTTGATGTGCGATGGAGGGGTGGCCGTGACACAGCCAGAGCTGTGAACACCTCTGGGATTTGAGCTGGCACACCCTGTGGGGAGCGGCCCAGCCTGGAGGTACAGCAGCTGCTGCTGAAATGGAGATGGTGGAGCTGGGACTGCGGGGGGGCTGTCTGCGTCCTCCATGTGTCCCCTCCTGCGGGTCCAGCAGGGTCTCATCTGTCCCTGGCGTGGGGGGGGGGGCAAGTGTGGGGGGGGGGCAAGTGTGGGGCGGGGCAGCCTGGGGGGAGAGATGTTCCCTCTCTGGCTTTGAAGTGACCTGCTGAGCACCTGCTCTGTGCCTCACCTCCTCCGTACGTGCTGTGTCTTTTCTTGCTGTCCTTGTTGGTCCCAGCAAGAAGAAAAAGCCCTCTCCAAATGGTAGCGTCACTCGCTCACTCACTCGCTCACTCGCTCGCTCACTACTGCCGTAGCAGCATTTGGCCACTAGAGGCACTACATTGTGGAAAAAGAGAGGCAAGCAGAGGAGCAGCAGCCAGTGTGAACAGTGCTGGTACAGTTCTTGTATGCGTTTTCTGTTCGTTTGTTTTTTTTTTTTTCATCACCTGATTTCCTGACCAGCCTTCTCTCCCCTTTCTCCGCTTTACAGCTGTGCACGCAGGGCGATGCCAGCCAGGTCATCGGGCCCCTGACAGAGGGACAGAGGCGCAACGTGGCGGTGGTCAACTCTCTGTACAGGCTGCAGCAGTCGGTGGGAAAGGTGGGGCCCAGCGGACCAGCACCTCCAGTTACAGCACGTTCCACTCTGTGACTTTGCATTTTGTAACGTTACGTTAGACAGCATTGCATTACATCAGACTGCATTACCTTACACTGTTACATAACACTACCCAGATCAGTGTGGGTAACGTAGCTTCATGTTTATGTACCGCTTTGTTGGCTTGAGTTGCATTCTGTGTTACAGTTATAAGACCTGTATGGAGCTGTATATTGAGCACTCAGCTATATATTAAGCAACTCAACCCATGTACACAGACTAGTAGGTACCATAGCTAGGTACTGCATGGACAAGTACTTGATTATACTGAGTTTGGGTTTGTCATGACATTAATTGAATTTCCCACCCATCCTCTGATGAGAAAACCGAAGGTTCGCCAATCGATTTAGAGAGTCTCATTTTTTAGCTCTGCGTGTTGATTAATTTGGTCTGGCCCCTGGTGGCCCGACGGTTGATGAGAAGAGAAAGCGTTCTCATTTTAGGTGTATCGCAGCCAGCCTGGCCCCAGTGGGAGTGGCGGTGTGGTCCTGATGGGGAATAATGATTGGGGTCGCCACCATTGTGTAACCTCAAATCACAATACCACTTACAATCACTCATTGTAAAAAGCGGAGAGGAAAAGCACTTGCTACAGAACAGTGGGGGGGGGCAGCCGGTGTGCGAAGGAGCCACAATTTGTTTTATTAAAAATACATGATTACTCCTACAGTGCCGTTCTCCCGCTCCGCTGATTAATAGCCTAATAAAAGAGAATTACTGTTATCGTAAAATATTTAAAGGCAAGGTTATCAAAATTTTAATGCCGGGAAGTGGAAGAGCGGCGTGGTCAGGAGCAGGGGAGCGTTATCTGGAGAGGGAGCACAGCGGTGAGAGATGGTATCAGACAAGCGGAGTCCTCGCCGCTC